>NW_026728875.1:0-327361 GCF_030272615.1 Cryptomeria japonica
AAGTGTGTGATGAGTTATCACTCGTCGTGATGAGTTATCTCTAATCGATGGATTTGGCAGTAATGTGTGATGTGTTATGTAAGATTATCAAGATACACTAAACCTAGGAAATTGCGATGAGGTTCTTGAGCCAACATGAAATCTAATGTCTATAAAATGACATTGTGATGAACTAGTTTTATGATGTGAGATACAAGTGATGAGTTGATGTGATTTATTGAAGGAGTTGCAGAGTATGTCAGTGATGCAGTATTGAGTGAGGAGAAGAGGATCTATACAAGCAATATGTGCTATTTATAGATCATACCACCTGTTGTTTTCTTATCACTACAATAGTTAAATCTCCTAACCGAGTAAGCTCTCACAAGCTTCTTTGTACAAATCCTCTAACTAGGTGATCCATTAGTTTGGGTTTGAAATCCTCTACTGAGGTTACTCCTAACAAGGTGCTACCTTTAATCAAGTATAGCTCCTAACAGGGCTTTGGGATCTTTAATAGGATACACTCCTAGCAGAGCACTTTGTAGACCTTAATCGGTCAATTACCTATTTCTGCAGATAGTTAACTTGTGATTCCCATCTCACCGTGGTTTTTCCTAGTGGGGTTTTCCACATATAAACACTTGTGTTATGGTAGATGTTTTACTTGTTGTGGATGCTTTTATATCACTTTGGGTTGCATGCATAGTTTTAAGTAAACTGGTGTATTGTTCTTACTGGTCTGTCTTTAAAGTGGTATTGTTTTTGCTATCACTGATTCACCCCCTCTCTCAATGCTTTCTAAGTCTATAAATTGGTATCAAAGCCTAAATTCCTTAAGGATTAATCACTTGGAAGGAAACCCTAAAGCCAGTATGGGAGATATGAGTTATATAGAGATGTCTAGAGTGCTAGATGCAACCAAGGAAGAGCTTGAAACCCTAAGGGGAAGATTTAAATCTTCACAAGTTATAAGGAGTGACTGATTGAGGAACTATTGGATATCACTGACAATAGTTCTTTCGATGAGGCCAACATTGATGCACTGGTTGAAGAAGTGGTAAAACTGAATGGTGAAAAGCTAAATCTGAGGAGGGAACTTGAAGCAAGGAGGGCAGCTGAAGACCTAATCAAAGAGAGAGATCATGAGATTGCTAAGATCAAGCAGGAAAATGCATCTTTCCATGAACGTTGGCATGAGGAGAAGGAAGAGAAATAATCTTTATAGTTAGATCTTTAAATGGCAATTTCTCTGAGAGAGACTCAAACAAAGCACAATGAATATCTTACCAAAGAGATTATTGAGGCTAATAGGAAGCTTGAAAAATTTAATAAGAGTTCTTCTATGCTGGATGGGTAGATCCAATCTCAGAGGATGAAAGGTGACACATCTGGACTCAGATTCAACACATCTGAGAAAGGAGAATCATTCGGTACCAAGAGCAACGTACACAAAGATAAATCTTCTCCTAAGGCTAAGAAGCCTATTGGTAAGAAAGTTTTCAAACCTATTTGCTTTATCTGTCACAAACCTAGATGTACTACTAATGCATGTAGAAGAAGACCTAATGTGAACACAAGCTATAATGCTAATGCTAGATATGTGTCTAGAAGATTTGAAGGTCATTGTTACATATGCAACATTTATGGACATAGATTAGTTGAATGCAAATATGGAGTGAACAATTCAACACCTCACATGAATCCAAGACCTATCAATGATTGGAGAAGGACCTATGACAACCGAAGAAACATGAACTAGAAAAAAGCCTTTGTCAACTGGTTCAGTCCATATGAGATGGAAAAGGTAATAAATTTGATTTGCACAATTTGCAATAATTATGGACATGTGGCTATGAAGTACAGAAGGAGAACTGGAAGAGGTAATGCAGGACCTTGGAGAGCATCTAGGATGGCCATCCATCATTGTCAAAAACTAGGACACATGGCTAAGTTTTGTAGAACTAAGAAGAACAAACCGATTAACCACTATGAAGATCAAAAAGGTAAGCAAAAGGTTGATGTTGAAGAAACTAGAGTGGAGATGAACAAAATCTAAAAGAAGAAAAGTGAGAACAAGCCTACAGAAGAATCTAACCCTTCACTTAGTGTGGAGAATCCTACACCTGAGAACTGAGCTTTTCATCAAGCCTAAGGGGAGCATAGTGGTAAACCTATGTTCGGACCCCTTGAAGAATATATGGTAAGATATTTTTTCATTTCAAGTTGTATTATGAGAATTCTTGATATTCTTATCTATCGGTTTTCTAAGGATTACCAACCGGTTATATACCTATTGGTATAGGTGAGTTTGTTACCCTATCAGTTGTGCAATTAATACAGTGGGTAAGTTTATAAAATAAAGTTTTACTGAGTTACGTTTACCCTAATTGCATTTGAAGAAGAGTTTTTGAGCACCTGTAGATCGAAACAAAGAATTGTTAGTTGATTGTGAATGGATTTGTGCTGCAGTTCAAAAGTTGAATCAGGTTCGAAGATAAGAAAAGGCAAAATGGGTGTGCATTCGAGAGATCAATCGGAAACCTTGCCAGCATGAAGATAATAAGGTATTCTTTTTTAATCTCTCAAATCAAGATTATCCAGAATGGCATCGTCTATACTAGCAAAGAGACTTATGATTACTGTTGAATCTATGGTGTCTATGGAATAAGATAAAATAGAATCATATAATGCATTGTCTTAAGTGCCTCTCTCTTTGTCTCTTTACACATACACATACACATACACATACACATACACACACACACACACACACATATATAACTTCCTCTCCCTCTCCTTCTCTATCTCTCTCTATATTTATCTATCTCCCTTTATTTCTATCTTCAAAAAATATCTCTAGATTATCCAAATGCCTAAAATCATACCATGACATAAATTTTCAAACAAAAATATTGTTTATTTGCATGAGATAAATCTGTAATATCATATGAGAACTGGGAAACTAGTCGAGATGAAAATTACAATTACAAAAATGAGAAACACTGAAGGATAAAATCTAATATATTAAATAACTTAGGAACATGTACATATATAGAAGATCACTAGAAACTAGAATAAAAAGTAGTAGTATCTAGGTTATACCTAAAGGATATTGTATGCAAAATTTATATACTTCCGAAATCATTATCTTAACAACTAAGAATCTAAAAAACATATCAATATGATTATATCATGTAAAATATTCTATAGTCACAAAGTGCTCATAGAATTGTAATCAAAGTGTCATCATTAGATAATAATGTAAAAATGGTGAACATATTACCACTAATTATGAGTATGTATACTCACCACAAGAAACAATTATAATAATTAGAAAGAAGTCTATAAGTGCACCTATGCAACACAACACCCACTAGAATTCTGTACAAAAATAAATCCAAAGTTCCTCAATGTATCATCAATGAAATACAAAGTTATGAATGCGTACCATCCTTAACACGACGAATAACATGAGTGAGCATATTACATTGGATCTCACAATAATAAAAATATATATTACAACTCATTCTCAATGGCCATTCTATTATCGCCATCCTTTATACAATTATAATTTTTATTTCATGACAATATAGTCATTTCATGGAGGTAGGGAAACCCCATATTATAAACAATTAGAAATGGGCTTCACATCTTCTAATCCTTGTATGTAACACTCTAATTTGTGAGAAAATCATCCATACAGTTTGCTTGTTTTAACACACATATTACCAAAAATAACATAGCTCTATAAAAGTAGGTTTGAAAAAATGGGATTCTTTTACTTCATAGACATGCTGAATACACTCTATTTAAAAGGTTTGAGCAATTAACAAGAATTGCTCCATTATGAGGCACAATCAAATCAATTGTAAGATTGAAGCTAATAGTTTTCTTGGATATATTTTATGTAATGATAGTGACTTGAATTGTGGAAATTTATACAATAATAAAAAAATAAATTACAACTCGATATCAATGACCATTCTATTATCATCATCCTTTATAAATAATAATAATTTTAGTTTCAAGACAATATAGTCATTTCATGGAGGTAGAGAAACCCCATATTATAAACAATTAGAAAGGGGCTTCTCATCTTCTAATCCTTCTATGTAACACTTCAATTTGTGAGAAAATCATCCATACAATTTGCTTGTCTTAGCACATATATTATCAAATATAGCATAGCTCTATAAAAGTTGGTTTGAAAAAATAGGATTCTTTTACTTCATAGACATGCTGAATATAGTATATTTAAAAGGTCTGAGCAATTAATGAGCATTGCTCCATTATGAGGCACAATCAAATCAACCATAAGATTGAAGTTGAATGTTTTCCTACATATATTTTATGTAATTACAGTCACTTGAATGGTGTAAGCTATATAATAATAAAAAAATAAATTACAACTCGTTATCAATGACCGTTCTATTATCGTCATCCCTTATAAACAATAATAATTTTCATCTCATGATAATATAGTCATTTCATGGAGATAGAGAAACCCCATATTATAAACAATTAGAAAGGGACTTTTCATCTTCTAATTCTTGTATGTTAAACTCCAATTTGTGAGAAAATTATACATACAATTTTCTTGCCTTGCCACATATATTACCAAAAATAAAATTGCTCTGTAAAAGTTGGTCTGAAAAAATGGGATTCTTTTACTTCATAGACATGCTGAATACACTTTCTTTAAAAGGTTTGAGCAATTAATGAGAATTCCTCCATTATGAGGCACAATCAAAGCAACTGTAAGATTGGAGCTGAATGTGTTCCTGGATATATTTTATGTAATGACAATGACTTGAATGGTGTAAAGATATATATAATTTTAAATGATCCACTAGTGAACTAACACTCTCACTTTCAAAGCCGCTGCCACCACTGCCAAATTCACCTCTGAAATGGGCGGCGAATGAAAGAGTTTACCAGCAGGAGCAGTGGGGCCTCTCATTTCATGCCTCTAAGCCTCTTCACTGGACTTGATGAGTACCATGATGCCCTTAGCATCGCTTCTCCGATTTTGACCCACACAAGGATTCCTCTTCTCACATTTGATCTTGGGTGTGATGCGAGGCTCCTACATCTTGACAAGTTTCTCCATTTCAGCTCATAAACTCTTCAAGTGCTTCAATTCTTCTTCTTAGTTGCAGACCAAAAAGAGACAGGCCGCAGGTTGCTTCTAAAAAATAGGGGAGGGGTCAGTGGTTCGACTTTGCTGGGCGACGAAACTGTAAGAAATTAAACCACGTCTCTCCATCTTCTTTCAATCACAAGTTCCTTTGCTGACTCATTCACACAAGTTCGAAGAGTTGGAAGGCATCTTTCTCTCTCCCCCTCTCTTGCTCTATTCCAGAAACACAAAAAGATTATGAAATTTGCAGTCTATTGTTCATCCTTAAAGAATCAATACTTGGTGAATCTGCAACAAAATTTTAATAGTCATTGGGCCCATTTACAGCAGTATCAAAAGCAACTCCATTTATAGAAAAAATTTCACTTGCTGCGAATTCCTCCTTTATTTTTCGAGACTCTTCCTGTGTAACATCTACATAGATTCCAACAAAAAATCTAGGGTTTTATCCCTCATGAAAAAGGCGTCATTTTTCTAGGGGATAATTCTATTGAGTCTTTATTTTTAGTAATCATCCTCTCTGTCAACAATCCTCTATGGCTTCTTAAATCTTAAATCCTAGATCATCATTCTCCAAAGGGTGACACAATAGAGGCTCTATTTTCTCCTCCAAACTCTTCTCTTCTTCTCCGTTCTCTCTTTAATTCCTCCAAATAAACACATTGATTGGGCTTCCTCTAAAGAAATGGCACATAGAGAATACAGTAAGAAGCTTGGGTAATCATGGGCTCAAATTCATTCACTACATGAAAGAGGAAAACACCTTGGAATCCCATCTAACCAATTTTAGCTTGTATGTAACTAAGGTGCGGTGAGCCCAAGTCTAAAACCGTATAGTCCTCGCCTTCTGACTACATAAACGTCTTGCGACCACCAACTTCAAGCCACAAAAATAAGCAATAACCAGCCAATTTAAGTGACGAAATTTCCTACATGAACCAATCAATTTAATATGGCAGCCATAGATTCGATGGGATTTACAAATATACCAACAAATGGAAGCATTGCCTTCATCATAAGTACTGTTTTCTCTATTGTGAATCCTCTGCTCTTAAATCTTGCATCTTGTAACTGGACTGATACTAATTGTTAAAACAAAAGATAAATTGGAAACACACAAATTATGCACAACACAGTATTTAACATGGCTCACCAATTTGACTACATCTACCAGAAAGTTCCTTTTATTATTATTGCAGCTTCCATACATTGGGCTTTGCCCTCATATATATACAATAATCTTCAACAAAAGACAAAGGGGAAGCCTTCACATATATACAAAGAGGATAAAATTGATAGACAGATAAAGAGATGTAAAGAGATATATAGATGGTGAGATAGAGTGATAGAGATATAGAGATATAAGGAGACAAAGAGAGGGAGAGATGGAGATATGGGAAGATAGAGGAAGAGATAGACATATATTGGAAGAAGAGCGAGAGATAGATATATATAAGAGAAAGGAAGAGAGAGGTAGTGATAAAAAGATAAATAGTGGGATACAAAGGGAATGAGGGAGGGAGAGATAGGAAGAGATATAGATAGAGGAAAATATAAAGAAATGAAGAGGGATAGGGAGAGAGATAGAGATAGAGAGAGGGAGGGAGAAACAAGGAGTGTGTGTTTATGAGTTAGAGAGAGAGAATAAGAGAGATATAAAAATAAAAATTTAACAATAATTATTCTACAATAAATTAAATATTAATAAGACAAATGTATTAATTAAATTAATTCTATTATCTTTTAAAATCATTATTTGTAACTTCATAAGGCAAAAAAAAAATTAACTTAGTGTAAATTAAACCTTAAAAGAAGAAGATGATGATTAGAATAATTAAATAAAAAAAAGATAGAATATCCTAATAAAAGAAGATTAAATTAAAATATATATTCTTATTAAAAAAGATAGAAATAAAAGATAGATTTGTAATTCAAAAAATAAGTATTCTACAATAATTAAAATTTTAATAAGACAAATAAGTATAAATTAAATGAATTCTAATAATTCTAATAATTTAGAATTATTATTTGTGATTTCATTAAAAAAACATATATAATTAAAGTAATATTTTCACTTAATTAAAAATCAATCATTTAAAAAGGTAGAAAAAGTAGCTAATTCTTTTTTTTTTAATAATTGTCTATTCCATTTGTCAAACTTCAAAAAAATATGGATAGAGATTGAGGTCTGATAAAACAGCTTCCGATGGGTATTGTGGCGCTTGGCCGAGTTGCACATGCGCCCACTTCTCAGCCATTTCAGAGGACTTCTGTGCACATGGAACCTGGCATTTGGCCGAGACATGCACCGTAAACGTTATCAACAACACAAGAAGCAGTGTTCTCAGTTTCATATGCATCGAATTCTCCATATTTATTAAGTCAAATGGACACAAAAAAAATTATGTTTCAATTGAATAAGGAGTTCGTAGGTGAAGATCGATATGAAATCCAAGGCAGTGTTGTTATTCATTTATAGAGACACCCCCACCTTTAATGAATACAGTAGGAAACTTTTCTTCAATTAGGCATTCAAACTACTGTAGCGTAGTGGAGACGAAACAATTTACAGCCTAGAAGGTTAGACTAACTGGCTATGTCTTAAGAAAAGAACAAATAAATGCCACCAAATAATGTCTAGTAGGATCTTTCCAGAAGCTACGAAATACTATCTAATAAATTTATGTTTTGGATTTATGTTAGAAACATTTTAGGCATTAGAATATTATTTTTTAATTATTATTTAGTTTTGTCTTTAGTATTTTATATTATTGCAATGTATTATAATTATAGTAAGTTTGTGTATGATTGGATTTCTATATATTAGTCTATGTATGTCACTAATATGATTTTTAATGTTTATTTATGCTCTAGGATACATTGAATCTTGATTCAATTGACATGTTTTTTCTTACAATAATCACTTATCTATTAGCCATTACATTGTAGTGTGCTATGGGTACACCAAGGAAATTTTTGTTTAGTTTTAAGAAGATTGATAAAAATGTTAGAAATAATGTAGATAAAGTTGACTCTTTATATTTGAATTTAAAATATTTTTTTAATGAAATTTTATCATTTTTTAAAAGCACAAATATATATTGTAGAAAAAGTTGACAAATTACTTTGCTTTTGTTATTGTAACAATCCGTGCAATTAACAGAATAATGTTCATTTCCTTACACAATTCAATTTTGCAAACTATATGAAATTGGAAGTAAGTAATAATAAAATATTATCAGAAAAAAAGAAAATTATTTGTGCTTGTAAAGAAACAAAAAGAGATACAATCAATAAGAAGAAGAAAATAAAATACCAGTTTTGTTACATGCCTAATTTTTGAACATTGAACAACAAGTACGGGACATTGAATACTTTTCAAATCACTCGCTATACTACAAGTTTTTGGGAATGAGGGTTTCATTGCAGTTTTTGGAAAACTGGTCGCAATGGACATGGGCACCGGAAGGGGAAATGGAGATTATGCTTTTGGCAAATAACTACTTCATGGTTACTTTCAACTGCATGGAGGATAGCAATAGGGTCTTTGAAGGAGTCCTGTATTTTTACAACCAGGTGGGAATATTTATCAAACCTTGGCATGCGGGGTTTTATCCTTCAAAGGAGCTCCCAAATAGGGTTCCGGTGTGGGTTCGGTTACCACGTCTTCCAGTGGAATGTTGTCGGGAGGATGTGCTACGGATCCTCGCCACTCTGCTTGGGAGGCCAGTGGGATCGTCGTTGCAAACTCTGGGGAGAAAGGTAATGACCTTTGCACATATCTATGTTGAAATAGAACTTAGTAAACCCTTGCCAGATGCTATAGATATGTGTGCAGGCTCATATTCTTGGGTTCAATAGTTAGATTATGAGACTTTACCTTTCGCTTCTGTATGTGTCATGAGTATGGTCATTTACAGCATAAGTGTCCTAGATACAAACCGATGGTGTGACAACCTCAACAGTCAGAACCGAGCCTTGATAAAGTTGAGAAAGGGAAAGCTGCCATGTCGACTGTGGTAGAGGGTGCTAATGGTTTTGTCTCAGTCAAGATAAAGAACAGGAACAGAGGACAAAAGAGACCCTTACAGGAGAGACATGAGGAGGATACCTTTAACAGATTTGAGGCCTTAGATGACTTGAGCCATCAGGAAGTAAATTCGGGGTTAACCCCTCTAGATCAGGGTGCATCAAGAGGGGTTCCGAAAAGTATAATGGAGGAAGCTACCCAGACCCTACTAATGGTTGGAAGCCAGTAGATGGAGATGGACTAGATAGTAGGGGTTCAGTTGGGCCTGGCTTTTGGTATTTAGGTGAATCTGGCTGAGGGGGAGGGTTCTCCGATTGCTTTGAAATTGGAACCGGCTAGGGTTGAGAGTAATAAATCTGCCATTCACCTGGGTCTACATGAGAAAGTTATTAAGAAAAGTGCTTCAGAGAAGAGCTCAAAGGTTGGCAGAAAGAAGGATCTGGATAAGATCAAATTGATGGGGGAGAATTTGGTTGAGTCAGGGTTAGTGAAGACTTTGGATTCACACTTTTGCAACCCTCCTAAATGATTGTGCTCTCATGGAATGTAAGGGGCTTGAACAATGGCCCTAGACAAAAAGTTGTTCGGGATTTGATTAGGAATCATTCCCCTGATGTCCTTTTCTTGCAAGAAACTAAACTTTCAGTGGAAAGCATGATGGGTCTCATGCCAAAGCTGTGGGGGCGAGGTGAGTGTCAGTGTGTTGGGGCAGCTGGTTCCTTGGGAGGAGTGGCCTATCTTTGGAACCCTTTAAGATTCCACCCTGTCTAGTGGGCTACCTCCAGATCCTCGTTATCCGGGGTGCTATCTAGTCTTGAGACCGGGGACCTCATCTTGTTTTTGAATATCTATGCTCCCACTAATCTTTAGGGTAAGAAAAACTTATGGTCTGATGTTTTTGGTATGTGAAGGTTGGCCCCTTTTCATCCTTGGATTATGGTAGGAGACTTCAATGCCATCTTGGAGTTGAGTGAAAAAGAAGGGGGGTGTAATGCAATTGGAAACTTCTTCTTTCCTTTTCCAGGATAGTATCTCCTTGCTACAGCTAGTTGATATCAAGCCTAGTAATGGTTTGTTCACTTGGAACAACAGGAGGGTGGGAGAGAATTGGATTGCTGAACGGTTGGATCATTTTCTGGTTTCTTGTTTTTGGATTGGCGGCGAGTGGTCCACAAGTTTTGAGATTTTGGACTGGAGAGGGTCGAATCACTAGCCTATCAAGCTAGTTTCGTCTTCAGCTCGGGTGGCCCATTCACCTTCATTCAAATTCCAACTTATGTGGCTTTGGGACCCTTCCTTGTAGGTTCTTGTTGCGGACTAGTGGAGGAAAGGGAGGCCGGCCTTTGGCACTGCAATGTACTCTTTTGCCAAGCAGCTGCAATTTGTTAAGCTTCAGCTTAAACAGTGGAACCGACAAGGTTTCAGGAATATTTTTCTTGAGAAGAAAGCGGCTCAAATTGTGTTGAATCAGATCACCAATGAAATCAAAGAGCATGGTTTGTTTGAGGAATTGCTTAGAGAGGAAGACAGGGCTGTCAAGGCAGTAAAGCAATGGGAGCTTAAGGAAGAAATATATTGGAAGCAAAGAGCTCGTATTGATTGGCTGAATGAGGGGGACAAGAACACTAGTTTCTTTTTCAACTTAGTGAAAGCAAGAAGACATAGAAATTCCATTCCTATTCTGGTTAATGACAAAGGTGAGCAATGCTTATCCTTGCAAGAGATGTTTAGGGAGTCTCTCTAGTTTTTCCAGTCCCTCTTTAGGGAGGACTCTTAGGGGGAAACAGTGGAGGAGAATTTGGTTCTGTCTTGCATCCCTTCTTTTGTCTCGAGGGAGATGAATGAGCAGCTTTTGTGTCCCACTTTGCTGGAAGAACTTGAGAGGATTGTCTCCCACATGAGGAAAGGAAAGGCTCCTAGACCAGATGGGTTCCCGGTTGAATTCTTTCAAGAGTTTTGGGATATAATTAAGCTGGATTTATTGGAAGTAGTCTAGGAGTCCCTGAGGAATAAGCAGATGCTTAGGGCATTGAATGCAACCTTCATTGCTCTAATCCCCAAGTGTGAAGGGGGCGTCCGATTAGGCTAGCTTTGCCCTATCTTCCTCTGCAATGTGATTTATAAGATCATCTCTAAGCTGATAGTGGATAGATTGAAGAAGTGCCTAGGGAATGTTATTTCTGAGGAGCAAAGTGGGTTTGTGTAAGGGTGCTAAATTATGGATGGGGTGGTCATTCCTATGGAGACCATTCATTTTATGGCAATCTCCAAGGAAAAAGCTATGTTTATCAAGCTAGATATGGCTAAGGTGTATGATAGAGTTTGGTGGTCCTTCCTTCAGAAGATCCTCAGGGATTTTGGTTTTGCTAATGAGTGGATCCAATGGGTTATGAGTTGTGTTACATCCATCTCTTTCTATGTGCTTATCAGTGGAGACCATACTGAGCTATTTGGTGCTTCTAGGGGTCTACGCCAAGTGGATCCCCTCTCACCTTATTTATTCATTCCTCTTGCTGAGGGTCTGGGGAAGTTGATTAAGCATAATGTGGGTCTGGGTACTATTTATGGTTGGAGATGGGGTAATGACTTGCAGTTGCAGTCTCACTTGCAGTTTTGTGGAAGGTACAACCCTTATGGGGCTAGCTCAGATTAATGAAGCTACTAATTTGCATAAGGTCCTGGATGTTTATCTTGCGGCTTCTGGCCAGATGCTCAATGAGGATAAATCTTCTATCCTCTTTTTCAACACTCCTAAATCTATTCAAAGGAGGATTGCTCTTATCTTGAGATTCCAAGTTGGCTCCCTGCCCTTGACGTATTTGGGCATCCCTATTTCTCCTGGCAACCCTCCTAGGGAGTCCTAACAGGGGATCTTGGATAAATTCCACGTGAAGGTTGAACATTAGACTCATATATAGTTATCCTTTGCAGGGAGGGTTCAACTGATTCAGTCGGTGGTTCAGGCTCTTTCGATCTATTGATGTATGCTTCAGGTGTGTCCTAAGTGGTTCTTGCAGGGTTTGGACTCTCTGGATAGGCAATTCTTATGGGCAGGTAATCTCACCTCTTCCAAATGGAGTCTGGTCAATTGGGACTTGGTATGTAGCCCGAAGCAATAGGGGGGGCTTGGGTTAAGGCAGTCTATTCTTTTTGGGGAAGCACTTGCAGCTAAATTGTATTGGAGGTGGTATGTTGAGCAAGACCGAGGTTGGGCCAGGATTTTGGCCAACATATATATGCAGAGGATCCTAATGGAGGAAATCCCTAGATATCCACTTGAAGGAAAGGTCTCATCGATCTGGTACACTCTTAAGAGGGGGGCTTCTCTCATTAAGGTAGGGCTTTTTTGGATTTGCAGAAGGGGGGAAGAGGTCCTTTTCTAGAATGATTCTTGGAATGGATACCCTCCCATCCTTGATTAGTTTCCTAACCTTGGAAACCTAGGCTAGAGGTTTTTGGAAGCAGGATGGTCAAGGGTGAGTGACTTTAAGGCTGTCTATAAGTGCGGTCGGTTGGATTTGGAGCGGTAGAAGACTCCTAATGAATGGCTGATTGTTGAGATGGAGGAAGAGTGTGTAGAGTTGCAAGGCATTTTGGCAAATAGACATTGTAGCTCCCTTAAGGGTAGGGATGGGCTTGCTTGGTCTCCAAATCCTAAGGGCATTTTTTCTGTGGCTAGTGGATACTGGGAATTGTTAAGCCAAAGACTTGAGGGAAGAGAAGTGAACTGGTGGAAATAGGTGTGGAATAATGCTTCTTGGCTGAAGTGTAATTGCTTTGCCTGGACTTTAGCTTGGAACATATATCTAACTTGGGACAATATCCACAATCAAGGATTCTTGGGGCCTTCTATTTGTGTTTTGTGTGGTAACAAAGAGGAAGACTCCTCACACCTGTTCTTCAGATGCCCCTTCTCTATGCTTATATGGCACTATTGGTAGGGGGTGTGGAAGCATCCTTGTGTCCATGTGGATTCTCTGGTGGAGTTTTGGAGCAGTTTGGGCAGACCTCCTATTCTATCCTCCTTCCTCCAGACGGTCTGGTATATTGGGCCCATCTTCATTCTGTGGCAGATCTGGCTCGAAAGGAATAGGAGGATCTTTCACGAGGCCAAATTTTTTGTTCAACAAGTTTGGAATAGGATCACTTCTATGATTCGGGAGATAGTGGAAGCTAAATGTGAGGTGAATTTCCCACTAGGTAGAGATGAGGTGAATATTATGAGTAGGCTTGGCTTGCAGGAGTTGTCTCCTACCTCTACTTATGTCAGGAGAGGTAGACGGGCTATGAAGAAGGTGCAAAGGGTGGGAAGGTGGATACCCCCTCAGGATGAGTTTATCAAGATTAACACTGATGGCTCATCTAGGGTTAACCCAGGCCCTACTGGAGTAGGTGGTGTTGGTAGGAATAGCAGGGGGGAGGTTGTTTTCTTCTTTTCGGTGCATAAAGGGTGGCAATCTAATAATTTTATGGAGGGTTTTGCGATTCTCTATGCACTTGAGCGGGCTTTGGCGTTGGGTTGTAGGAAGGTGATTTGTGAATCGGATTCACAAATTGTTGTTAACTTGTTGTCTGATTAGAAGGTGAGTGGGATTTAGTGGCAGTTGGCAGGGATTGTTTAGCAGATTCTCCAAATTAGCTCTTTAATGGAGTAGGTGTCCTTCATCCATATTCCTCAAGAATGGAATAGAGTGGCTGACCGTTTGGCCAAGTGGGCCTCGAAACATGATAGTGATTGGAAAGTTGAAGGTTGGGAGCATCTCTCTGGGTCTTATTGTCATGAATTCTAGAAGATTTTCACTGAGGACATGGATGGTTTTGAAGCTGGTTGATTTGTGGCTGGGTTGGTATTTCTTCTTTGGGGCCTCGGGGCTCTAATTCTTTTTGTAGTGCTTGTCTCTATTCTCAATGAAGTTTTTAACCTTTTAGTCTTTAAAAAAAAAAATTTGAACATTGAAGATTGAATAATTGTGGATAAAGTAATAAAATAAAATAAAAAGGAACAATTACTTTAATGATTTGTAAGTTAACAAAATATAGATTCAAACACAAAAATGATAAATATACAAAAAGATAGGTTTTCATTTTAGTGAAATTGACTAAAGTATGTGGTTGAAGGAGCAAACCTGGACTTCTTTTAACTTTTGCTTGGTGATCTTGCACTTGGTAATTCTAGAAATTTTCATGCCGAAAGGGAAAAATGGTGATTGAAAGCACTTTCAGTCAAACTATTACAGTATGCTACCTATTATTTCTTCTTTTTAGATAAAAGTTTATCCGAAATGATAAATTTGAATTCTATGATGGAAGTTTCTATCTCTCACATATAGAAGTAGTATATATCATTTCCTATGCTACAGGCTACCTCAAAAGTGGCAATTGTCATGCGGGAGTGAAAAAATAGCGATTGAAAGGGCTTTCAATTTGACTATTATAGTATGCCACCCATTATTTTTGTTTTTGAAATAACAACTTATCTATCATGGAAGTTCTCTCTGGACATGTAAAATCAGTGTATATCATCTCCTATGCTACAAGCCTTTCATTGGAATTAGAATGTTTGAAAAAGTGGTAGCTACTCCATGTCATTGATTCAAAACAGATTTTTTTGTTCTTTATGTAATCATAGTTGCTAGTAACTTATGATTGAGCAAGTCTATACAAGAAAAAATAATAATACTATTAATAGTAGAGATATTTGTAAGGTATCAGAATTGACTATCACAATCTTTTGTTTTAAAGATCAATTTCATACTAAAGATGATAAAATCTTCTAACTCAATTGGAAACCAACCAATAAGTGTAGTACTTGAATCATAAATTTGAATGTGTGATAAACACATCATTCCTAGCTTTGTTTAAGTGAAAGTGAAACAAAAAATAATAATTATTAATATTATTTCATTTTTAGCTTGAACATGAATTTGTGGAATATAACACACGAGCCTATTGCCTTTATCTTGACAAAATTAAAAATTAAAAAAGCTACTTCTTGAATGTTAAGAAAACAAATTATTACCTAAACCCATACATGTTTAGTTAATAATGAATAGTGGTTAACTTTGAATAAATTTATGTCATAAACTAATAAAATAAACATCGATAGCACTAAAACCCTACATACATTGAGATAAGTGGCTAAAACATGTTAGCTAAACTAGTTTAAACTTGAAATTTATGAGAGCAAAACTCAAATTGCAACTTAGATCTTTAATTTTGAAAAAGTGTCCAAGTGTTTAAAAACTCTAACTACATCGCATGTTGTTGTTGATCCTTTTTTTCCATATCTTATGATTACCCTACTTTTGGAAAACTTATAGATAAAAGTATATTTATCCATTTTTTTTTCAATTGACAAAGAACCCGGATACACTACCATTCAAGTGATTTGATAAATAAAAATTAAAATATGAGCACACAACATCTTAAATTTCTTTCCTTTTAACTAGTCTCTTTATTTCACTTGCTTCTCTTAATCATATGGTTGGTAATTGAATAAATCATTCTTTTGTTGATTATTGCTAATTATGAAAAAGGAAGTTCTTACTCTTGTGTTCATGTTGGTGTTGAAAAATGAAAGTAGGTTATTTTGTTGCATGTTCAAGTGTTTGTGCTATATCTAAAATGCAACAAATTGTTTGATGCAATATTAGCACAATAAAATGTGATTTGTGCACAACTACCACCCTAACTTTCTCTTTGGGCCTTTTTTCACATCTAAAAAAAATATGTTAATATGGCATCTTATATTTTTCAACATCTCAACAAAAACCATGTTTATATGGAATCATATTTAAAGATGTAGACTTGAAAATTTAATTCATAGAAGTGACCTGGCAAATAAATTACTATAAAAAAATTAGGAGTGGTTTAAAATTGATATGTAAGATTACCCTCTCTCCATCTCTTCTTGTTTATCTCTAGTTCTCCTTGTTTGTCTATCTCTTTATCTCTTTCCATCTACCTCTCTCTCTACATCCCATTATCTCTTAGAAAATTAAAAATAATAATTAAAGGATATTAGAATTAATTTAATTTATATTTGTTACCTTCTTAAAAAATTATTTATTGTAGAATAGTTATAGTTGAATTTTATTTTTATTTCTATAATAAAATAAAATTCATCCTAAAACTTAAATTAAATGCTTAGAGAGATCAAGAGAGAGAAACTAACTTTTGATTACTTATTTCATGCTAATAATTTAAGGATAGTGTGTATCATTGAGAAATTATGGTTACCGTGGAATTCCATTTGATTAGGGAGAGACATAGAGAGATAAAGAGATAGAGATATATAAATATACTGATAGAAACATATAAAGAGAAGAGACACAAATCAATAGATAGAGAGAGGGAGATGGAGTAATATAGAAAGAAAAATAGGGATAGGGAGAGAGATAGAGAGGAGTAAGAGGAAGATAGAGAGAAATAGAGAGAGATATAGATATCATACAAGAGAGATGGGGTGAATATGAGGGAGAGAAAGAGAGATGGAGAAAATGATATATTAATAGAAATAGGAGAGAGATATATGGAGACATAGATGGAGAGGAGAGATTGAGAGAAATAAGGTGATAGACACAAGTAATAGAGAAAGGTTTAGAGAGAGGGAAAGAGATAGAGATAGACATAAGCAGGAAAAAAAAATGAATGTGTGTATGAGTTAGAGATATGAAATAATATTAATAAAAAATAGCATATCTTACTTTATATTTTTTGTTTGGCTTACACTTGCACAAAGCTAGGAATGACGTGTTTTTGACGCACTCAAATTTATGGTTCAAGTACTACACTTATTGTTTGGCTTGCACTTGAGTTAGAAAATTTCTTTATCTTTAATACATAGAATTGATTTTTAGTACATAGAATTTTAGTATCACCCCCTCTATATCTCTATATCTACTTCTCTCTATTTTTTTAAATCTCATATTTTTTCTCTCCCTTTACCCATTTCTCTATATCTCCTTATATCTCTATATATGTATCTCTCTCTATCATTGATTTAGGCTTTATGTGTTAGTTCTTTTTTTCTTTGTGAAATTGCAAAAAGAAATGTTTGTATTGCAGTGATTTGAGAAACAAAATAAGGCAAATAAATAGAACAACATCTGATGGAAAACACACCGTAAGGGTGGTTGCATAACTGGTAAACTAACTAACTACCACCTTAACTAACAGCCTAATGAATTAACACTAACAGTACCCCCTTAATACATTAGGGTTACAAATAAAGTTACTTAAAAATAGAAACTGTACTTTGCCAAGAGGCTTAGTGAGTACATCTGTAACTTGGGAAGAGGAAGGAAAAAACTTGAGTTGAGTATTGTGCTCGAGAACCTATTCCCGAATATAGTGATAATCCACCTCAATGTGTTTGGTGCGTTCATGAAAGACAAGATTCTTAACATTTTTTAAAACACCTTGATTGTCACAGAACAGTATGGGTGGATGATCATCTGAAATATCCATATCAGAGAAAATGCAACAGAGCCAAACCACCTCGTGGACAACCTCCCGAGCAGCTCAATATTCAGCTTCAGTGGATGAAAGAGATGTGACATTCTATTTCTTACTCAACGAAACAGGGCCAGATCCAAGATGAATAATATAGCCTGAGGTTGATTTGCAATCATCTAGAAATCCAGCATAATCTGAGTCAGCATATCCCTGTAAGAAGAATTCCTCATTCTTCTTATAGTCTAGACCATACTCAAGAGTACCTCAGACATACCTCAACACATGCTTGGCTTCCATCTAATGACATTTCTTTGTTTCCTGCATGAAGTGAGATAGATAGCTTATAGCAAAGCACAAATCGGGTCTGGTGTAGGTCAAGTAAATGAGACTACCAACAAGTTCTCAATATAGAGTCCCATCTACTTGAGGTGAATCCTGGAAATGAGAAAGTTGTAGACCTTTCTCCATAGGAGTTGAGACGGGTTTACAATATACCATGCCAAAATTGTCCAAGAGTGTCTTGGCATATTTCATCTGAGAAATAAATATATGATAATCCTGCTGCCAAAATTCTAAACCAAGACAATAATGAAGTAGTCCCAAATCAGTCATATCAAAAGATTTCTTTAGATCATGCTTGATAGTATCAATGAGATTGTCGAAGCTCCCTGTAATAACCAAATCATCCACATACACCACAAGTATGACAATCTCTATGCCAATCTTCTTGATATACAAATTAGGATAAGAGGGACTACGGATAAAACCATGTTGTAAGAGATGTCCATCTATTTTAATGTGCCAAGCCCGAGGGGCTTGTTTAAGTCCATAGAGAGATTTGATAAGACGACATACCTTGAGAGGATTTTGTTCATCGAGAAAGCCATCAAGTTGGACCATATACACTTCTTCTATAAGATCACCATTCAAGAAGGCACTCTTGACGTCCATCTGATGAAGCTTCCATCCTTGTTGTGCAACAAGAGCACATACCACTCAAATAGTTTTAAGCTTTGTAGTGGGTGCAAAGGTTTCTTCAAAATCAATACCCTCTTGCTGAGCATATCCTTTTGCAACAAGACACACCTTGTACTTGTTGATGGATCCATTTGCCTTATACTTTTTTTTGAAGACCCATTTGTAGCCTATGGGTTCTTTTTCTGGAGGTAGATCAACAAGATCCCATGTATGACTCTTCATTAGAGACTCATATTCAACATTCATGGCATGCTTCCAATGAGGTTGACTGAGAGCCTTAGATATGGTGTCAGGTTTAGTACTTTCTTCAATTGAACTCATTAATGCTAAGTTCACTTCATTTCTGGTGTGACTGCGGGTCAGTATCCTGGTAGAAAGATCAAGAAGAGAACTCAAGTGAGAATCACAAAGTAATGATTGCACTTCTTTGCTGGTGTGACTGCATGTCTCTATCCCAATAGAATGTTTGAAATTCTCCACTATACCAAGATCATCCTGGAATCCTTCATCTGCACTAGGTGATTCAGACTCATCATTAGTTGGAGAAAAAATCTTATGAGAGGAGGATGGAGATTGTGTAGGCAAACGAGAATCAAAAGTTGTTTCATCAAATACCACATCACGACTAACAAGAAGTGTAAGTGTCTCAGGATCCAAGAGACAATATGCCTTGGACTATGAACTATAGCCCAAGAAGATACATGGAAGTGTCTTAGAATCTAGTTTCTTGCATTTCTTAGCTGGAACATGCATATAGGTAGTACAACCAAATACTCGCAAATGAGAAACTGATGGCTTATGGTCACTCCATACCTCTTTAGGTGTTTGATGTTGAAGAACCATTATCAGAGCCCGATTGAGAAGATACAGAATAGTTTGAACTACTTCAACCCAATATTGTTCACCTAACTTGGCTATGGCAAGCATGCAGCAAGCCATCTCTAAAATATTCTGATTGTGCTGCTCGATAACACCATTCTATTGAGGGGTATAGGGAGCAGTCAAATGATGCTTAATACCATGCGCCTACAAGAACTCCTCAAATGCATGAACGTGAATTCCCCCCGCGATCTAAGCAAAGAACAGGAAGAGGCTTGCCAGAGTCACGAACAGCCTGATGGTAGAACTCACGAAAGCGGGAGAAAGCTTCACTTTTCTGATGAAGGAAGAAAACCCAAATCTTTCGAGAGAAGCCATCAACAAATAGCTGAAAATAGTGGCAGCCCTAAAAAGATGCAGGAAAAGGCCCGCAAAGATCAGTATGAACAAGAGCAAGATGCTCGATGGCATGATAGGAACTGAATAGAAAGTCATCGTGATGCTGCTTCCCTGTAAGACAACCAGAACAGATAGGGAACAAAGAGGAGAGCAGAGGAAGACCCTCTACCATGGCATGGGATTGGAAAAGAGAGAGAGAGCAAGCAGGAAGATGACCATATCGGTAATGCCAAAGAGAAGTGGACTCAACAGTAGAAGCACAAAGAGCAATTCCATGAGAAGAGGCAACATCAAGTGCAAAGAGATGACCCTGTTTGAAACCATGAGTAATGATCTCACCATCGCAAGAAATAAGATAGGGCTTAATACCAACTTGAACTTGAAATTCTACCTTAAGTTTGTGATTTAGAAGTTGACTGATAGACAAAAGATTGCTAGTAAAACCAGGAACATAAAGTACATTGGAAAGAGAACAACTGCCTTCAGTAAGAGGGATATTAATAGTACCAATGCCTTTAGCAACATATTCCTTATCATCAGCAATACGAATGAGATCACCAGTTGGAGTGGAATTCAAAGTATCAAACAAACCTTTATCTCTAGTCATGTGTTTACTAGCACCAGAATCAATTAACTAGACGTGCCGTGAAGAGGGAGATGTTTGAGAAATAAAAACCAGATTCGGATGAACAACAGAAGTAGGAGCAGGAGCAGACACATCTTCATCGGAGGGCCCATCAAAGATGTCATCTTGCTGAGTAGCAACATTTCCTTGCTGATGTCGTCGACCACGAGATGAACGAGAATGACTATGGCCAGATGTACCTTCTTTACTGGATGCACCTTGAGTAAGACCATTGTACCAACAATGATCAGTATCATGAGTAGGAGCATTACAAATAAAACACCATCTAGTGGAAGACTTTGTTGGTGGCATAGGTGGTGATGACTGTATCTGAGACTATGAAGATCGTCATCAGTGTCGACAAAAGACAAGAACTTTTTCCTCAAATTCCTCATGCAATGAGTGAATAGCCTCTTCCTGTTGAAGCAAATTGACAAGCTCTTCAAAAGATACCTGTTGTTTGGTGATATTTAAAGTGGTAACAAAAGTCCAAAACTTGGAAGGAAGAGCACGTAAAGTGATGGGAATGATCATCTTATCCTCCACTATTTCACCAAGAGCCACTCGTTCCGCCCGAAGAATAGACACACGATAGAGAAAATCAGCAACCTTTTCACCGGCTGACATGAGAAGAGTATGCAGCTGAGACTGCGAATGAAGAATTTTAGTCTGACTCTTTGCGTCAAAGATGGTGGAAAGTGCATCCCAGGCTGCCTTGGATGTAGTTGCATCTTGAATATAAGGTTGAACCTCATCGGAGATGCTGAGAGTGATAAGCATCAATGCTTTATTATCAACTTTATCAAACATTTTTTGTTCATTAGCATCAGTTTTGTGTCGTGTGATAGTACTTGAGATAATCTCCCATAGTTCTTCAAATTGAAGAATGGTCCTCATCTTTGTTTTCTAGGCAGCATAATTACATCCTTTAAGAAGCTAAGTGTCGGACAAAAGAATCTTGGGGGCAGACATGATAAAAACAATAATAACAAAGAGCAAACACAACAATGCTTATTATGATGGTATTGTTTTTAGGGACGAAGAGTCCACATACATGTATGAAAAATAGTCTTATTTTAAGATGACAAGAGGCAAAATGAGAATGGTAAGCACATGCAGTGAGACAGGGACGCTTTGGTGAGCGTTCGACCTATTCTTCATCATCTACATCATAACCGGCTTCAAGTTGCACATTAATCTATCTGACTTGACAACAAACATCAAACAGAAAGTATTCAAGGAGTCCATTGCAGATTAATTCATCAAACGCAAGGTTTCCATTATTTCGAAGAGAATCAAGCAAAGCGAAATAGAAGCCTATGCTATCTTTCACAACTTGTTGTGCTCCATGATTACTCTCCACACTACATGCATCTTTAGGTGTTGTCGACATTCACTACTCGCCAAGCCAACGTTTATAAAACTTGCTTCTTTTGTATGCACCAAAGACTCAGAACAGAATCACCTTCCATCAGTGCACTGTTCCCTTACTGGATTTGATACCAAATGAAATTGCAGAAAGAAATGTTTGTATTGCAGTGATTTGAGAAACAGAACAAGGCAAATAAATAGAACAGCATCTGATGTAAAACACACCATAAGGGTGGTTGCATAACTGGCAAACTAATTAATGCTAATGAATTAATGCTAACATTTTGATTGTTAATATTTCTCTTGGGGTGATTCTATATTGCTGCTTGTGGTAAAATACATTCTCATTGATATTCCTACTAAAAGAAAAACTCTTTTATCTTTTGTAACTCTCTGCATTTCAATCTTTAAATATTATTAATAATAATTTTAGGTAAAATAGATTCATCTTTGCTTCCAACATGATAAATAAAATCTTGTCCTAAAAAAAATTAGAAAAAATACAATGATTTCAAGAATACGTCTCTGGGGCAATAGGTGCGCCAAGTTTTATTCACAATTCAATCAATTACATGCATCGAATGAATGGAAAGGAAATAGTGAATGAAGGGAACACTAGGAGAGGATCCGGTTTTATTTATTCTATTTGACAACGAAATAGAAAAGAAGAGGAACGAGTATGGATTTCAGTGGCTGTCGTTATGCAGAGACTCTGAAGCAGCGGCTTGAACATTAGGATAGAGATTGAGGTCTGATAAAACAGCTTCCGATGGGTATTGTGGCGCTTGGCCGAGTTGCACATGCGCCCACTTCTCAGCCATTTCAGAGGACTTCTGTGCACATGGAACCTGGCATTTGGCCGAGACATGCACCGTAAACGTTATCAACAACACAAGAAGCAGTGTTCTCAGTTTCATATGCATCGAATTCTCCATATTTATTAAGTCAAATGGACACAAAAAAAATTATGGTTCAACTGAATAACGAGTTCTCAGGTGAAGATCGATATGAAATCCAAGGCAATATTGTTATTCATTTATAGAGACACCCCCACCTTTAATGAATACAGTAGGAAACTTTTCTTCAATTAGGCATTCAAACTACTGTAGCGTAGTGGAGACGAAACAATTTACAGCCTAGAAGGTTAGACTAACTGGCTATGTCTTAAGAAAAGAACAAATAAACGCCACCAAATATTGTCGAGTAAGATCTTTCCAGAAGCTACGAAATTCTATCTAATAAATTTATGTTTTGGATTTATGTTAGAAACATTTTAGGCACTAGAATATTATTTTTTAATTATTATTTAGTTTTGTCTTTAGTATTTTATATTATTGCAATGTATTATAATTATAGTAAGCTTGTGTATGATTGGATTTCTATATATTAGTCTATGTATGAGACTAATATGATTTTTAATGTTTATTTATGATCTAGCATACATTGAATCTTGATTCAATTGACATGTTTTTTCTTATGATAATCACTTATCTACTAGCCATTGCATTGTAGTGTGCAATGGGTACACCAAGGAAATTTTGTTTAGTTTTAAGAAGATTGGAAAAAATCTAAAGTATAATGTAGATAAAGTTGACTCTTCATATTTGAATTTAAAATGTTTTTGGAATGAAATTTTATCATTTTTTAGAAGCACACATATATATTGTAGAAACAGTTGACAAATTACTTTGCTTTCCTTATTATAACAATCTATGCAATTAACATATTAATGTTCATTTCCTTATAGAAGTTAAATTTTCAAACTCTATGAAATTTGAAGTAAGTAATAATAGAAAAGTATAAGGAAAAAAGAAAATTATTTGTGCTTGTAAAGAAACAAAAAGTGATATAACCAATAAGAGGAAGAAAATAAAATATCAGTTGTGTTAAATGCCTAATTTTTAAGCATTGACAATTGAATAATTGTCTCTATAAAGTAGTAAAATTAAATAAAAAGGAACAATTAGTTAAATGATCTGTAAGTTAACAAAATATAGATTCAAACGCAAAAAGTATAAAGATCCAAAGATATAAGTTTTTGTTTTAGTGAAATTGGCTAAAGTAAGTGGTTCAAGGAACAAACCTTGACTTCTTTTAACTTTTGCTTGATGATCTTGCGTTTGGTAATTCTAGAAATTGTCATGCCAAAAGGGAAAAATGGCCATTGAAAGAACTTTCAATCAGACTATTACAGTATGCTACCCATTATTTTTTCTTTTCAGATAAAATTTTATCCAAAATGACAAATTTGAATACAATGATGGAAGTTTCTATCTCTCACATATAGAACTAGTATATATCATTTCCTATGCTACAAGGCACCTCAAACGTGGCAATTGTCATGCAAGAGTGAAAAAAAAGTGATTCAAAGGGCTTTCCATTTGACTATTATAGTATGTCACCCATTATTTTAGTTTTTGAGATAACAGTTTATCCATAATGGAAGATTTTAATGTTTCAATGCAAGTTCTCTCCTCACATGTAAAATCAGTATATATCATATCCTATGCTACTGGCCTTTCATTGGAATTATAAAGTTTGAAAAAGTGATAGCTACTCCATGTCATCCATTCAAAATAGATTTTTTGTTCTTTATGTAATCATAGTTGCTAGTAACTTATGATTGAGCAAATATATACAAGAAAAAAGAATACTACTATTAGTAGTAGAGATATTTGTAAGGTAGCAAAATTGACTATCACCATGTTCGCTTTTAAAGATCAATTTTATACGAAAGAAGACTAAATCTTCTAACTTAATTAGAAGCCAACCAATAATCGTAGTACTTGAACCATAAATTTGAGTGTGTGATAAACACATCATTCCTGGCTTGGTGCAAGTGAAAGTCAAACAAAAAATACAACTATTAATATCATTTCATTTTTGATCTTGAACTTGAATTTGTGGAATGTAACACAGGAGCCTATTGCCTTTATCTTGACAAAAAACTAAATTAAAGAAAGGTACTTCTTGAATGTTAAGAAAAAAAATTATTAGCTAAATCCCATACATGTTTAGTTAAATATGAAGAGTGCTTAACTTTGAAAAAAATTATCTCATAAAATTTTAAAATAAACATCGATGGGATTAAAACCCTACATGTACTGTGATAAGTGGCTAAATTTTCTTGGCTAAACTAGTTTAAAGCTGAAATTTATTATAGAAAAATTAAAATTGCAAATTAGATCTTTAATTTTAAAAAATTGTGCAAGTTTTTAAAAACTCTAACTACATCGCATGTTGTTGTTGCTCTGTTTTTTTCTATATCTTATGATTACCCTACTTTTCACAAACATATCGGCAAAATTATAGATATTCATTTTTTTTCAGTTGATGAAGAACCCAGATACACTACCATTCAAGTTTTCGATTAAGTGAAAAGAAGGTTTGGAAGGGGCCTCGAAACCCTTTTACAGAAAGATAATCAAAAGATAAGACATTAAAGACTAGCTAGATAGAGCAAAACACAAAAAAGAGACAACTGACAAAGGCAAAAACGTAGCAAGAAGCCAAAAGAGGCAAAGGAACAACACAAAGATAACTAAGGGATAGCCACGAGCAACAGACCCTAAGAAAGGTTTTTGATAAGCTCCACCGCTTCTTGCTCCAAATGGACCATAGAGGCAGGAGTACTCTTTAGTTCCTCCAACTCCTTGGTATGCTGGGTCATCTTCCTAGTACTAGCTCGAGTTATTTTACCATGACCAGTAGTTCCCCCTTCAAGAGTCAGAACCTTATCCTCACTAGTATCAATAGTGTTCTTTTCCTAATGGATATGTTCTAGTTTGCTAATCATCACACTGAAGCTGTCGATAGAGGCTTTCATAATCTTTTGGCTTTGTTCTCCAATTTTCTTTAGGGTGTTCTCATGGCTGAGAACCCGCTTTTCTAGATCATTGAATGTATTCATTCAGGTAGTTAGGTAGGGTACTGAGCTTACCTATTCCAACAACTTCTAAGGTATCCACTTTTCTAGATGAATCCTCCTATTTGTTCTTCGAACTATCCATCTCCGAATAGACCCAATCAATAACCTTGTATAACTCCATCATCCCACTCTTCATGGTATTCAACATGGTTAAAGGAGATTTTCTACTATCCATGTTCATCTTAGTAGTAGTATTATCCAGGGTCTCCACGTTAAGACCAATACCATTGGGAGACAGAGTATCACCTTCCTTCACCGTCTTCCAATCTTATTCAACATCATCTATCCTTTTATTGCGATCCTAAGGATTGGGTTGACAACATATTGCATGAATACAAACAAAATCCATCTCCATATCTTCTTTATCACTTTTAGCGAGTAGTAGGTTTTTCTGGATTTCACCAAGTTGGTTTTCTCAGACTCTTCCTTTGGTAATCGCTTGATAGCAACTTTGGTGAGCTTACTGTCTCTATAAAAATTTCTGCCTCCCATTAGCATACCAGTGACTTTCGTGATCATCCCTTCTTTAATTTCAACCTTTCTTCCTCCTATGGTAATTTTTCCATATTTCCAATTCTTTTTGAAAATTCTGGTAACGGTACAGTTTTTACCTACAATTCTCTCCATATACTCTATCATCTTGGCCATTTCTAGAACGGCCCATGCCTTCGGCTTATCTTTCCATTCATCACAGGAGAGCAACTCAATTCTTTTCCTATTACCTCCCATGGCGTCAACAAACAGATTATTCTTATCCTTCATAATGCAAAACAGGGCAAAACTCGAGATCAAAGTATAGAGCAGGAAGGTCTTCAAAATAGTACCCACAAAGCATGTGGAGTCTTGTCCCCATTAAAAGCCAACTCAATCTTTGAGCACCACTCTTTTTGATTTATTATGGCTTTTCATATTGATAAGTAGATTGTCATTATTACTTATCACCCCCTCATAACCATGCACTCTATCATAAACGCAGAAGGCACGAGCCTCATGAGGAAGATCTACCTCGCCTCTCTAGCTCATCATGTGATCAAAACGAATGGCCATGTTGGCAAACCAATTAGCAATAGTGTTGATTTCTCTATAATTGTGAGATACAACACACAACTTGAAAGAATTAATTATCTCCTTAGCTTGAGATATGATATTTTTTATGGTCAATGAAGGGGAGGATAGACACTTTAGGCATTGAACAATGTTGTTAGAATCTCCCTTGAGCTAGACTTTAGTAAATCCCATCAATTTAACAAGGGAAAGGGTTTGGTAAACAGCCATGGCCTCGGCTAAGTGGTTAGTCTATGATCCCATGGGGAGTGCCACCACGACAATGCAATATCCAGCCTCATTTATTATCACTCCCCCACACCCCCTCAGCTTCCGCCCCATTAAAATTAGATTTGATCCAACCAGTCAGAGGAAAGGACCACTTACTACTTTCACTCTTATTTTTCTTGTCATCTCTACCATTCAAGTTATTTGACAAATAAAAATTAAAATATGAGCACACAACATCTTAAATTTCTTTCATTTTAACTATTCTTTTTATTTCTCTTGCTTCTCTTAATGACATGGCTGTTAATTGAATATATCATTTTTTTGTTAATTGTTGCTAATAATGATCAAGGTAGTTCTTACTCTTGTGTCCATGTTGGTGTTGACAAATGAAAGTAGGTTATTGGGTTGCATGTTCAAGTGTTTGTGCTAGATCTAAAATGCAACAAATTGTTTGATGTTATATTAGCACAATAAAATGTGATTACGGCACAACTACTTGCCTAAATTTCTCTTTGGGCCTTTTTTGACATCTCAAAAAAATTAATTTTGATGTGGTATGTTATCTTTTTCAACATCTCAACAAAAACCATGTTGATATGGAATCACATCTAAAGATGTGGACTTTAAACTTCAATTCATAGCAAGGGACCTGCCAAATAAATTACTATTAAAAAATAGGAGTGGTTTACAATTTCTATGTAAGATTACCCTCTCTTCATCTCGACTTGTTTATCTCTAGTTCTCCTTGTTTGGATATCTCTTGATCTCCTTCCATCTACCTCTCTCTTTACATCTCACAATCTCTTAGGAAAATAGAAATAATAATTAAAGGATATTAGAATTAATTTAATTTATATTTGTTACCTTATTAAAAATTTATTTATTATAGAAGAGTTATATTTGAATTTTTAATTATTTTTATAATAAAATAAAATTCATCTTAAAAGATAAATTAAATTCTTAGAGAGAGAGAAAGAGAGAGAAAATAACTTTTGATTACTCATTTCATGCTAATAATTTAAGGATAGTGTGTATCCTTGGGAAATTATGGTGAGGGTGGAATGTCATGTCATTAGGGAGAGAGATACAGAGATGCAGAGATAGAGGTATATAAATATACTGATAAAAAGGGATAGAGAGAAGAGAGACATATCAATAAATAGAGAAGAAGATGGAGTAATATAAAAAGACAAAAATAGATAGTGATGCAGCCATGGTCCGGTGGGTCCTCAAAAAGAACTGACCAGATCATTCAGCCAGAGTAACACAATGGAAGCAACAACACATAGAAATATTATAGAATTAGACATCTACTTTGTCATATATTGAGCATAGAACATCAGGTACTCAACACTTTACATGCAAGATAACATGCCAGATTACAATACATTTGGAACTCTCAGAGTTATTCGGATCTCGAATCTTGAATTTAGAACCTCATCTAATTGATGTCCTCTAATGACTACAAAAAATTACATATATCCTCCGGAACACATCTGGGTCGACCACAAAAACTTACATTAACCAAACAAGGAAAATGAAATGTGTAAGATAGGTTGGCCCCAAAACATGAAGAGCCCATCCGCCAAGAACAATCCAAAAGTGCAGACCACAAGGAAGGTTAGCCAAGGGCCTAGGAATATCAAGTATAGTGTCGAACTGATCTTTAATCCAAGAAGTCTCTCTAGAAAAGAAGAAATCTCAAACTTAGACGATAAGTTCAAAATTGCTCCAGAACCCAGAAATAGTTGCTCTAGAAAGAACAACTCACCGAAAAAGAACCCATGTGAACTAGAAATATGGAATAATGCACAACAACATGCCTAGAACCTAAAAATATAATCCACAATGAAAGATAAACATTTATCAAAATACACTGAATGAAACACAAAAAACTACTACATGAACTGTGTTACCAGATTTTTACCTATAGGCTCAATCAGGTAGAGCAATTATGTTTTTTAAGCAAATGGTACATTTTAAAACATTTTATGCCACATTAAGCCATAAAAATGAGAAAATTTTACAAGATTACATGGATACAAATCATTGCATTCATGCATGTAAATGAAACATAAAAGATTTCATAATCTTCTGAAAAATGTAATTTTTATTGAATGGAAGAAAATACATGTGTCTCACACAAGAAGCCATGAGACTAACTTTTCTCATATGATGTCAATTAAAAGATTAAATTTGCATAAATGAGAAAATGTAAAAGAAGGGAAGCATGCATATGAGGAAACCAGTCATTGCCTGAATGAGTGGTACTGTTGGTGTGTTTTGTTGCTCCTAGTTGCTTGGCTTTGTTTCTTGACCCGACTCTTGCTTCTAGATGTCCTCTAGCTTCTTGTATAGATGAGAACAATGAGTTAGAAAAATTGTTCTAAGCAATGAATGATTAAGAGAAACAAAATACACCCTAGCTTCCTTCAGTAAAGAGATGCAATGCCTTGTTCAGGACAGTGTAAGAGGGTTTGAAGGTTAAGAGCAATAATGCACAGCGACAAAGTTTAATGTTTGGGGCAACGTTATCTACATCAGCACATAGTCAAATGTATCAAAGATGAAGTTTACGATGAGAAGACAACTTCAGGTTAATATATTTTATCCTCAATCAAAATAACCCTCATGTAAGTTCAATTCAACTTATTAACCTTGAAAGATCAAAGTGTAGACCCGGAGCAAAGACAAAGATACACACAAACACGAAACCCCAAATTTTTAAACTGATAATATGACAATTTTTTCACTGACCAACGACATCCATGAGAGGGTTTCTAACAAAGATCAAACACAATGAAATCATCAAATACAAATTTGCTAAAAGAAACAATCAAATTCGACAGTATAATAAAGAGAGCTATTCATTTTTTTTTAACCTCTGCCGTAGATGACAGTAAAGATAAAAGAGTAGTCACGATTTTAAAAGATCAGTGCAAGAATAATCAATGGTGTAAGATTGTTCAAATAAACAAACATTAACAGTGACTCACAGAGCCCTGCATGAAGAATAGAAATGCTACAATAGTCATGTTAAGACTGAGAACTCACCTGGAGCACATAGTAGCAAGAAGAGTCATTGCAGATCTCATGGCCGCCATGGAGGTTGTCAAAACCTCTCAGCCTCAAGCTTCTTTAGGAATTTTTGATGGAAATGAGATGTTTCATCTCTTTCATCGAATTTTGTTTTAGGGTTATTTTTTGCCCTAAGGGAAAAAGCCGAACCTTATGTTTTTTGGTGGGATATTTTATTATAATAAAACCTTGTAGTTCATTTCCACCGTGGGATAAGACTTGTGTCTTATGCTTTCTTCAAACTCTTTGCCTCAATACAAGGATCTTTAGGATTGTTTAAATGATTTTGAATCGCTTATTTTCTTTTTGATTCTTGTAATTATTGTTGAATGTAATAGGAGAAATATTCACTAAAGCAGTTAATGAAGGATCTTTATTTGAATATTTTCTTATTTGCCTTTATTTTATGAGTCAAGGGGGGCGGCAGTTTGAGACATTTAAAGAGTTTGAGAGCATGTAGGGTGGTTAAGTTGGTTTGAGAACATATAGAGGGTATATAAGGACTCTTTATGAGCCAGTTTGGTCTTATTATTGCATTTTTGAGAAATTTATGGTTTGATTAAGTCATGTTTGACTTTTTCACACATTTGGAGCACATGTAGAAAGAATATAGGTCCTAGATTTGAGGCATTTTGAATGCATCTGACCCTAGTTTGTTGGGAGTTCCTATTCTTATGGATCTTTTGAAGGAATATTGGAGGATATATTGATGTTTGTAAATCATTCTTGAGTTAGTTCCTAATTATGCAGTTTGGAGCCTTAGTGACTTCTAATAGTCCATTGTCCTCTCTTATTGCCATATTTTTGGAACTCATATATTTTGATATTGATAAAGCTACCTTGTAGACTTGTGACAGTTTGATCTCTTCTTATTCTTGCAGAGTTGTGTATTTTCTGATTGATCGAGTTATCAGTGAAGAGTTTTTCCCTTCCTTATAATTTTGTCTCACTATATTTATACCTTTTTTGCAAAAGTGTCATGTGCAGGTTTCAAGTTATGTCTAAGTTACTGAGTAATCTCATTCAGACCTTCTTGTGAAATATTTATGTGTGTGCATGTCTTGAATAAGTTATATTATCTTATTGTTTTTAGTATAGTTTTTAGAGTGCTTCAGCTTTCTAATTATCATAAAATTAGCAATTTTTGTGATTCACATAGTATTTCCTTTTAGTTTGTAGAAGTAGGAATTTGCATTTTTAGTTATCTTGTTTCCCTTTTCCTAAAAAAATAGTAGTTTCAAAGTGACCCCATGTTTCTCCAGAAAGCTTAGTTTCAAACTTTGTAGAGGGTGAATTTCTAGGAGATAACAAACTGAACAAGAACAAAACTAATGAATTTTTTTTTCATTGATGCAATATTTCTCATAAAGCACGGATGCTCCTATATTAGACACCCCAGGTAGAAAGCAATGTTCCATGAGTGGAAACTCATGAATGTCAAAAAGGATTCAAAATAAGAACGCTTTGCTTATTTATGATCCAAACATCTTCCTTGTTTGTGAACCGCTTCCTTTCCTCTTTCGGAACCCCATCCATTTTCTCCAAGTTATGTTTCTCTTTGTTCTTCTTTTCTTGCTTCTTATCTGTACACTATCTCTTCTTACTACTTTTCTCTTTACTCTGTAACTCAAATTTATTTCTACTATAAGACATCATCCGGTCTACCAACGTAACCTTATAGCCATTCGGTTCCATCTGGCTATTAGACTTATCTACTAGATCCTTTTGTAAATCCATGCCACCAATCAAGGTAGCCTCTGTAACCAGCTTCTCATTACTGCAATTCTTCCCAAGACTCAAATTTCTCACTTCTTTCTCCTTCTCCCTCAAGGAATTCAAAGTGAACTTCTACCCATCCTTCTCAATAGTGATCAGGTTTCTTCTACAATCATAAATATATCTTCTATCAAACTGCCAAGGTCTACCCAACAAAAAATGACAAGCACTCATAGACACAACATCACATAAGACCTCATCTCTAAAAGATCCAATATTTAAATGCACTAAACTCTGCTCCTTTACTTCTAACTTTTGATCATCTTGTAACCAACTCACCTTTTAAGGACAAGGATTCTTAAGCCTCTGCAATCCAAGCTTCTCCAACATCTCCTCAGATACAAAATTATCAGTACATCCATTGTTCATAATAACCTTACAAGACTTACCACTTGATTTGCATACAGTCCGGAAAAGACTCCTCTAAGTAGATCTGGTATCTTCACTACTCTACTCCATCAAGTTCCTCCTGAACATAAGAGATTCTCCCTACTCTGGTGCATTTTTAGATTTAGTGACGGTAGCTTCCTAATCCTCATTTGTCACACAATTTCTTGCCACCCCTTGATTGCACTCATAAGTTCTATGTCTGGTCTCTCCACATTTGAAACATCTGCCCAAAAATCTTGTGTTGCTACTGCCATTGCCTTTTCTCTATGTCTTCTAATCTAGTTCTTTATTCAACTTATGTTTTTGTTCTTCATCCACTTTCTACTTCTCTGAACTGACACTCATCTTCTCCTTATATCTCTCTTTTTCTCTAGGGTAATTTGGTTGTCTTCTTTTCACTTTCTCCTTAGCTTTCAAAGCATATTGGTAAGCCTCCTCAACTATAGAAATCTTTAGCGTACTCATCTTATCCTGAATGTTAAATGCAAGTCCATTTATGTATCAAACCACCTTCTCCCTATCCATATCTCTATGTATAGATCTAATCATCACCTTGTAGAATTCCTTAGTATACTCTTTCACACTCATGTTTCTCTGCTTCAGTTTCTGCAACTTCTTGAACAATTCTAACACATAGTCTCTCAGAATGAACTAAGCCTTCAATCTTGCAACCATCTATCTCCACTTGGTGATCTTCATTTCGCCATTCTCAACTATGTTTCTCTACAACTCTTTGCACCATAAGGCAACATGCCCTTTCAATTTAGTTTGTTCGAGCCTAACCCTCTATGGGTCCTTAATATCCTCAAATTCAAAGTAGTCCTCCAACTCTTCAATCCAATCAATCAAATACTCCAAATTCAACATCTCAAAATAGTTCAAAATCTCCACTTTATGTATTTTACTTGCTTGTGCCATTTCTCTCAAAAATATTTCCTCTCTTCCAACTTCTGGTCCTTCAGCCTCTTCCACTTCAAGATCTTCTCCAGCTTCTTCATATTCATCTTCAAACTCCAGATTCCTTTGTAAACCAACCAATGTGTTTTGGATCTTGTTCCTCATCTCATTCTTGAAATCCTCCATCATCTTCTCTACCCTCTGAGGGTTCATCCTTCTAGGCAACATCTCCTCCTTTACTTCGGTGCAACTTCCTCAACTCGGCAATCTCACTGTAGGTTTCAATTGCTTCACACTCACAACCTACCTCCACTCGATGATCTCTTCACCCAAAGGAATGCCTCAAGGTTTGCAACCAGATCTGATACCACTTGATGTAGCCATGGTCTGGTGGGTCCTCAAAGAGACCTGACTAGATCATACAGCAAGAGAAACACAACATCAACAACAAAAACACATATAAATATGATAGAATTAGATATCTTCTTCATCATATATTTAGCATAGAACATCTGGTACACTCACTGGTTATACACAAGCTAACACACCAGATTTCAATCCATCTAGAACTCTCAAAGTTATCTGGATCTCGAATAATGAATCTAGAACTTCATATAATTTATGTCCTCTAATAACTATATATATATATATATATATATATATATATATATATATATATATATATATATATATATATATATATATATATATATATATATATATATATATATATATATATATATATATATATATATATATATATATATATATATATATATATATATATATATATATATATATATATCCTCCGGAACACACCTGGGTCAGCCATAAAAGATTACATTAACCAAGGAAGGAAAATGAAATGTGTAAGATAGGTCAGCCCCAAAACATGAAGATACCATCCAGAAAGAACAATCTAAAAGTGTGGACCACAAAGGAAGGTTGACCAAGGGCCTAAAAATATTGAGTGTGGCACCAAACTAATCCACAATCCAAGAAATCTACAACTTAGACGATAAGCTCAAAACTACTCCAGAACCTAGAATCAGTTACTCCAGAAGCAAAAAATCACCATAAAAGAACCCAAATGAGCTAGAAGTCTGGAATAATGCACAATAACACACCTAGAACCTGAAAATTTGATCCATGATGAAAGACAAATAGCTACTAGAATACACTAAATGAAACACAGAAACTGCTAAATGAACTGAACAAGAACAAAACTAAGGAAATATTTTTGGCTGATGCAAGATTTCTCATAGACCGGGGATGCTCATGTATCAGATAGGGAGAGAGATAGAGATGATTAAAAGGAAGATAGAGAGAAATAGAGAGATAGATATATCATACAAGATCGATGTGGTGAATAAGAGGGAGAGAAAGAGAGATGGAGATAATGATATATTAATAGCAATGGGAGAGATATATATTTGAGATACATATGGAGAGGAAAGAGTGAGAGAAATAAGTTGATAGACACAAGTAATAGAGGAAGGTTAAGAGAGAGGGAGAGAGATAGAGATAGAGCAAGGGAGGGAGAAATAGAGAGTGTGTGTATATGAGTTAGAGAGATGAAATAATATTAATAAAATCTAGCATATCTTACTATATTTTTTATTTGACTTGCACTTGCAAAAAGCCAGGAATGACATTTTTTTTATGCACTCAAATTTATGGTTCAAGTACTACACGTATTGTTCGGCTCACACTTGAGTTAAAAAAAATTGTTATCTTTAGTACATAGAATTGATTTTTAGTACATAGAGTTTTTTTATGTCTCCCTCTCCCTTTCTCTTCCCCCTCAAATTATATCAGTAATTATTACCAACCACTTTGGTAAAAAAATTTGTAACATATTGTCATGTCTTGGTATTTAAAGATATCTAATATTATACTAAATCATATGATGTAAGAAAATAAAGCTTAAACAAGGAGAATTTATTTAGCATGCAAGTGGCTTATATACAAATGGTGTATAATTTGCTTCTTTCCCCTTTAGCCTATTATATTTGCTACATCTCTCTATCTCTCCTTCGCTCGGTCCCTCCTATCCCTTATCTATGTCTAATACTCTCCCATTCACTTCACATATATCTCTATCCCTCCCTTTGTCTATTTCCCCCTCTATATCTCTATATCTACTTCTCTCTATTTGTTTAAATCTCATAATTTTTCTCTCCCTCTCCCCTTTTCTCTATATCTCTATCTATCTTTATCATTGATTTGGGCTTTATGTGTTCATTCTTTTCTTCTTCTACATTTGTTTTGATTGTTGAGATTTCTCTTGGGGTGATTCTATATTGTTGCTTCTGTTAAAAAAAAATCTCATTGATATTCCTACTAAAAGAAAATCTCTTTATCTTCTCTAACTCTTTGCATTTAAATATTTTATTATTAGTGAGAATTTTAGGTAAAATAGATTTATTTTTTCTTTCAAGATGATAACTAAAATTGCACCATCTTTTATTTTGAATTTGATTGGACCATGTTTTATTTACAATTTAATCAATTATATATGTTGAATGAATGGAAACAAAATAGTGAATGAAGGGCACATTAGGAGATGATCTAGTTTTATTTTTTCTATTTAATAATAGAATAGAAAAGAAGAGGAACGAGTATGGATTTTAGTGGTTGTCATTTTATAGAGACTGTAAAGAAGCATCTTGAACATTATGATATAGATTGAGATGTGCCTTGTTCAAGTCTAATAAAATAGCTTCTGATGGGTATTGTGGCACATGGCTAAGTTGAACATGCACCCACTTCTCTACCATTTCAGAGGACTTTTTTGCAAATGAAACCTCACATTTGGCCGAGACATGTACCATAAATGTTATCAATGACACAAGAAGAAGAGTTCTTAGTTTCATCTGCATCGCATTCTTCATAGTTTTTAATTCAAATTGGCACAAGAAAATATTTATGTTTCAATTGTATAACAAGTTCATAGGTGAAGATTGATATGAAATCCAAGGAAATTATTAAATAATTAAATAATCAAATAGTCACAACACCACAAGATGACCACAACTCAATATACCAACACCATAACTCACACCAAGATACTCAACTGACAAGGATGACAACTTAAGCCTATAGTGTATAGAGGGATCTCATGCAATCTCCAACAACTTGCGATTGGGATAAAGACACACAAAGAATTTTTAGATCAGGTGAAGTTGATGTCTAGTGCCTATAATCCTGCAACTACCAATAACCATGATACTACATATACAATAATAAATTATAAATTATCAAACAAGTGATAAAGAATCCCAATGTCATCTCATGCTCATAATGAGTGGTATGACATTGTCCCTATCACACATACAGTAGTAAGAAATTCACAAACACCATAGCATCATCTCATCCAATATAATCATAAAGTGGGGTTACCATAATGAAGATTTCATCATAATCTCATAGGCAATGTAACCCATCCAAGAATGGTAAGTGCATTTAGTCTTGGTACTCCAATAGCTTAGATTACTCCATATTAATTTCTTGCAACAACACCTACCCCCAAAACTCCAAGATCCTCCCCATTCTAGCACTCATAGTTTTAGTGGGAGTCATTTACTCACCCTAGTCTACCATTGGAAATATCATTTTGATATTTCACTTTGTGCTTCAAACTTGTGACATCATCTTGCAAAGACAAATTTTTGTATATAGATATAATCTGGGAATACAAGTCTTCAATTGTTAACAATCTGTTTCTATAGGTTTCATATGCCTTGTTCTACGATCTACTATGCTAGCTTGGATTATAATAATGGTCTTTCATATTTCTGGGTAGATTGAATACAATTCTCAATTGTTTGCCATCGGGTATTTACCCTCAAGCATTTGTCGTTAGGTATCTACCATCAGGTACTTTGTCATCGAGTACATTGGCATTGGGTATTTGCCATTGTGTATCCAACGTCAGGTACATTAGTATCGAGTACATTGCTAACAGGTATTTATCATCGGGTATCTACCATCGAGTGCATTGCTATTGGGTATTTATTGTCGGGTACATTACCATCGGGTATCTACCATCAAGTACATTGGCATCGGGTATATTGTTGTCAGGTTATAACGCCCACCAAAATACCCTAGAGAAATACACTAACTAACATGCAAAATAGAGATGACAATTATTATTTTTAAACATCATATAAACTAATGCTACATATACATTTAACTACTCATCACGAATATAATCATCAATCATGATACGCAGGCATAAATGCAATACAACTACATCAATAACATCTAACTTCCATAGGGTAAATCAACGTCATTACTTATACTAGTAAATATAGGAAACAACTTCATAATTACAACCAATCCAGTACACACTACTTATATTATCAACTATTCCCTACATTCACATGTGCAAGATCATTTCTAATCTATCTATCCTAAATGCAATCTTCAATGATGCAACTACCAACTGACCCCCATTAGGTTCATTTGAAGCACCAATAAAAAATGTTCCTAATCTCATCCATTAATTTCTTTTAACATTAAATACAATTCAATAACAATTACCACATTATTAAACCATAGCAATATGAACTAATTACATCATCACAATCATAGCACCAAGTACACATCCATAGATTCAATATCCACTGTCCTCATTATTAATCATTCTCAAGATACACATGATACATCATTGCTCTCCCTAATAACATCTACTAGATACATGAATACAGTGTCTTTTACAACAATCATCATAGCTCTCAAATGCATTTACATATACATGTCAAATGAATCACATACAATAATCTTCTATGAATATCCATATATGAACTAAAGAGATAAGAGATCCACATCCATGGAATTCATCCAAGAAAAGAATCCCAATGAAAGAAAGGCACCAACCACTCGACCATGTGGAACTAAAGGATCCACCATTGTGCTAGAAGATGACACAACATCCCACACACACTCTAGATCTAAGCTGACACCTATCAACCAAAGAGGAAACAACTCTACCACAAACCAAGAAAAACATATCAAATAACTAAGAAACCTCTAGAGGTGACTCAAGAACAAGACATAAGGAACTAGGACCAACATGTAGGAAAAGAATGTCATCACATGCTACCACATAGGATACACATGCGGAACTGCCTCAACCTTTGAGGAAATCAAGGTAGTATGGTTTACTCGGTAACCAGATCTACCACCTCACTCCGGTCTCTGATCCATGAGATGGGTATTGCAAAACACATTTATTATCTTTCTTAGATGAGTTACTCTACCCAACCCACCTAATATTAATTATTATATTATCACTTATCAATTACAATGGAAAACCTCCAATGAGCTATCCAAATGGTCTAGATGCCAGCTCTATTACACAAGAATCTTAGTAGTCCATTCCTCATGACTTTGGTAGACTCATGGAAACCCTCCCCCTAATCATGCATGTAGGCCTTAACAACATAAACAATCAAGTAAGATGTCCCACAAAATACAACCTAACTATCCAAGATCAAACATCATAAATACACATTGAGCCAATAGCATAATTCACATAGATCTCATAGATCACACAATATCAGAGATAAAAGAACCATCAACATAGCAAGGTAATACTCATCCTATAACGATACAAATGATTAAATAACACATCAAAATATTACTTTGGACATCCAAGAGTACTCAGAAAATATAACACGATTATGGATAGTAACCCAAGACAAATAGAGAACTGATAAATCCAAATAGAATACTAAAAGATTTGGTAAACTAACTCAGAAGATTAAAATAACCAGATTTGCACATTTGTTTAGCGGGTTAGCGCATATACCTAATTGAAAAACACATCTATTGAGTCCTGCAACACATATATCCTAATCTATGGAAAATTGATCAAATCCTATGACACATTCATAATGTTTCAGTACATTTGAATCACACTGCACTAGATATGAGAAAAAAAACAATGCATTTGATAGGTAAAACAATGCATATACTTAAAGAAATAGCGCATATGTCCTTTTAGCGCATTTTCTTAGAAAACTCAGATAGAACCATGAAACTTAGCAAAATAAAATAAAATGATTCAAGTATAAAAAATTTATAAATAAAGGTTCAATAGAGATGCATAGATCATAGCAAACAAATGATATAAATAAAACACTGAACCATAAACCATAATAAAAGATTTCTCAGAAATGGTGGACACGACATTGAGCCAAAACACATAAAACTACATAGAATAAATAATTTCCCGACTCCTCCAACAACAACAAGGATGTAACAGAAACGAAATCTCAAATCCTATCCAAAGCATAACACACAGGAAGCCAAGAATGCACAGACAATGTTTGTAGAGTTGGCTACTCCCATTTGTGCACAACTACAATACATAATATTTTCCCGAATCCATATAGTTGAAACTATGGAATATATTATATATGATAAAAAAAATAATTTAAACTATACAAACCTATATGAAATATTTTTCCCAAAACTCCCAAGAATACGTAGAAAAGACAATCTTTTTAAAATAGAAAATGCAAGAGCAAGAAATCTTTTGACCTGGTGAAAATTTGAAAATGAAAGGATGGATTTGCTAAAGAAGTTCCAACAGGCCACAATTCAAATTCCTCCAAACAATCCAAATCCAAAATCACAGAAAAACACTTCCCAAGCCAACCCCCAGAATATCATAGTAAAGAAAATAAATAGAAAACTAGGCCAAAACCATACAATATGTCAGCAAATCAAAATAACAACAAAAATAATATTTCTTACCAACCCATAACAAAACCCAAGGCAGAAATAAATAAGATATTATTGAATTAACTTACCCAATAATTCAACCAATAGAATAAGAGGGTAAGTAGAAAGAATATATTAATTATCCCAAAATTTTAAAAAGATAAATAATAATAATACTCATGGGTACAATCTATACAAATCCTAATAAATAAATATAATAAACCAAGGGCTATAAATAAATTAAAGCCATAAATAAATAATCAAAGGCTATATAACAATATTAATAATTCTTAGAGACAATAAATAATAAATATCCAATGATATAAAATCATTTAATCAATTAATAACTAAATCAATGAATAACATAACACTCCAAGCATTACATCAAAAACACATCCAAGAGATCACTCAACACTAAACAACAACTCATGCAAGACTAACAAGGGTAATCAATCTTACACCTAGAGTGTAGAATGGGATTTTGTGTCATCTTCGATCAACTTGCCATTGGGATAAGACAGACTCAGACCTGTGAATCCAGGTTGATTCTATGTCTGGTACCTTCAAATCATGCATCCACAAAGCCACGATACAACATATACCATATGTAATACAGGCAAGTGATAGAGAATCATAATGACACATCCTGCTCGTAATGAGTGATGTGACATCATCCCTATCACAAAGATAATAGAAGAGACTCACAAACAATCAAGCAATATCATAATCGATCGCACTTCAAGAATTAGGGTTAGTACATCATAAAATATCCTCAGACCATCATAAGAGAGTATTAACAACAAATACAAAGAGATAGATATAAGTTATCAAATGAGCACATAACATCATAATAACCCATATAACAATTCATAAAGTCATCATCTTGTTGGCTTGATCATGATTTTTATATTGGATGACTTTATGTGTTGTCATTGATGACACATATACACACATATGTTCACATTGTCATAGACATCTTAGTTAAGACAAACAGGTAGTACTCCTAAGTCTTAGTATTGCAAACTAGTATCATTTGTATAGAGAGGTCCAACTGGTATATGTAAACAATCGGGATATGCATGAATGACAATTGTTTTTTGTCATTTTCACTGACACCAGTTTGGAGAGACTTTGGAGATCAATAAAGAGGCAAATGGAGGATAATCGGTCTATGAGTTGGAAGTGGTTAACACTCAACCATTATCCATGTTCCAATAGGTCTCACTAAGTGTGTGATGAGTTATCACTCGTCGTGATGAGTTATCTCTAATTGATGGATTTGGCAGTAATGTGTGATGTGTTATGTAAGATTATCAAGATACACTAAACCTAGGAAATTGCGATGAGGTTCTTGAGCCAACATGAAATCTAATGTCTATAAAATGACATTGTGATGAACTAGTTTTATGATGTGAGATACAAGTGATGAGTTGATGTGATTTATTGAAGGAGTTGCAGAGTATGTCAGTGATGCAGTATTGAGTGAGGAGAAGAGGATCTATACAAGCAATATGTGCTATTTATAGATCATACCACCTGTTGTTTTCTTATCACTACAATAGTTAAATCTCCTAACCGAGTAAGCTCTCACAAGCTTCTTTGTACAAATCCTCTAACTAGGTGATCCATTAGTTTGGGTTTGAAATCCTCTACTGAGGTTACTCCTAACAAGGTGCTACCTTTGATCAAGTATAGCTCCTAACAGGGCTTTGGGATCTTTAATAGGATACACTCCTAGCAGAGCACTTTGTAGACCTTAATCAATCAATTACCTATTTCTGCAGATAGCTAACTTGTGATTCCCATCTCACCGTGGTTGCATGCATAGTTTTAAGTAAACTGGTGTATTGTTCTTACCGGTCTGTCTTTAAAGTGGTATTGTTTTTGCTATCACTGATTCACCCCCTCTCTCAATGCTTTCTAAGTCTATAAATTGGTATCAGAGCCTAAATTCCTTAAGGATTAATCACTTGGAAGGAAACCCTAAAGCCAGTATGGGAGATATGAGTTATATAGAGATGGCTAGAGTGCTAGATGCAACCAAGGAAGAGCTTGAAACCCTAAGGGGCAGATTTAAATCTTCACAAGTTATAAGGAGTGACTGATTGAGGAACTATTGGATATCACTGACAATAGTTCTTTCGATGAGGCCAACATTGATGCACTGGTTGAAGAAGTGGTAAAACTGAGTGGTGAAAAGCTAAACCTGAGGAGGGAACTTGAAGCAAGGAGGGCAGCTGAAGACCTAATCAAAGAGAGAGATCATGAGATTGCTAAGATCAAGCAGGAAAATGCATCTTTCCATGAACGTTGGCATGAGGAGAAGGAAGAGAAATAATCTTTATAGTTAGATCTTTAAATGGCAATTTCTCTGAGAGAGACTCAAACAAAGCACAATGAATATCTTACCAAAGAGATTATTGAGGCTAATAGGAAGCTTGAAAAATTTAATAAGAGTTCTTCTATGCTGGATGAGTAGATCCAATCTCAGAGGATGAAAGGTGACACATCTGGACTCAGATTCAACACATCTGAGAAAGGAGAATCATTCGGTACCAAGAGCAACGTACACAAAGATAAAACTTCTCCTAAGGCTAAGAAGCCTATTGGTAAGAAAGTTTTCAAACCTATTTGCTTTATCTATCACAAACCTAGATGTACTACTAATGCGTGTTGAAGAAGACCTAATGTGAACACAGGCTATAATGCTAATGCTAGATATGTGTCTAGAAGATTTGAAGGTCATTGTTACATATGCAACATTTATGGACATAGATTAGTTGAATGCAAATATGGAGTGAACAATTCAACACCTCACATGAATCCAAGACCTATCAATGATTGGAGAAGGACCTATGACAACCGAAGAAACATGAACTAGAAAAAAGCCTTTGTCAACTGGTTCAGTCCATATGAGATGGAAAAGGTAATATTTTTGATTTGCACAATTTGCAATAATTATGGACATGTGGCTATGAACTACAGAAGGAGAACTGGAAGAGGTAATGCAGGACCTTGGAGAGCATCTAGGATGGCCATCTATCATTGTCAAAAACTAGGACACATGGCTAAGTTTTGTAGAACTAAGAAGAACAGACCGATTAACCACTATGAAGATCAAAAAGGTAACCAAAAGGTTGATGTTGAAGAAACTAGAGTGGAGATGAAGAAAATCTAAAAGAAGAAAAGTGAGAACAAGCCTACAGAAGAATCTAACCCTTCACTTAGTGTGGAGAATCCTGCACCTGAGAACTGAGCTTTTCATCAAGCCTAAGGGGAGCATAGTGGTAAACCTACGTTCGGACCCCTTGAAGAATATATGGTAAGATATTTTTTCATTTCAAGTTGTATTATGAGAATTCTTGATATTCTTATCTATCAGTTTTCTAAGGATTACCAACCGGTTATATACCTATTGGTATAGGTGAGATTGTTACCCTATCAGTTGTGCAATTAATACAGTGGGTAAGTTTATAAAATAAAGTTTTACTGAGTTACGTTTACCCTAATTGCATTTGAAGAAGAGTTTTTGAGCACCTGTAGATCGAAACAAAGAATTGTTAGTTGATTGTGAATGGATTTGTGCTACAGTTCAAAAGTTGAATCAGATTCGAAGATAAGAAAAGGCAAAATGGGTGTGCATTCGAGAGATCAATCGGAAACCTTGCCAGCATGAAGATAATAAGGTATTCTTTTTTAATCTCTCAAATCAAGATTATCCAGAATGGCATCGTCTATACTAGCAAAGAGACTTATGATTACTGTTGAATCAATGGTGTCTATGGAATAAGATAAAATAGAATCATATAATGCATTGTCTTAAGTTCCTGATGGTGTGATGATCAAAGGTGATTTATCCAACTATATAGACTATAAAATTGAGGATCTAGGATCACTATCAATTTATTCACAACTCAAACCTTTGTGTTATAAGAATGGGAAAATCAAACCCGAATACATTAGGGTTTATGAAAAGGGTTTTCATAATGTGGCATATTTTCTTGAAGATTTTGAGGAAGAGCATGTTAGGATTATCCTTTGTCGTGCATATGGAGAGAATATGTATCTTGATAGGTCGCACATAATCACAAAGGAAGAAATTCATGCAGTGACTAGTTTCTGGAAAATCGGTAAAGTAACAAAACTAAGGACAATTTCAAAAGAGACTATGATTGCACTGACTCTAACCATCGTTGATGGTCATGCTATATCGATCAACAACATTGCAAATCTAGCGGTTAGATTTGCAACTATGGTCATTGGTTATCGGATATTCCACTCTAGTAGGATGAATAGTGTACCATCGACTATTGTGCATGCCGCCTACATGATGATTATAGAGAATGCAGATTATGACTTGTGTGAGGCAATGAGAAGACAATTGATGCTGACCTTAAAATGAATTAAGAATGACAATAGTCAAAAATTCAAATATGGTCAATGGTCGATTGGTCTATTCTTCTATTTTTAGAATTTCCTACCAGGAATTGGTGATGTTGAATGGTCTAAGGACATATCGGTTACAAATCAAATCAAAAATAGCATTAAGGCTGTGAAGAACACATTTCCTGTTGCCATGAACATATATTTCAATGAGTTTCAAAAGAAGATGAGCATAAGGTTAAGGCTACCTGATGAAGTGGTGAAACACTTTGAAAAGGCATTTGTTTCACTGTAACCACTGATTTCTGCCTTATGGAGGCCATTGAACCCAGGGAGGAAGAGATGGAAGAAATGAGTTATGAAGTCAACTATGACTTATTTATTGGTTGTGCCAATAGTTTTTTGGCATCTCCTAAGGATAAGAAGAAGAAAAATCTGGGAACTTACTAGGAAAGGAATGCACCTACTCAACCCAATAGTGCCAAAGAGAAAAAGAAGAAAGTTGAGCAAGTAGCTTTAGTGACCACCGATACAAGGGTGACAAGAAATATTCAAGTCAAAAAGGAACCGGTACCCAAAGTATATGCAAATAAGTAGACTGCAACAAAGAAGAGAGGTAGACATCTCAATCTTCAAGAAGTATCTGAGGATACTGACACTGAAGAGGAACCAAAGAAGGTGAAATTGACTGGTAAGAAATCCAAACCAGTAGGAGAAATTTCAAAGGAAAGTACTCCTATGAATGTTACATCATACAAACCAATGACTGATTTTGAGAGGACATTAAAAAAATTAGGGGAGAAACGGTTTGATAATGTGAAAGAGTATTTTGATTCATTTGATGATGGTCAGAAACAACAAATTGTTCAAGAGGTAATCAACCATCTATGTCAATACAATCAGTTGCCTCAAGATATTGAGAAGGACATTTTTGATTCTTTGTATTCTATTCTTGCAAATAAATGGAAAATGGTTGTAGAATAGGATCAAGAAATTATTGATAGAGTTTTCATTCAATAATTCCTCGAGTTATCTAGAGATGAATTATTAGCATTGCTTGATAATGTAATATCATTTAAGTAGAGGATTTGGTCAACCATTGGAGATCGAATTAGGTGTATGTAAGAGGATTTAGTCCTCTGGTATTGAGCTTAATTGGAACTATACTCAGGCATAGGAGATGCTATCTTTTGCAGTACAACACTTCTTGGGATTGTAGTGTAGATTTCTTTGTAGTCAAGGAGGCTCCTTTTGTGATGAGCAGTGTACTCTAGGATATTGGCCTTCTTGCAAGTGCAGGCCCCTCAATTATAATTAACATACTTACTACAGAAGTATTATCTAACTATGGGTAGGCTTCTCACCATTTTTTTTCCCTTCACTTGGTTTTCCACGTACAAATCTTGGTGTCACGTGGATGGTATTTATTTTGTGATTATTGTTTATGCTTAGTTGGTTTAACTACTATTCCAATATTAATGTTTTGGGTTCCAATATTAAAGTTTAAATTGCCAATAGTTCCGGTAATATGTGACAACTGATTCACCCCCCCCCCCCCCATCTTCTTTGTCTTCCAGTTATTTGAACTATCTAACATATCTATCTCTCTCGATGCCTCTCTCTTTGTCTCTGTACACATACACATACACATACACATACACATACACATACACATACACATACACATACACATACACATACACATACACATACACATACACATACACATACACACACACACACATATATATAACTTCCTCTCCCTCTCCTTCTCTATCTCTCTCTATATTTATCTATCTCCCTTTATTTCTATCTTCAAAAAATATCTCTAGATTATCCAAATGCCTAAAATCATACCATGACATAAATTTTCAAACAAAAATATTGTTTATTTGCATGAGATAAATCTCTAATATCATATGAGAACTGGGAAACTAGTCGAGATGAAAATTACAATTACAAAAATGAGAAACACTAAAGGATAAAATCTAATATATTAAATAACTTAGGAACATGTACATATATAGAAGATCACTAGAAACTAGAATAAAAAGTAGTAGTATCTAGGTTATACCTAGAGGATATTGTATGCAAAATTTATATACTTCCGAAATCATTATCTTAACAACTAAGTATCTAAAAAACATATCAATATGATTATATCATGTAAAATATTATATAGTCACAAAGTGCTCATAGAATTGTAATCAAAGTGTCATCATTAGATAATAATGTAAAAATGGTGAACATATTACCACTAATTATGAGTATGTATACTCACCACAAGAAACAATTATAATAAATAGAAAGAAGTCTATAAGTGCACCTATGCAACACAACACCCACTAGAATTCTGTACAAAAATAAATCCAAAGTTCCTCAATGTATCATCAATGAAATACAAAGTTATGAATGCATACCATCCTTAACACAACGAATAACATGAGTGAGCATATTACATTGGATCTCACAATAATAAAAATATATATTACAACTCATTCTCAATGGCCATTCTATTATCGCCATCCTTTATACAATTATAATTTTTATTTCATGACAATATAGTCATTTCATGGAGGTAGGGAAACCCCATATTATAAACAATTAGAAATGGGCTTCACATCTTCTAATCCTTGTATGTAACACTCTAATTTGTGAGAAAATCATCCATACAGTTTGCTTGTCTTAACACACATATTACCAAAAATAACATAGCTCTATAAAAGTAGGTTTGAAAAAATGGGATTCTTTTACTTCATAGACATGCTGAATACACTCTATTTAAAAGGTTTGAGCAATTAACAAGAATTGCTCCATTATGAGGCACAATCAAATCAATTGTAAGATTGAAGCTAACAGTTTTCTTGGATATATTTTATGTAATGATAGTGACTTGAATTGTGGAAATCTATACAATAATAAAAAAATAAATTACAACTCGATATCAATGACCATTCTATTATCATCATCCTTTATAAATAATAATAATTTTAGTTTCAAGACAATATAGTCATTTCATGGAGGTAGAGAAACCCCATATTATAAACAATTAGAAAGGGGCTTCTCATCTTCTAATCCTTCTATGTAACACTTCAATTTGTGAGAAAATCATCCATACAATTTGCTTGTCTTAGCACATATATTACCAAATATAGCATAGCTCTATAAAAGTTGGTTTGAAAAAATAGGATTCTTTTACTTCATAGACATGCTGAATATAGTATATTTAAAAGGTCTGAGCAATTAATGAGCATTGCTCCATTATGAGGCACAATCAAATCAACCATAAGATTGAAGTTGAATGTTTTCCTACATATATTTTATGTAATTATAGTCACTTGAATGGTGTAAGCTATATAATAATAAAAAAATAAATTACAACTCGTTATCAATGACCGTTCTATTATCGTCATCCCTTATAAACAATAATAATTTTCATCTCATGATAATATAGTCATTTCATGGAGATAGAGAAACCCCATATTATAAACAATTAGAAAGGGACTTTTCATCTTCTAATTCTTGTATGTTAAACTCCAATTTGTGAGAAAATTATACATACAATTTTCTTGTCTTAACACATATATTACCAAAAATAACATAGCTCTGTAAAAGTTGGTCTGAAAAAAATGGGATTCTTTTACTTCATAGACATGCTGAATACACTTTCTTTAAAAGGTTTGAGCAATTAATGAGAATTCCTCCATTATGAGGCACAATCAAATCAACTGTAAGATTGGAGCTGAATGTGTTCCTGGATATATTTTATGTAATGACAATGACTTGAATGGTGTAAAGATATATATAATTTTAAATGATCCACTAGTGAACTAACACTCTCACTTTCAAAGCCGCTGCCACCGCTGCCAAATTCACCTATGAAATGGGCGGCGAATGAAAGAGTTTACCAGCAGGAGCAGCGGGGCCTCTCATTTCATGCCTCTAAGCCCCTTCACTGGACTTGATGAGTACCATGATGCCCTTAGCATCGCTTCTCCGATTTTGACCCACACAAGGATTCCTCTTCTCACATTTGATCTTGGGTGTGATGCGAGGCTCCTACATCTTGACAAGTTTCTCCATTTCAGCTCATAAACTCTTCAAGTGCTTCAATTCTTCTTCATAGTTGCAGACCAAAAAGAGACAGGCCGCAGGTTGCTTCTACAAAATAGGGGAGGGGTCAGTGGTTCGACTTTGCTGGGCGATGAAACTATAAGAAATTAAACCACGTCTCTCCATCTTCTTTCAATCACAAGTTCGTTTGCTGACTCATTCACACAAGTTCGAAGAGTTGGAAGGCATCTTTCTCTCTCCCCCTCTCTTGCTCTATTCCAGAAACACAAAAAGATTATGAAATTTGCAGTGTATTGTTCATCCTTAAAGAATCAATACTTGGTGAATCTGCAACAAAATTTTAATAGTCATTGGTCCCATTTACAGCAGTATCAAAAGCAACTCCATTTATAGAAAAAATTTCACTTGCTGCGAATTCCTCCTTTATTTTTCGAGACTCTTCCTGTGTAACATCTACATAGATTCCTACCAAAAATCTAGGGTTTTATCCCTCATGAAAAAGGCATCTTTTTTTCTAGGGGATAATTCTATTGAGTCTTTATTTTTAGTAATCATCCTCTCTGTCAACAATCCTCTATGGCTTCTTAAATCTTAAATCCTAGATCATCATTCTCCAAAGGGTGACACAATAGAGGCTCTATTTTCTCCTCCAAACTCTTCTCTTCTTCTCCTTTCTCTCTTTAATTCCTCCAAATAAACACATTGATTGGGCTTCCTCTAAAGAAATGGCACATAGAGAATACAGTAAGAAGCTTGGGTAATCATGGGCTCAAATTCATTCACTACATGAAAGAGGAAAACACCTTGGAATCCCATCTACCCAATTTGCGGTGAGCCCAAGTCTAAAACCGTATAGTCCTTGCCTTCTGACTACATAGATGTCTTGCGACCACCAACTTCAAGCCACAAAAATAAGCAATAACCAGCCAATTTAAGTGACAAAATTTCCTACATGAACCAATCAATTTAATATGGCAGCCATAGATTTGATGGGATATGTAATAAGGAGTTCGTAGGTGAAGATCGATATGAAATCCAAGGCAGTGTTGTTATTCATTTATAAAGAAACCCCCACCTTTAATGAATACAGTAGGAAACTTTTCTTCAATTAGGCATTCAAACTACTGTAGCGTAGTGGAGACGAAACAATTTACAGCCTAGAAGGTTAGACTAACTGGCTATGTCTTAAGAAAAGAACAAATAAACGCCACCAAATATTGTCGAGTAAGATCTTTCCAGAAGCTACGAAATACTATCTAATAAATTTATGTTTTGGATTTATGTTAGAAACATTTTAGGCATTAGAATATTATTTTTTAATTATTATTTAGTTTTGTCTTTAGTATTTTATATTATTGCAATGTATTATAATTATAGTAAGTTTGTGTATGATTGGATTTCTATATATTAGTCTATGTATGTCACTAATATGATTTTTAATGTTTATTTATGCTCTAGGATACATTGAATCTTGATTCAATTGACATGTTTTTTCTTACAATAATCACTTATCTATTAGCGATTGCATTGTAGTGTGCAATGGGTACACCAAGGAAATTTTTGTTTAGTTTTAAGAAGATTGATAAAAATGTTAGAAATAATGTAGATAAAGTTGACTCTTTATATTTGAATTTAAAATATTTTTTTAATGAAATTTTATCATTTTTTAAAAGCACAAATATATATTGTAGAAAAAGTTGACAAATTACTTTGCTTTTGTTATTGTAACAATCCGTGCAATTAACAGAATAATGTTCATTTCCTTACACAAGTCAATTTTGCAAACTATATGAAATTGGAAGTAAGTAATAATAAAATATTATCAAAAAAAAAGAAAATTATTTGTGCTTGTAAAGAAACAAAAAGAGATACAATCAATAAGAAGAAGAAAATAAAATATCAGTTTTGTTACATGCCTAATTTTTGAACATTGAACGACAAGTACGGGACATTGAATACTTTTCAAATCACTCGCTATACTACAAGTTTTTGGGAATGAGGGTTTCATTGCAGTTTTTGGAAAACTGGTCGCAATGGACATGGGCACCGGAAGGGGAAATGGAGATTATGCTTTTGGCAAATAACTACTTCATGGTTACTTTCAACTGCATGGAGGATAGCAATAGGGTCTTTGAAGGAGTCCTGTATTTTTACAACCAGGTGGGAATATTTATCAAACCTTGGCATGCGGGGTTTAATCCTTCAGAGGAGCTCCCAAATAGGGTTCCGGTGTGGGTTCGGTTACCACGTCTTCCAGTGGAATGTTGTCGGGAGGATGTGCTACAGATGCTCGCCACTCTGCTTGGGAGGCCAGTGGGATCGTCGTTGCAAACTCTGGGGAGAACGGTAATGACCTTTGCACATATCTATGTTGAAATAGAACTTAGTAAACCCTTGCCAGATGCTATAGATATGTGTGCAGGCTCATATTCTTGGGTTCAATAGTTAGATTATGAGACTTTACCTTTCGCTTCTGTATGTGTCATGAGTATGGTCATTTACAGCATAAGTGTCCTAGATACAAACCGATAGTGTCACAACCTCAACAGTCAGAACCGAGCCTTGATAAAGTTGACAAAGGGAAAGCTGCCATGTCGGGTGTGGTAGAGGGTGCTAATGGTTTTGTCTCAGTCAAGACAAAGAACAGGAACAGAGGACAAAAGAGACCCTTACAGGAGAGACGTGAGGAGGATACCTTTAATAGATTTGAGGCCTTAGATGACCTGAGCCATCAGGAAGTAAATTCGGGGTTAACCCCTCTAGATCAGGGTGCATCTGGAGGGGTTCCGAAAAGTATAATGGAGGAAGCTACCCAGACCCTACTAATGGTTGGAAGCCAGTAGATGGAGATGGACTAGATAGTAGGGGTTCAGTTGAGCCTGGCTTTTGGTATTGAGGTGAATCTGGCTGAGGGGGAGGGTTCTCCGATTGCTTTGAAATTGGAACCGGCTAGGGTTGAGAGTAATAAATCTGCCATTCACCTGGGTCTACATCAGAAAGATATTAAGAAAAGTTCTTCAGAGAAGAGCTCAAAGGTTGGCAGAAAGAAGGATCTAGATAAGATCAAATTGATTTGGGAGAATTTGGTTGAGTCAGGGTTAGTGAAGACTTTGGATTCACACTTTTCCAACCCTCCTAAATGATTGTGCTCTCATGGAATGTAAGGGGCTTGAACAATGGCCCTAGACAAAAAGTTGTTCGGGATTTGATTAGGAATCATTCACCTGATGTCCTTTTCTTGCAAGAAACTAAACTTTCAATGGAAAGCATGATGGGTCTCGTGCCAAAGCTGTGGGGGCGAGGTGAGTGTCAGTGTGTTGGGGCAGCTAGTTCCTTGGGAGGAGTGGCCTATCTTTGGAACCCTTTAAGGTTCCACCCTATCTGGTGGGCTACCTCCAGATCCTCGTTATCCGGGGTGCTATCTAGTCTTGAGACCGGGGACCTCATCTTGTTTTTGAATATCTATGCTCCCACTAATCTTTAGGGTAAGAAAAACTTATGGTCTGATGTTTTTGGTATGTGAAGGTTGGCCCCTTTTCATCCTTGGATTATTGTAGGAGACTTCAATGCCATCTTGGAGTTGAGTGAAAAAGAAGGGGGGTGTAATGCAATTGGAAACTTCTTCTTTCCTTTTCCAGGATACTATCTCCTTGCTACAGCTAGTTGATATCAAGCCTAGTAATGGTTTGTTCACTTGGAACAATAGGAGGGTGGGAGAGAATTGGATTGCTGAATGGTTGGATCATTTTCTGGTTTCTTGTTTTTGGATTGGCGGGGAGTGGTCCACAAGTTTTGAGATTTTGGACTGGAGAGGGTCGAATCACTGGCCTATCAAGCTAGTTTCGTCTTCAGCTCGGGTGGCCCATTCACCTTCATTCAAATTCCAACTTATGTGGCTTTGGGACCCTTCCTTGTAGGTTCTTGTTGCGGACTAGTGGAGGAAAGGGAGGCCGGCCTTTGGCACTGCAATGTACTCTTTTGCCAAGCAGCTGCAATTTGTTAAGCTTCAGCTTAAACAGTGGAACCGACAAGGTTTCAGGAATATTTTTCTTGAGAAGAAAGCGGCTCAGATTGTGTTGAATCAGATCACCAATGAAATCAGAGAGCATGGTTTGTTTGAGGAATTGCTTAGAGAGGAAGACAGGGCTGTCAAGGCAGTAAAGGAATGGGAGCTTAAGGAAGAAATATATTGGAAGCAAAGAGCTCGTATTGATTGGCTGAATGAGGGGGACAAGAACACTAGTTTCTTTTTCAACTTAGTGAAAGCAAAAAGACATAGAAATTCCATTCCTATTCTGGTTAATGACAAAGGTGAGCAATGCTTATCCTTGCAAGAGATGTTTAGGGAGTCTCTCTAGTTTTTCCAGTCCCTCTTTAGGGAGGACTCTTAGGGGGAAACAGTGGAGGAGAATTTGGTTCTGTCTTGCATCCCTTCTTTTGTCTCGAGGGAGATGAATGAGCAGCTTTTGTGTCCCATTTTGCTGGAAGAACTTGAGAGGATTGTCTCCCACATGAGGAAAGGAAAGGCTCCTAGACCAGATCGGTTCCCGGTTGAATTCTTTCAAGAGTTTTGGGATATAATTAAGCTGGATTTATTGGAAGTAGTCTAGGAGTCCCTGAGGAATTAGCAGATGCTTAGGGCATTGAATGCAACCTTCATTGCTCTAATCCCCAAGTGTGAAGGGGGCAACCGGTTAGGCCAGCTTTGCCCTATCTTCCTCTGCAATGTGATTTATAAGATCATCTCTAAGCTGATAGTGGATAGATTGAAGAAGTGCCTAGGGAATGTTATTCCTGAGGAGCAAAGTGGGTTTGTGTAAGGGTGCTAAATTATGGATGGGGTGGTCATTCCTATGGAGACCATTCATTTTATGGCAATCTCCAAGGAAAAAGCTATGTTTATCAAGCTAGATATGGCTAAGGTGTACGATAGAGTTTGGTGGTCCTTCCTTCAGAAGATCCTTAGGGATTTTGGTTTTGCTGATGAGTGGATCCAATGGGTTATGAGTTGTGTTACATCCACCTCTTTCTATGTGCTTATCAGTGGAGACCATACTGAGCTATTTGGTGCTTCTAGGGGTCTACGCCAAGTGGATCCCCTCTCACCTTATTTATTCATTCCTCTTGCTGAGGGTCTGGGGAAGTTGATTAAGCATAATGTGGGTCTGGGTACTATTTAGGGTTGGAGATGGGGTAATGACTTGCAGTTGCAGTCTCACTTGCAGTTTTGTGGAAGGTACAACCCTTATGGGGCTAGCTCAAATTAATGAAGCTACTAATTTGCATAAGGTCCCGGATGTTTATCTTGCGGCTTCTGGCTAGATGATCAATGAGGATAAATCTTCTATCCTCTTTTTCAACACTCCTAAATCTATTCAAAGGAGGGTTGCTCTTATCTTGAGATTCCAAGTTGGCTCCCTGCCCTTGACGTATTTGGGCATCCCTATTTCTCCTGGCAACCCTCCTAGGGAGTCCTAGCAGGGGATCTTGGATAAATTCCACGTGAAGGTTGAACATTAGACTCATATATAGTTATCCTTTGCGGGGAGGGTTCAACTGATTCAGTCGGTGGTTCAGGCTCTTCCGATCTATCGATGTATGCTTCAGGTGGGTCCTAAGTGGTTCTTGCAGGGTTTGGACTCTCTGGATAGGCAATTCTTATGGGCAGGTAATCTCACCTCTTCCAAATGGAGTCTGGTCAATTGGGACTTGGTATGTAGCCCGAAGCAATCGGGGGGGCTTGGGTTAAGGCAGTCTATTCTTTTTGGGGAAGCACTTGCAGCTAAATTGTATTGGAGGTGGTATGTTGAGCAAGACCAAGGTTGGGCTAGGATTTTGGCCAACAAATATATGCAGAGGATCCTAATGGAGGAAATCCCTAGATTTCCACTTGAAGAAAAGGTCCCATCGATCTGGTACACTCTTAAGAGGGGGGCTTCTCTCATTAAGGTAGGGCTTTTTTGGATTTGCAGAAGGGGGGAAGAGGTCCTTTTCTAGAATGATTCTTGGGATGGATACCCTCCCATCCTTGATTAGTTTCTAAACCTTGGAAACCTAGGCTAGAGGTTTTTGGAAGCAGGATGGTCAAGGGTGAGTGACTTTAAGGCTGTCTATAAGTGCGGTCGGCTAGATTTGGAGCGGTAGAAGACTCCTAATGAATGGCTGATTGTTGAGATGGAGGAAGAGTGTGCAGAGTTGCAAGGCATTTTGGCAAATAGACACTGTAGCTCCCTTAAGGGTAGGGATGGGCTTGCTTGGTCTCCTAATCCTAAGGGCATTTTTTCTATGGCTAGTGGATACTAGGAATTGTTGAGCCGAAGACTTGAGGGAAGAGAAGTGAACTGGTGGAAATAGGTGTGGAATAATGCTTCTTGGCCGAAGTGTAATTGCTTTGCCTGGACTTTAGCTTGGAACATATATCTAACTTGGGACAATATCCACAAGGAGGGATTCTTGGGGCCTTCTATTTGTGTTTTTTGTGGTAACAAAGAGGAAGACTCCTCACACTTGTTCTTCAGATGCCCCTTCTCTATGCTTATATGGCACTATTGGTGGGGGGTGTGGAAGCATCCTTGTGTCCATGTGGATTCTCTGGTGGAGTTTTGGAGCAGTTTGGGCAGACCTCCTATTCTATCCTCCTTCCTCCAGATGGTCTAGTATATTGGGCCCATCTTCATTCTATGGCAGATCTAGCTCGAAAGGAATAGGAGGATCTTTCATGAGGCCAAATTTTTTGTTCAACAAGTTTGGAATAGGATCACTTCTATGATTCGAGAGACAGTGGAAGCTAAATGTGAGGTGAATTTCCCACTGGGTAGAGATGAGGTGAATATTATGAGTAGGCTTGGCTTGCAGGAGTTGTCTCCTACCTCTACTTATGTCAGGAGAGGTAGACGGGCTATGAAGAAGGTGCAAAGGGTGGGAAGGTGGATACCCCCTCAGGATAAGTTTATCAAGATTAGCACTGATGGCTCATCTAGGGTTAACCCAGGCCCTACTGGAGTAGGTGGTGTTGGTAGGAATAGCAGGGGGGAGGTTGTTTTCTTCTTTTCGGTGCATAAAGGGTGGCAATCTAATAATTTTATGGAGGGTTTTGCGATTCTTTATGCACTTGAGCGGGCTTTGGCGTTGGGTTGTAGGAAGGTGATTTGTGAATCGGATTCACAAATTGTTGTTAACTTGTTGTCTGATCAGAAGGTGAGTGGGATTCAGTGGCAGTTGGCAAGGATTGTTTAGCAGATTCTCCAAATTAGCTCTTTAATGGAGTAGGTGTCCTTCATCCATATTCCTCAAGAATGGAATAGAGTGGCTGACCGTTTGGCCAAGTGGGCCTCGAAACATGATAGTGATTGGAAAGTTGAAGGTTGGGAGCATCTCTCTGGGTCTTATTGTCATGAATTCTAGAAGATTTTCACTGAGGACATGGATGGTTTTGAAGCTGGTTGATTTGTGGCTGGGTTGGTATTTCTTCTTTGGGGCCTCGGGGCTCTAATTCTTTTTGTAGTGCTTGTCTCTATTCTCAATGAAGATTTTTAACCTTTTAGTCTTTAAAAAAAAAAATTTGAACATTGAAGATTGAATAATTGTAGATAAAGTAATAAAATTAAATAAAAAGGAACAATTACTTTAATGATTTGTAAGTTAACAAAATATAGATTCAAACACAAAAATGATAAATATACAAAAAGATAGGTTTTCATTTTAGTGAAATTGACTAAAGTATGTGGTTGAAGGAACAAACCTGGACTTCTTTTAACTTTTGCTTGATGATCTTGCACTTGGTAATTCTAGAAATTTTCATGCCGAAAGGGAAAAATGGTGATTGAAAGCACTTTCAGTCAAACTATTACAGTATGCTACCTATTATTTCTTCTTTTTAGATAAAAGTTTATCCGAAATGATAAATTTGAATTCTATGATGGAAGTTTCTATCTCTCACATATAGAAGTAGTATATATCATTTCCTATGCTACAGGCTACCTCAAAAGTGGCAATTGTCATGCGGGAGTGAAAAAATAGCGATTGAAAGGGCTTTCAATTTGACTATTACAGTATGCCACCCATTATTTTTGTTTTTGAAATAACAACTTATCTATAATGGAAGTTCTCTTCGGACATGTAAAATCAGTGTATATCATCTCCTATGCTACAAGCCTTTCATTGGAATTAGAATGTTTGAAAAAGTGGTAGCTACTCCATGTCATTGATTCAAAACAGATTTTTTTCTTCTTTATGTAATCATAGTTGCTAGTAACTTATGATTGAGCAACTCTATACAAGAAAAAATAATAATACTATTAATAGTAGAGATATTTGTAAGGTATCAGAATTGACTATCACAATCTTTTGTTTTAAAGATCAATTTCATACTAAAGATGATAAAATCTTCTAACTCAATTGGAAGCCAACCAATAAGTGTAGTACTTGAATCATAAATTTGAATTGTGATAAACACATCATTCCTAGCTTTGTTTAAGTGAAAGTGAAACAAAAAATAATAATTATTAATATTATTTCATTTTTAGCTTGAACATGAATTTGTGGAATATAACACACGAGCCTATTGCCTTTATCTTGACAAAATTAAAAATTAAAAAAGCTACTTCTTGAATGTTAAGAAAACAAATTATTAGCTAAACCCATACATGTTTAGTTAATAATGAATAGTGGTTAACTTTGAATAAATTTATGTCATAAACTAATAAAATAAACATCGATAGCACTAAAACCCTACATACATTGAGATAAGTGGCTAAAACATGTTAGCTAAACTAGTTTAAACTTGAAATTTATGAGAGCAAAACTCAAATTGCAACTTAGATCTTTAATTTTGAAAAAGTGTCCAAGTGTTTAAAAACTCTAACTACATCGCATGTTGTTGTTGATCCTTTTTTTCCATATCTTATGATTACCCTACTTTTGGCAAACTTATAGATAAAAGTATATTTATCCATTTTTTTTTCAATTGACAAAGAACCCGGATACACTACCATTCAAGTGATTTGATAAATAAAAATTAAAATATGAGCACACAACATCTTAAATTTCTTTCCTTTTAACTAGTCTCTTTATTTCACTTGCTTCTCTTAATCATATGGTTGGTAATTGAATAAATCATTCTTTTGTTGATTATTGCTAATTATGAAAAAGGAAGTTCTTACTCTTGTGTTCATGTTGGTGTTGAAAAATGAAAGTAGGTTATTTTGTTGCATGTTCAAGTGTTTGTGCTATATCTAAAATGCAACAAATTGTTTGATGCAATATTAGCACAATAAAATGTGATTTGTGCACAACTACCACCCTAACTTTCTCTTTGGGCCTTTTTTCACATCTAAAAAAAATATGTTAATATGGCATCTTATATTTTTCAACATCTCAACAAAAACCATGTTTATATGGAATCATATTTAAAGATGTGGACTTGAAACTTTAATTCATAGAAGTGACCTGGCAAATAAATTACTATAAAAAAATTAGGAGTGGTTTAAAATTGCTATGTAAGATTACCCTCTCTCCATCTCTTCTTGTTTATCTCTAGTTCTCCTTGTTTGTCTATCTCTTTATCTCTTTCCATCTACCTCTCTCTCTACATCCCATTATCTCTTAGAAAATTAAAAAGAATAATTAAAGGATATTAAAATTAATTTAATTTATATTTGTTACCTTCTTAAAAAATTATTTATTGTAGAATAGTTATAGTTGAATTTTATTTTTATTTCTATAATTAAATAAAATTCATCCTAAAACTTAAATTAAATGCTTAGAGAGATCAAGAGAGAGCAACTAACTTTTGATTACTTATTTCATGCTAATAATTTTAGGATAATGTGTATCATTGAGAAATTATGGTTACCGTGGAATTCCATTTGATTAGGGAGAGACATAGAGAGATAAAGAGATAGAGATATATAAATATACTGATAGAAACATATAAAGAGAAGAGACATGAATCAATAGATAGAGAGAGGGAGATGGAGTAATATAGAAAGAAAAATAGGGATAGGGAGAGAGATAGAGAGGAGTAAGAGGAAGATAGAGAGAAATAGAGAGAGATATAGATATCATACAAGAGAGATGGGGTGAATATGAGGGAGAGAAAGAGATATGGAGAAAATGATATATTAATAGAAATAGGAGAGAGATATATGGAGACATAGATGGAGAGGAGAGATTGAGAGAAATAAGGTGATAGACACAAGTAATAGAGAAAGGTTTAGAGAGAGGGAAAGAGATAGAGATAGACATAAGCAGGAAAAAAAAATGAATGTGTATATGAGTTAGAGATATGAAATAATATTAATAAAAAATAGCATATCTTACTTTATATTTTTTGTTTGGCTTACACTTGCACAAAGCTAGGAATGACGTGTTTTTGACGCACTCAAATTTATGGTTCAAGTACTACACTTATTGTTTGGCTTGCACTTGAGTTAGAAAATTTCTTTATCTTTAATACATAGAATTGATTTTTAGTACATAGAATTTTATTATCTCTCCCTCTCCCTTTCTCTTCCTCCCTCGCATTATATCACTAATTATTACCAACCACTTTGGTAAAAAAAATTGTAAGATATTGTCGTATCTTTGTATTTAAAGACATCTAATACTATACTAAATCACATGATGTAAGAACCTAAAGGTTAAACAAGGAGAATTTATGGAGCATGCAAGTGGCTTATATGAAAATGGTGTAGATTTTTATTCTTTCCTCTTTAGGCTATTATATTTGATGCATCTATTGATCTCTCCCTTTCTCGTTCCCTCCCTATCCCTTATCTATGTCTAATACTCTCTGATTCAATTCATGTATATCTCTATCCCTCCCTTATTGTATCACCCCCTCTATATCTCTATATCTACTTCTCTCTATTTTTTTAAATCTCATATTTTTTCTCTCCCTTTACCCATTTCTCTATATCTCCTTATATCTCTATATATGTATCTCTCTCTATCATTGATTTAGGCTTTATGTGTTAGTTCTTTTTTTCTTTGTGAAATTGCAAAAAGAAATGTTTGTATTGCAGTGATTTGAGAAACAAAATAAGGCAAATAAATAGAACAACATCTGATGGAAAGCACACCGTAAGGGTGGTTGCATAACTGGTAAACTAACTAACTACCACCTTAACTAACAGCCTAATGAATTAACACTAACATTACCCCCTTAATACATTAGGGTTACAAATAAAGTTACTTAAAAATACAAACTGTACTTTGCCAAGAGGCTTAGTGAGTACATCTGTAACTTGGGAAGAGGAAGAAAAAAACTTGAGTTGAGTATTGTGCTCGAGAACCTATTCCCGAATATAGTGATAATCCACCTCAATGCGTTTGGTGCGTTCATGAAAGACAAGATTCTTAACATTTTTTAAAACACCTTGATTGTCACAGAACAGTATGGGTGGATGATCATCTGAAATATCCACATCAGAGAAAATACAACAGAGCCAAACCACCTCGTGGACAACCTCTCGAGCAACTCAATATTCAGCTTCAGTGGATGAAAGAGATGTGACATTCTATTTCTTACTCAACGAAACAGGGCCAGATCCAAGATGAATAATATAGCCTGCGGTTGATTTGCAATTATCTAGAAATCCAGCATAATCTGAGTCAGCATATCCCTGTAAGAAGAATTCCTCATTCTTCTTATAGTCTAGACCATACTCAAGAGTACCTCAGACATACCTCAACACATGCTTGGCTTCCATCTAATGACATTTCTTTGTTTCCTGCATGAAGTGAGATAGATAGCTTATAGCAAAGCACAAATCGGGTCTAGTGTAGGTCAAGTAAATGAGACTACCAACAAGTTGTCGATATAGAGTCCCATCTACTTGAGGCAAATCCTGGAAATGAGAAAGTTGTAGACCTTTCTCCATAGGAGTTGAGACGGGTTTACAATATACCATGCCAAAATTGTCCAGGAGTGTCTTGGCATATTTCATCTGAGAAATAAATATATGATAATCCTGCTGCCAAAATTCTAAACCAAGACAATAATGAAGTAGTCCCAAATCAGTCATATCAAAAGATTTCTTTAGATCATGCTTGACAGTATCAATGAGATTGTCAAAGCTCCCTGTAATAACCAAATCATCCACATACACCACAAGTATGACAATCTCTATGCCAATCTTCTTGATATACAAATTAGGATCAGAGGGACTACGGATAAAACCATGTTGTAAGAGATGTCCATCTATTTTAATGTGCCAAGCCCGAGGGGCTTGTTTAAGTCCATAGAGAGATTTGATTAGACGACATACCTTGAGAGGATTTTGTTCATTGAGAAAGCCATCAAGTTGGACCATATACACTTCTTCTATAAGATCACCATTCAAGAAGGCACTCTTGACGTCCATCTGATGAAGCTTCCATCCTTGTTGTGCAACAAGAGCACATACCACTCAAATAGTTTTAAGCTTTGTAGTGGGTGCAAAGGTTTCTTCAAAATCAATACCCTCTTGCTGAGCATATCCTTTTGCAACAAGACACACCTTGTACTTGTTGATGGATCCATCTGCCTTATACTTTGTTTTGAAGACCCATTTGTAGCCTATGGGTTCTTTTTCTGGAGGTAGATCAACAAGATCCCATGTATGACTCTTCATTAGAGACTCATATTCAACATTCATGGCATGCTTCCAATGAGGTTGACTAAGAGCCTTAGATATGGTGTCAAGTTTAGTACTTTCTTCAATTGAACTCATTAATGCTAAGTTCACTTCATTTCTGGTGTGACTGGGGGTCAGTATCCTGGTAGAAAGATCAAGAAGAGAACTCAAGTGAGAATCACAAAGTAATGATTGCACTTCTTTGTTGGTGTGACTGCATGTCTCTATCCCAATAGAATGTTTGAAATTCTCCACTATACCCAGATCATCCTGGAACCCTTCATCTGCACTAGGTGATTCAGACTCATCATCAGTTGGAGAAAAAATCTTATGAGAGGAGGATGGAGATTGTGTAGGCAAGCGAGAATCAAAAGTTGTTTCATCAAATACCACATCATGACTAACAAGAAGTGTATGTGTCTTAGGATCCAAGAGACAATATGCCTTGGACTATGAACTATAGCCCAAGAAGATACATGGAAGTGTCTTAGAATCTAGTTTCTTGCATTTCTTAGCTGGAACATGCATATAGGTAGTACAACCAAATACTCGCAAATGAGAAACTGATGGCTTATGGTCACTCCATACCTCTTCAGGTGTTTGATGTTGAAGAACCGTTGTCGGAGCCCGATTGAGAAGATACACAATAGTTTGAACTACTTCAACCCAATATTGTTCACCTAACTTGGCTATGGCAAGCATGCAGCAAGCCATCTCTAAAATATTCTGATTGTGCTGCTCGATAACACCATTCTATTGAGGGGTATAGGGAGCAGTCAAATGATGCTTAATACCATGCGCCTACAAGAACTCCTCAAATGCATGAGACGTGAATTCCCCCCGCGATCTAAGCAAAGAACAGGAAGAGGCTTGCCAGAGTCACGAACAGCCTGATGGTAGAACTCACGAAAGCGGGAGAAAGCTTCACTTTTCTGATGAAGGAAGAAAAACCAAATCTTTTGAGAGAAGCCATCAACAAATAACTGAAAATAGTGGCAGCCCTAAAAAGATGCAGGAAAAGGCCCGCAAAGATCAGTATGAACAAGAGCAAGATGCTCGATGGCATGATAGGAACTGAACAGAAAGTCATCATGATGCTGCTTCCCTGTAAGACAACCAGAACAGATAGGGAACAAAGAGGAGAGCAGAGGAAGGCCCTCTACCATGGCATGGGATTGCAAAAGAGAGAGAGAGCAAGCAGGAAGATGACCATATCGGTAATGCCAAAGAGAAGTGGACTCAACAGTAGAAGCACAAAGAGCAATTCCATGAGAAGAGGCAACATCAAGTGCAAAGAGATGACCCTGTTTGAAACCATGAGTAATGATCTCACCATCGCAAGAAATAAGATAGGGCTTAATACCAACTTGAACTTGAAATTCTACCTTAAGTTTGTGATTTAGAAGTTGACTGATAGACAAAAGATTGCTAGTAAAACCAGGAACATAAAGTACATTGGAAAGAGAACAACTACCTTCAGTAAGAGGGATATTAATAGTACCAATGCCTTTAGCAACATATTCCTTATCATCAGCAATACGAATGAGATCACCAGTTGGAGTGGAATTCAAAGTATCAAACAAACCTTTATCTCCAGTCATGTGTTTACTAGCACCAGAATCAATTAACTAGACATGCCGTGAAGAGGGAGATGTTTGAGAAACCAAGACCAGATTCGGATGAACAACAGAAGTAGGAGCAGGAGCAGACACATCTTCATCGGAGGGCCCATCAAAGATGTCATCTTGCTGAGTAGCAACATTTCCTTGCTGATGTCGTCGACCACGAGATGAACGAGAATGACTATGGCTAGATGTACCTTCTTTACTGGATGCACCTTGAGTAAGACCATTGTACGAACAATGATCAGTATCATGAGTAGGAGCATTACAAATAAAACACCATCTAGTGGAAGACTTTGTTGGTGGCATAGGTGGTGATGACTGTATCTGAGACTATGAAGATCGTCATCAGTGTCGACAAGAGACAAGAACTTTTTCCTCAAATTCCTCATACAATGAGTGAATAGCCTCTTCCTGTTGAAGCAAATTGACAAGCTCTTCAAAAGATACCTGTTGTTCGGTGATATTTAAAGTGGTAACAAAAGTCCAAAACTTGGAAGGAAGAGCACGTAAAGTGATGGGAATGATCATCTTATCCTCCACTATTTCACCAAGAGCCACTAGTTCCGCCCGAAGAATAGACACACGATAGAGAAAATCAGCAACCTTTTCACCGGCTGACATAAGAAGAGTATGCAGCTGAGACTGCGAATGAAGAATTTTAGTCTGACTCTTTGCGTCAAAGATGGTGGAAAGTGCATCCCAGGCTGCCTTGGATGTAGTTGCATCTTGAATATAAGGTTGAACCTCATCGGAGATGCTGAGAGTGATAAGCATCAGTGCTTTATTATCAACTTTATCAAACTTTTTTTGTTCAATAGCATCAGTTTTGTGTCGTGTGATAGTACTTGAGATAATCTCCCATAGTTCTTCAAATTGAAGAATGGTCCTCATCTTTGTTTTCTAGGCAGCATAATTAGATCCTTTAAGAAGCTAAGTGTCGGACAAAAGAATCTTGGGGGCAAACATGCTAAAAACAATAATAACAAAGAGCAAACACAACAATGCTTATTATGATGGTATTGTTTTTAGGGACGAAGAGTCCACATACATGTATGAAAAATAGTCTTATTTTAAGATGACAAGAGGCAAAATGAGAATGGTAAGCACATGCAGTGAGACAGGGACGCTTTGGTGAGCGTTCTACCTATTCTTCATCATCTACATCATAACCGGCTTCAAGTTGCACATTAATCTCTCTGACTTGACAACAAACATCATACAGAAAGTATTCAAGGAGTCCATTGCAGATTAATTCATCAAACGCAAGGTTTCCAGTATTTCGAAGAGAATCAAGCAAAGCGAAATAGAAGCCTATGCTATCTTTCACAACTTGTTGTGCTCCATGATTACTCTCCACACTACATGCATCTTTAGGTGTTGTCGACATTCACTACTCGCCAAGGCAACATTTATAAAACTTGCTTCTTTTGTATGCACCAAAGACTCAGAACAGAATCACCTTCCTTCAGTGCATTGTTCCCTTACTGGATTTGATACCAAATGAAATTGCAGAAAGAAATGTTTGTATTGCAGTGATTTGAGAAACAGAACAAGGCAAATAAATAGAACAGCATCTGATGTAAAACACACCATAAGGGTGGTTGCATAACTGGCAAACTAATTAACGCTAATGAATTAATGCTAACATTTTGATTGTTAATATTTCTCTTGGGGTGATTCTATATTGCTGCTTGTGGTAAAATACATTCTCATTGATATTCCTACTAAAAGAAAAACTCTTTTATCTTTTGTAACTCTCTGCATTTCAATCTTTAAATATTATTAATAATAATTTTAGGTAAAATAGATTCATCTTTGCTTCCAACATGATAAATAAAATCTTGTCCTAAAAAAAATTAGAAAAAATACAATGATTTCAAGAATACGTCTCTGGGGCAATAGGTGCGCCAAGTTTTATTCACAATTCAATCAATTACATGCATCGAATGAATGGAAAGGAAATAGTGAATGAAGGGAACACTAGGAGAGGATCCGGTTTTATTTATTCTATTTGACAACGAAATAGAAAAGAAGAGGAACGAGTATGGATTTCAGTGGCTGTCGTTATGCAGAGACTCTGAAGCAGCGGCTTGAACATTAGGATAGAGATTGAGGTCTGATAAAACAGCTTCCGATGGGTATTGTGGCGCTTGGCCGAGTTGCACATGCGCCCACTTCTCAGCCATTTCAGAGGACTTCTGTGCACATGGAACCTGGCATTTGGCCGAGACATGCACCGTAAACGTTATCAACAACACAAGAAGCAGTGTTCTCAGTTTCATATGCATCGAATTCTCCATATTTATTAAGTCAAATGGACACAAAAAAAATTATGTTTCAATTGAATAAGGAGTTCGTAGGTGAAGATCGATATGAAATCCAAGGCAGTGTTGTTATTCATTTATAGAGACACCCCCACCTTTAATGAATACAGTAGGAAACTTTTCTTCAATTAGGCATTCAAACTACTGTAGCGTAGTGGAGACGAAACAATTTACAGCCTAGAAGGTTAGACTAACTGGCTATGTCTTAAGAAAAGAACAAATAAACGCCACCAAATATTGTCGAGTAAGATCTTTCCAGAAGCTACGAAATTCTATCTAATAAATTTATGTTTTGGATTTATGTTAGAAACATTTTAGGCACTAGAATATTATTTTTTAATTATTATTTAGTTTTGTCTTTAGTATTTTATATTATTGCAATGTATTATAATTATAGTAAGCTTGTGTATGATTGGATTTCTATATATTAGTCTATGTATGAGACTAATATGATTTTTAATGTTTATTTATGATCTAGCATACATTGAATCTTGATTCAATTGACATGTTTTTTCTTATGATAATCACTTATCTACTAGCCATTGCATTGTAGTGTGCAATGGGTACACCAAGGAAATTTTGTTTAGTTTTAAGAAGATTGGAAAAAATCTAAGGTATAATGTAGATAAAGTTGACTCTTCATATTTGAATTTAAAATGTTTTTGGAATGAAATTTTATCATTTTTTAGAAGCACACATATATATTGTAGAAACAGTTGACAAATTACTTTGCTTTCCTTATTATAACAATCTATGCAATTAACATATTAATGTTCATTTCCTTATAGAAGTTAAATTTTCAAACTCTATGAAATTTGAAGTAAGTAATAATAGAAAAGTATAAGGAAAAAAGAAAATTATTTGTGCTTGTAAAGAAACAAAAAGTGATATAACCAATAAGAGGAAGAAAATAAAATATCAGTTGTGTTAAATGCCTAATTTTTAAGCATTGACGATTGAATAATTGTCTCTATAAAGAAGTAAAATTAAATAAAAAGGAACAATTACTTAAATGATCTATAAGTTAACAAAATATAGATTCAAACGCAAAAAGTATAAAGATCCAAAGATATAAGTTTTTGTTTTAGTGAAATTGGCTAAAGTAAGTGGTTGAAGGAACAAACCTTGACTTCTTTTAACTTTTGCTTGATGATCTTGCGTTTGGTAATTCTAGAAATTCTCATGCCAAAAGGGAAAAATGGCCATTGAAAGAACTTTCAATCAGACTATTACAGTATGCTACCCATTATTTTTTCTTTTCAGATAAAATTTTATCCAAAATGACAAATTTGAATACAATGATGGAAGTTTCTATCTCTCACATATAGAACTAGTATATATCATTTCCTATGCTACAGGGCACCTCAAATGTGGCAATTGTCATGCAAGAGTGAAAAAAAAGTGATTCAAAGGGCTTTCCATTTGACTATTATAGTATGTCACCCATTATTTTAGTTTTTGAGATAACAGTTTATCCATAATGGAAGATTTTAATGTTTCAATGCAAGTTCTCTCCTCACATGTAAAATCAGTATATATCATATCCTATGCTACTGGCCTTTCATTGGAATTATAAAGTTTGAAAAAGTGGTAGCTACTCCATGTCATCCATTCAAAACAGATTTTTTGTTCTTTATGTAATCATAGTTGCTAGTAACTTATGATTGAGCAAATATATACAAGAAAAAAGAATACTACTATTAGTAGTAGAGATATTTGTAAGGTAGGAAAATTGACTATCACCATGTTCGCTTTCAAAGATCAATTTTATACGAAAGAAGGCTAAATCTTCTAACTTAATTAGAAGCCAACCAATAATCGTAGTACTTGAACCATAAATTTGAGTGTGTGATAAACACATCATTCCTGGCTTGGTGCAAGTGAAAGTCAAACAAAAAATACAACTATTAATATTATTTCATTTTTGATCTTGAACTTGAATTTGTGGAATGTAACACACGAGCCTATTGCCTTTATCTTGACAAAAAACTAAATTAAAGAAAGGTACTTCTTGAATGTTAAGAAAAAAAATTATTAGCTAAATCCCATACATGTTTAGTTAAATATGAAGAGTGCTTAACTTTGAAAAAAATTATCTCATAAAATTTTAAAATAAACATCGATGGGATTAAAACCCTACATGTACTGTGATAAGTGGCTAAATTTTCTTGGCTAAACTAGTTTAAAGCTGAAATTTATTCTAGAAAAATTAAAATTGCAAATTAGATCTTTAATTTTAAAAAATTGTGCAAGTTTTTAAAAACTCTAACTACATCGCATGTTGTTGTTGGTCTGTTTTTTTCTATATCTTATGATTACCCTACTTTTCACAAACATATCGGCAAAATTATAGATATTCATTTTTTTTCAGTTGATGAAGAACCCAGATACACTACCATTCAAGTTTTTGATTAAGTGAAAAGAAGGTTTGGAAGGGGCCTCGAAACCCTTTTACAGAAAGATAATCAAAAGATAAGACATTAAAGACTAGCTAGATAGAGCAAAACACAAAAAAGAGACAACTGACAAAGACAAAAAGGTAGCAAGAAGCCAAAAGAGGCAAAGGAACAACACAAAGATAACTAAGGGATAGCCATGAGCAACAGACCCTAAGAAAGGTTTTTGATAAGCTCCACCGCTTCTTGCTCCAAATGGACCATAGAGGCAGCAGTACTCTTTAGTTCCTCCAACTCCTTGGTATGCTGGGTCATCTTCCTAGTACTAGCTCGAGTTATTTTACCATGACCAGTAGTTCCCCCTTCAAGAGTCAGAACCTTATCCTCACTAGTATCAATAGTGTTCTTTTCCTAATGGATATGTTCCAGTTTGCTAATCATCACACTGAAGCTATCGATAGAGGCTTTCATAATCTTTTGGCTTTGTTCTCCAATTTTCTTTAGGGTGTTCTCATGGCTGAGAACCCGCTTCTCTAGATCATTGAATGTATCCTCCACAATCTTAAATTGAGAGCCATATGCTCTAGTGATATCCTCTACATCATTGATGGCTTTAGTCAATTAATTCAGGTAGTTAGGTAGGGTACTGAGCTTACCTATTCCAACAACTTCTAAGGTATCCACTTTTCTAGATGAATCCTCCTATTTGTTCTTCGAACTATCCATCTCTGAATAGACCCAATCAATAACCTTGTATAACTCCATCATCCCACTCTTCATGGTATTCAACATGGTTAAAGGAGATTTTCTACTATCAATGTTCATCTCAGTAGTAGTATTATCCAGGGTCTCCACGTTAAGACCAATACCATTGGGAGACAGAGTATCACCTTCCTTCACCGTCTTCCAATCTTATTCAACATCATCTATCCTTTTATTGTGATCCTAAGGATTGGGTTGACAACATATTGCATGACAACAAACAAAATCCATCTCCTTACCTTCTTTATCACTTTTAGCGAGTAGTAGGTTTTTCTGGATTTCACCAAGTTGGTTTTCTCAGACTCTTCCTTTGGTAATCGCTTGATAGCAACTTTGGTGACCTTACTGTCTCTATAAAAATTTCTGCCTCCCATTAGCATACCAGTGACTTTCGTGATCATCCCTTCTTTAATTTCAACCTTTCTTCCTCCTATGGTAATTTTTCCATATTTCCAATTCTTTTTGAAAATTCTGGTAACGATACAGTTTTTACCTACAATTCTCTCCATATACTCTATCATCTTGGCCATTTCTAGAATGGCCCATGCCTTCGGCTTATCTTTCCATTCATCACAGGAGAGAAACTCAATTCTTTTCCTATTACCTCCCATGGCGTCAACAAACAGATTATTCTTATCCTTCATAATGCAAAACAGGGCAAAACTAGAGATCAAAGTATAGAGCAGGAAGGTCTTCAAAATAGAAATGGGCACCCACAAAGCATGTGGAGTCTTGTCCCCATTAAAAGCCAGCTCAATCTTTGAGCACCGCTCTTTTTGATTTATTATGGCTTTTCATATTGATAAGTAGATTGTCATTATTACTTATCACCCCCTCATAACCATGCACTCTATCATAAATGCAGAAGGCACGAGCCTCATGAGGAAGATCTACCTCGCCTCTCTAGCTCATCATGTGATCAAAACGAATGGCCATGTTGGCAAACCAATCAGCAATAGTGTTGATTTCTCTATAATTGTGAGATACAACACACAACTTGAAAGAATTAATTATCTCCTTAGCTTGAGATATGATATTTTTTATGGTCAATGAAGGGGAGGATAGACACTTTAGGCATTGAACAATGTTGTTAGAATCTCCCTCGAGCTAGACTTTAGTAAATCCCATCAATTTAACAAGGGAAAGGGTTTGGTAAATAGCCATGGCCTCGGCTAAGTGGTTAGTCCATGATCCCATGGGGAGTCCCACCACGACAATGCAATATCCAGCCTCATTTATTATCACTCCCCCACACCCCCTCAGCCCTGGGTTTCCGCCCCATTAAAATTAGATTTGATCCAACCAGTCAGAGGAAAGGACCACTTACTACTTTCACTCTTATTTTTCTTGTCATCTCTACCATTCAAGTCATTTGACAAATAAAAATTAAAATATGAGCACACAACATCTTAAATTTCTTTCATTTTAACTATTCTTTTTATTTCTCTTTCTTCTCTTAATGACATGGCTATTAATTGAATATATCATTTTTTTGTTAATTGTTGCTAATAATGATCAAGGTAGTTCTTACTCTTGTGTCCATGTTGGTGTTGACAAATGAAAGTAGGTTATTGGGTTGCATGTTCAAGTGTTTGTGCTAGATCTAAAATGCAACAAATTGTTTGATGTTATATTAGCACAATAAAATGTGATTACGGCACAACTACTTGCCTAAATTTCTCTTTGGGCCTTTTTTGACATCTCAAAAAAATTAATTTTGATGTGGTATGTTATCTTTTTCAACATCTCAACAAAAACCATGTTGATATGGAATCACATCTAAAGATGTGGACTTTAAACTTCAATTCATAGCAAGGGACCTGCCAAATAAATTACTATTAAAAAATAGGAGTGGTTTACAATTTCTATGTAAGATTACCCTCTCTTCATCTCGACTTGTTTATCTCTAGTTCTCCTTGTTTGGATATCTCTTGATCTCCTTCCATCTACCTCTCTCTTTACATCTCACAATCTCTTAGGAAAATAGAAATAATAATTAAAGGATATTAGAATTAATTTAATTTATATTTGTTACCTTATTAAAAATTTATTTATTATAGAATAGTTATATTTGAATTTTTAATTATTTTTATAATAAAATAAAATTCATCTTAAAAGATAAATTAAATTCTTAGAGAGAGAGAAAGAGAGAGAAAATAACTTTTGATTACTCATTTCATGCTAATAATTTAAGGATAGTGTGTATCCTTGGGAAATTATGGTGAGGGTGGAATGTCATGTCATTAGGGAGAGAGATACAGAGATGCAGAGATAGAGGTATATAAATATACTGATAAAAAGGGACAGAGAGAAGAGAGACATATCAATAAATAGAGAGGAAGATGGAGTAATATAAAAAGACAAAAATAGATAGTGATGCAGCCATGGTCCGGTGGGTCCTCAAAAAGAACTGACCAGATCATTCAGCCAAAGTAACACAATGGAAGCAACAACACATAGAAATATTATAGAATTAGACATCTACTTTGTCATATATTGAGCATAGAACATCAGGTACTCAACACTTTACATGCAAGATAACATGCCAGATTACAATACATTTGGAACTCTCAGAGTTATTCGGATCTCGAATCTTGAATTTAGAACCTCATCTAATTGATGTCCTCTAATGACTACAAAAAATTACATATATCCTCCGGAACACATCTGGGTCGACCACAAAAGCTTACATTAACCAAACAAGGAAAATGAAATGTGTAAGATAGGTTGGCCCCAAAACATGAAGAGCCCATCTGCCAAGAACAATCCAAAAGTGCAGACCACAAGGAAGGTTAGCCAAGGGCCTAGGAATATTAAGTATAGTGTCAAACTGATCTTTAATCCAAGAAGTCTCTCCAGAAAAGAAGAAATCTCAAACTTAGACGATAAGCTCAAAAATTGCTCCAGAACCCAGAAATAGTTGCTCTAGAAAGAACAACTCACCGAAAAAGAACCCATGTGAACTAGAAATATGGAATAATGCACAACAACATGCCTAGAACCTAAAAATATAATCCACAATGAAAGATAAACATTTATCAAAATACACTGAATGAAACACAAAAAACTGCTACATGAACTGTGTTACCAGATTTTTACCTATAGGCTCAATCAGGTAGAGCAACTATGTTTTTTAAGCAAATGGTACATTTTAAAACATTTTATGCCACATTAAGCCATAAAAATGAGAAAATTTTACAAGATTACATGGATACAAATCATTGCATTCATGCATGTAAATGAAACATAAAAGATTTCATAATCTTCTGAAAAATGTAATTTTTATTGAATGGAAGAAAATACATGTGTCTCACACAAGAAGCCATGAGACTAACTTTTCTCATATGATGTCAATTAAAAGATAAAATATGCATAAATGAGCAAATGTAAAAGAAGGGAAGCATGCATATGAGGAAACCAGTCATTGCCTGAATGAGTGGTACTGTTGGTGTGTTTTGTTGCTCCTAGTTGCTTGGCTTTGTTTCTTCACCGGACTCTTGCCTCTAGATGTCCTCTAGCTTCTTGCATAGATGAGAACAATGAGTTAGAAAAATTGTTCTAAGCAATGAATGATTAAGAGAAACAAAATACACCCTAGCTTCCTTCAGTAAAGAGATGCAATGCCTTGTTCAGGACAGTGTAAGAGGGTTTGAAGGTTAAGAGCAATAATGCACAGTGACAAAGTTTAATGTTTGGGGCAACGTTATCTACATCAGCACATAGTCAAATGTATCAAAGATGAAGTTTATGATGAGAAGACAACTTTAGGTTAATATATTTTATCCTCAATCAAAATAACCCTCATGTAAGTTCAATTCAACTTATTAACCTTGAAAGATCAAAGTGTAGACCTGGAGCAAAGACAAAGATACACACAAACACGAAACCCCAAATTTTTAAACTGATAATATGACAATTTTTTCACTGACCAACGACATCCATGAGAGGGTTTCTAACAAAGATCAAACACAATGAAATCATCAAATACAAATTTGCTAAAAGAAACAATCAAATTCGACAGTATAATAAAGAGAGCTATTCATTTTTTTTTTAACCTCTACTGTAGATGACAGTAAAGATAAAAGAGTAGTCATGATTTTAAAAGATCAGTGCAAGAATAATCAATGGTGTAAGATTGTTCAAATAAACAAACATTAACAGTGACTCACAGAGCCTTGCATGAAGAATAGAAATGCTACAATAGTCATGTTAAGACTGAGAACTCACCTGGAGCGCATAGCAGCAAGAAGAGTCGTTGCAGATCTCATGGCCGCCATGGAGGTTGTCAAAACCTCTCCGCCTCAAGCTTCTTTAGGAATTTTTGATGGAAATGAGATGTTTCATCTCTTTCATCAAATTTTGTTTCAGGGTTATTTTTTGCCCTAAGGGAAAAAGCCGAACCTTATGTTTTTTGGTGGGATATTTTATTATAATAAAACCTTGTAGTTCATTTCCACCGTGGGATAGGACTTGTGTCTTATGCTTTCTTCAAACTCTTTGCCTCAATACAAGGATCTTTAGGATTGTTTAAATGATTTTGAATCGCTTATTTTCTTTTTGATTCTTGTAATTATTGTTGAATGTAATAGGAGAAATATTCACTAAAGCAGTTAATGAAGGATCTTTATTTGAATATTTTCTTATTTGCATTTATTTTATGAGTCAAGGGGCGGGGGCAGTTTGAGACATTTAAAGAGTTTGAGAGCATGTAGGGTGGTTAAGTTGGTTTGAGAACATATAGAGGGTATATAAGGACTCTTTATGAGCCAGTTTGGTCTTATTATTGCATTTTTGAGAAATTTATGGTTTGATTAAGTCATGTTTGACTTTTTTACACATTTGGAGCACATGTAGAAAGAATATAGGTCCTAGATTTGAGGCATTTTGAATGCATCTGACCCTAGTTTGTTGGGAGTTCCTATTCTTATGGATCTTTTGAAGGAAGATTGGAGGATATATTGATGTTTGTAAATCATTCTTGAGTTAGTTCCTAATTATGCAGTTTGGAGCCTTAGTGACTTCTAATAGTCCATTGTCCTCTCTTATTGCCATATTTTTGGAACTCATATATTTTGATATTGATAAAGCTACCTTGTAGACTTGTGACAATTTGATCTCTTCTTATTCTTGCAGAGTTGTGTATTTTCTGATTGATCGAGTTATTAGTGAAGAGTTTTTCCCTTCCTTATAATTTTTTCTCACTATATTTATACCTTTTTTGCAAAAGTGTCATGTGTAGGTTTCAAGTTATGTCTAAGTTACTGAGTAATCTCATTCAGACCTTCTTGTGAAATATTTATGTGTGTGCATGTCTTGAATAAGTTATATTATCTTATTGTTTTTAGTATAGTTTTTAGAGTGCTTCAGCTTTCTAATTATCATAAAATTAGCAATTTTTGTGATTCACATAGTATTTCCTTTTAGTTTGTAGAAGTAGGATTTTGCATTTTTAGTTATCTTGTTTCCCTTTTCCTAAAAAAATAGTAGTTTCAAAGTGACCCCATGTTTCTCCAGAAAGCTTAGTTTCAAACTCTGTAGAGGGTGAATTTCTAGGAGATAACAAACTGAACAAGAACAAAACTAATGAATTTTTTTTTCATTGATGCAATATTTCTCATAAAGCACGGATGCTCCTATATTAGACACCCCAGGTAGAAAGCAATGTTCCATGAGTGGAAACTCATGAATGTCAAAAAGGATTCAAAATAAGAACGCTTTGCTTATTTATGATCCAAACATCTTCCTTGTTTGTGAACCGCTTCCTTTCCTCTTTCGGAACCCCATCCATTTTCTCCAAGTTATGTTTCTCTTTGTTCTTCTCTTCTTGCTTCTTATCTGTACACTATCTCTTCTTACTACTTTTCTCTTTACTCTATAACTCAAATTTATTTCTACTATAAGACATCATCCGGTCTACCAACGTAACCTTATAGCCATTCGGTTCCATCTGGCTATTAGACTTATCTACTAGATCCTTTTGTAAATCCATGCCACCAATCAAGGTAGCCTCTGTAACCAGCTTCTCATTACTGCAATTCTTCCCAAGACTTAAATTTCTCACTTCTTTCTCCTTCTCCCTCAAGGAATTCAAAGTGAACTTCTACCCATCCTTCTCAATAGTGATCAGGTTTCTTCTACAATCATAAATATATCTTCTATCAAACTGCCAAGGTCTACCCAACAAAAAATGACAAGCACTCATAGACACAACATCACATAAGACCTCATCTCTAAAAGATCCAATATTTAAATGCACTAAACTCTGCTCCTTTACTTCTAACTTTTGATCATCTTGTAACCAACTCACCTTTTAAGGACAAGGATTCTTAAGCCTCTGCAATCCAAGCTTCTCCAACATCTCCTCAGATACAAAATTATCAGTACATCCATTGTTCATAATAACCTTACAAGACTTACCACTTGATTTGCATACAGTCCGGAAAAGACTCCTCTAAGTAGATCTGGTATCTTCACTACTCTGCTCCATCAAGTTCCTCCTGAACATAAGAGATTCTCCCTACTCTGGTGCATTTTTAGATTTAGTGACGGTAGCTTCCTAATCCTCATTTGTCACACAATTTCTTGCCACCCCTTGATTGCACTCATAAGTTCTATGTCTGGTCTCTCCACATTTGAAACATCTGCCCAAAAATCTTGTGTTGCTACTGCCATTGCCTTTTCTCTATGTCTTCTGATCTAGTTCTTTATTCAACTTATGTTTTTGTTCTTCATCCACTTTCTACTTCTCTGAACTAACACTCATCTTCTCCTTATATCTCTCTTTTTCTCTAGGGTAATTTGGTTGTCTTCTTTTCACTTTCTCCTTAGCTTTCAAAGCATATTGGTAAGCCTCCTCAACTATAGAAATCTTTAGCGTACTCATCTTATCCTGAATGTTAAATGCAAGTCCATTTATGTATCAAACCACCTTCTCCCTATCCATCTCTCTATGTATAGATCTAATCATCACCTTGTAGAATTCCTTAGTATACTCTTTCACACTCATGTTTCTCTGCTTCAGTTTCTACAACTTCTTGAACAGTTCTAACGCATAGTCTCTCAGAATGAACTAAGCCTTCAATCTTGCAACCATCTATCTCCACTTGGTGATCTTCATTTCACCATTCTCAACTATGTTTCTCTACAACTCTTTGCACCATAAGTCAACATGCCCTTTCAATTTAGTTTGTTCGAGCCTAACCCTCTATGGGTCCTTAATATCCTCAAATTCAAAGTAGTCCTCCAACTCTTCAATCCAATCAATCAAATACTCCAAATTCAACATCTCAAAATAGTTCAAAATCTCCACTTTATGTATTTTACTTGCTTGTGCCATTTCTCTCAAAAATATTTCCTCTCTTCCAACTTCTGGTCCTTCAGCCTCTTCCACTTCAAGATCTTCTCCAGCTTCTTCATATTCGTCCTCAAACTCCAGATTCCTTTGTAAACCAACCAATGTGTTTTGGATCTTGTTCCTCATCTCATTCTTGAAATCCTCCATCATCTTCTCTACCCTCTGAGGGTTCATCCTTCTAGGCAACATCTCCTCCTTTACTTCGGTGCAACTTCCTCAACTCGGAAATCTCACTGTAGGTTTCAATTGATTCACACTCACAACCTACCTCCACTTGATGATCTCTTCACCCAAACGAATGCCTCAAGGTTTGCAACCAGATCTGATACCACTTGATGTAGCCATGGTCTGGTGGGTCCTCAAAGAGACCTGACTAGATCATACAACAAGAGAAACACAACCTCAACAACAAAAACACATATAAATATGATAGAATTAGATATCTTCTTCATCATATATTTAGCATAGAACATCTGGTACACTCACCGGTTATACACAAGCTAAAACACCAGATTTCAATCCATCTAGAACTCTCAGAGTTATCTGGATCTCGAATATTGAATCTAGAACTTCATCTAATTTATGTCCTCTAATAACTATATAAAATTATATATATATATCCTCCGGAACACACCTGGGTCAGCCATAAAAGATTACATTAACCAAAGAAGGAAAATGAAATGTGTAAGATAGGTCAGCCCCAAAACATGAAGATACCATCCAGAAAGAACAATCTAAAAGTGTGGACCACAAAGGAAGGTCGACCAAGGGCCTAAAACTATTGAGTGTGGCACCAAACTAATCCACAATCCAAGAAATTACTCAGAAAAAGAAGAAATCTACAACTTAGACGATAAGCTCAAAACTACTCCAGAACCTAGAATCAGTTACTCCGGAAGCAAAAAATCACCATAAAAGAACCCAAATGAGCTAGAAGTCTGGAATAACGCACAATAACACACCTAGAACCTAAAAATCTGATCCATGATGAAAGACAAATAGCTACCAGAATACACTAAATGAAACACAGAAACTGCTACATGAACTGAACAAGAACAAAACTAAGGAAATATTTTTGGCTGATGCAAGATTTCTTATAGACCGGGGATGCTCATGTATCAGATAGGGAGAGAGATAGAGAGGATTAAAAGGAAGATAGAGAGAAATAGAGAGATAGATATATCATACAAGATCGATGTGGTGAATAAGAGGGAGAGAAAGAGAGATGGAGATAATGATATATTAATAGCAATGGGAGAGATATATATTTGAGATACATATGGAGAGGAAAGAGTGAGAGAAATAAGTTGATAGACACAAGTAATAGAGGAAGGTTAAGAGAGAGGGAGAGAGATAGAGATAGAGATAGGGAGGGAGAAATAGAGAGTGTGTGTATATGAGTTAGAGAGATGAAATAATATTAATAAAATCTAGCATATCTTACTATATTTTTTATTTGACTTGCACTTGCAAAAAACCAGGAATGACATTTTTTTGATGCACTCAAATTTATGGTTCAAGTACTACACGTATTGTTCAGCTCACACTTGAGTTAAAAAAAATTGTTATCTTTAGTACATAGAATTGATTTTTAGTACATAGAGTTTTTTTATGTCTCCCTCTCCCTTTCTCTTCCCCCTCGAATTATATCAGTAATTATTACCAACCACTTTGGTAAAAAAATTTGTAACATATTGTCATGTCTTGGTATTTAAAGATATCTAATATTATACTAAATCATATGATGTAAGAAAATAAAGCTTAAACAAGGAGAATTTATTTAGCATGCAAGTGGCTTATATACAAATGGTGTATAATTTGATTCTTTCCCCTTTAGTCTATTATATTTGCTACATCTCTCTATCTCTCCCTCACTCGGTCCCTCCTATCCCTTATCTATGTCTAATACTCTCCCATTCACTTCACATATATCTCTATCCCTCCCTTTGTCTATTTCCCCCTCTATATCTACTTCTCTCTATTTGTTTAAATGTCATAATTTTTCTCTCCCTCTCCCCTTTTCTCTATATCTCTATCTATCTTTATCATTGATTTGGAATTTATGTGTTCATTCTTTTCTTCTTCTACATTTGTTTTGATTGTTGATATTTCTCTTGGGGTGATTCTATATTGTTGCTTCTGTTAAAAAAAAATCTCATTGATATTCCTACTAAAAGAAAATCTCTTTATCTTCTCTAACTCTTTGCATTTAAATATTTTATTATTAGTGAGAATTTTAGGTAAAACAGATTTATTTTTTCTTTCAAGATGATAACTAAAATTGCACCATCTTTTATTTTGAATTTGATTGGACCATGTTTTATTTACAATTTAATCAATTATATATGTCGAATGAATGGAAACAAAATAGTGAATGAAGGGCACATTAGGAGATGATCTAGTTTTATTTTTTCTATTTAATAATGGAATAGAAAAGAAGAGGAACGAGTATGGATTTTAGTGGTTGTCATTTTATAGAGACTGTAAAGAAGCATCTTGAACATTATGATATAGATTGAGATGTGCCTTGTTCAAGTCTAATAAAATAGCTTCTGATGGGTATTGTGGCACATGGCTAAGTTGAACATGCACCCACTTCTCTACCATTTCAGAGGACTTTTGTGCAAATGAAACCTCACATTTGGCCGAGACATGTACCATAAATGTTATCAATGACACAAGAAGAAGAGTTCTTAGTTTCATCTGCATCGCATTCTTAATAGTTTTTAATTCTAATTGGCACAAGAAAATATTTATGTTTCAATTGTATAACAAGTTCATAGGTGAAGATTGATATGAAATCCAAGGAAATTATTAATTAATTAAATAATCAAATAGTCACAACACCACAAGATGACCACAACTCAATATACCAACACCATAACTCACACCAAGATACTCAACTGACAAGGATGACAACTTAAGCCTATAGTGTATAGAGGGATCTCATGCAATCTCCAACAACTTGCGATTGGGATAAAGACACACAAAGAATTTTAGATCAGGTGAAGTTGATGTCTAGTGCCTATAATCCTACAACTACCAATAACCATGATACTACATATACAATAATAAATTATAAATTATCAAACAAGTGATAAAGAATCCCAATGTCATCTCATGCTCATAATGAGTGGTATGACATTGTCCCTATCACACATACAGCAGTAAGAAATTCACAAACACCATAGCATCATCTCATCCAATATAATCATAAAGTGGGGTTAGCATAATGAAGATTTCATCATAATCTCATAGGCAATGTAACCCATCCAAGAATGGTAAGTGCATTTAGTCTTGGTACTCCAATAGCTTAGATTACTCCATATTAATTTCTTGCAACAACACCTACCCCCAAAACTCCAAGATTACCTTTAGAGGCAACGTCAAAACTTTTTTTTCACCCAACCTTCACTAGGTCTTTCCCATATCACCTTCTTTCTTTGTAGCAAAGTAGGATCAACCCTAGAAGTCCCCTTACCAGGCCTGAACTTCAATAGTGGCCATAATGGCACTTATTTATTTGGTTTAATATTTAACAATAAGTACAAGAATTTTATTAGATGAAATTTTGATAACTTTCAAAATTTTAACATAATAAAAATTTGGTCATATAATTAAAGAGAAGAATATTATTATTTTAAAATAAATATCTTGATATTTATCCTAATTCATATAAGTTATAATTTTACAAGAAATATCTAATATATTAATATATGTATATTTTAAATTGACAATTAAATTTATGCAAAAATAAATAAATATTAATTATAGATATAATATTTAATTAACTTTAATATTATATATTAAATAATAAATATATTAAAATTCATGGAGCTCTTTATAAGGCCATGGTGGGCTTCTAGGAAGGATAGTGGATGTTTATGTTTTCTTGTGTATTTTTAATTCCTATTGGAAGTGGGTGTTCCGGTTGTTGTTTCAAAGGTGCAAGATCCTCCCCATTCTAGCACTCATAGTTTTAGTGGGAGTCATTCCTCACCCTAGTCTACCATTGGAAATATCATTTTGATATTTCACTTTGTGCTTCAAACTTGTGACATCATCTTGCAAAGACAAATTTTTGTATATAGATATAATCTGGGAATACAAGTCTTCAATTGTTAACAATCTGTTTCTATAGTTTTCATATGCCTTGTTCTACGATCTACTATGCTAGCTTGGATTATAATAATGGTCTTTCATATTTCTGGGTAGATTGAATACAATTCTCAATTGTTTGCCATCGGGTATTTACCCTCAAGCATTTGTCGTTAGGTATCTACCATCAGGTACTTTGTCATCGAGTACATTGGCATTGGGTATTTGCCATTGTGTATCCAACGTCAGGTACATTAGTATCGAGTACATTGCTATCAGGTATTTATCATCGGGTATCTACCATCGAGTGCATTGCTATTGGGTATTTATTGTCGGGTACATTACCATCGGGTATCTACCATCAAGTACATTGGCATCGGGTATATTGTTGTCAGGTTATAACGCCCACCAAAATACCCTAGAGAAATACACTAACTAACATGCAAAATAGAGATGACAATTATTATTTTTAAACATCATATAAACTAATGCTACATATACATTTAACTACTCATCACAAATATAATCATCAATCATGATACGCAGGCATAAATGCAATACAACTACATCAATAACATCTAACTTCCATAGGGTAAATCAACGTCATTACTTATACTAGTAAATATAGGAAACAACTTCATAATTACAACCAATCCAGTACACACTACTTATATTATCAACTATTCCCTACATTCACATGTGCAAGATCATTTCTAATCTATCTATCCTAAATGCAATCTTCAATGATGCAACTACCAACTGACCCCCATTAGGTTCATTTGAAGCACCAATAAAAAATGTTCCTAATCTCATCCATTAATTTCTTTTAACATTAAATACAATTCAATAACAATTACCACATTATTAAACCATAGCAATATGAACTAATTACATCATCACAATCATAGCACCAAGTACACATCCATAGATTCAATATCCACTGTCCTCATTATTAATCATTCTCAAGATACACATGATACATCATTGCTCTCCCTAATAACATCTACTAGATACATGAATACAGTGTCTTTTACAACAATCATCATAGCTCTCAAATGTATTTACATATACATGTCAAATGAATCACATACAATAATCTTCTATGAATATCCATATATGAACTAAAGAGATAAGAGATCCACATCCATGGAATTCATCCAAGAAAAGAATCCCAATGAAAGAAAGGCACCAAACACTTGACCATGTGGAACTAAAGGATCCACCATTGTGCTAGAAGATGACACAACATACCACACACACTCTAGATCTAAGCTGACACCTATCAACCAAAGAGGAAACAACTCTACCACAAACCAAGAAAAACATATCAAATAACTAAGAAACCTCAAGAGGTGACTCAAGAACAAGACATAAGGAACTAGGACCAACATGTAGGAAAAGAATGTCATCACATGCTACCACATAGGATACACATGCGGAACTGCCTCAACCTTTGAGGAAATCAAGGTAGTATGGTTTACTCGGTAACCAGATCTACCACCTCACTCCAGTCTCTGATCCATGAGATGGGTATTGCAAAACACATTTATTATCTTTCTTAGATGAGTTACTCTACCCAACCCACCTAATATTAATTATTATATTATCACTTATCAATTACAATGGAAAACCTCCAATGAGCTATCCAAATGGTCTAGATGCCAGCTCTATTACACAAGAATCTTAGTAGTCCATTCCTCATGACTTTGGTAGACTCATGGAAACCCTCCCCCTAATCATGCATGTAGGCCTTAACAACATAAACAATCAAGTAAGATGTCCCACAAAATACAACCTAACTATCCAAGATCAAACATCATAAATACACATTGAGCCAATAGCATAATTCACATAGATCTCATAGATCACACAATATCAGAGATAAAAGAACCATCAACATAGCAAGGTAATACTCATCCTATAACGATACAAATGATTAAATAACACATCAAAATATTACTTTGGACATCCAAGAGTACTCAGAAAATATAACACGATTATGGATAGTAACCCAAGACAAATAGAGAACTGATAAATCCAAATAGAATACTAAAAGATTTGGTAAACTAACTCAGAAGATTAAAATAACCAGATTTGCACATTTGTTTAGCGGGTTAGCGCATATACCTAATTGAAAAACACATCTATTGAGTCCTGCAACACATATATCCTAATCTATGGAAAATTGATCAAATCCTATGACACATTCATAATGTTTCAGTACATTTGAATCACACTGCACTAGATATGAGAAAAAAAACAATGCATTTGATAGGTAAAACAATGCATATACTTAAAGAAATAGCGCATATGTCCTTTTAGCGCATTTTCTTAGAAAACTCAGATAGAACCATGAAACTTAGCAAAATAAAATAAAATGATTCAAGTATAAAAAATTTATAAATAAAGGTTCAATAGAGATGCATAGATCATAGCAAACAAATGATATAAATAAAACACTGAACCATAAACCATAATAAAAGATTTCTCAGAAATGGTGGACACGACATTGAGCCAACACACATAAAACTACATAGAATAAATAATTTCCCGACTCCTCCAACAACAACAAGGATGTAACAGAAACCAAATCTCAAATCCTATCCAAAGCATAACACACAGGAAGCCAAGAATGCACAGACAATGTTTGTAGAGTTGGCTACTCCCATTTGTGCACAACTACAATACATAATATTTTCCCGAATCCATATAGTTGAAACTATGGAATATATTATATATGATAAAAAAAATAATTTAAACTATACAAACCTATATGAAATATTTTTCCCAAAACTCCCAAGAATACGTAGAAAAGACAATCTTTTTAAAATAGAAAATGCAAGAGCAAGAAATCTTTTGACCTGGTGAAAATTTGAAAATGAAAGGATGGATTTGCTAAAGAAGTTCCAACAGGCCACAATTCAAATTCCTCCAAACAATCCAAATCCAAAATCACAGAAAAACACTTCCCAAGCCAACCCCCAGAATATCATAGTAAAGAAAATAAATAGAAAACTAGGCCAAAACCATACAATATGTCAGCAAATCAAAATAACAACAAAAATAATATTTCTTACCAACCCATAACAAAACCCAAGGCAGAAATAAATAAGATATTATTGAATTAACTTACCCAATAATTCAACCAATAGAATAAGAGGGTAAGTAGAAAGAATATATTAATTATCCCAAAATTTTAAAAAGATAAATAATAATAATACTCATGGGTACAATCTATACAAATCCTAATAAATAAATATAATAAACCAAGGGCTATAAATAAATTAAAGCCATAAATAAATAATCAAAGGCTATATAACAATATTAATAATTCTTAGAGACAATAAATAATAAATATCCAATGATATAAAATCATTTAATCAATTAATAACTAAATCAATGAATAACATAACACTTCATAGACACGCTGAATACACTCTATTTAAAAGGTTTGAGCAATTAACAAGAATTGCTCCATTATGAGGCACAATCAAATCAATTGTAAGATTGAAGCTAACAGTTTTCTTGGATATATTTTATGTAATGATAGTGACTTGAATTGTGGAAATCTATACAATAATAAAAAAATAAATTACAACTTGATATCAATGACCATTCTATTATCATCATGTAATGCCCCGCCAGGAAACCCCTATGGGTTTAAATTAAAACACTCAAATAGAGTGTAAATTTTTTTTTTTTTATAGTAATTAAGAGTGTTAACGAAGAGGTTGCGATATTAAGATAAATTGAAGTTAACTCAATTCATTATTAGACACGACATTAAAATACAATGGGGATTACCTGTCAACTTAGATATCACAGCGGAAGGCTCAGCCAACCCTAAGGAGTTTCCTAACGCGATTACACAACCTTACACCTAACTCAACTTGCGTCATTAGATCTATTAAACTGGATAACTTAATTACGAGATAATGCATAGTCCTTGATTAAATATGTGTTCAATGGTTTAACACCTTATATCTTTAGGAAGCGTTCAATTACTTCGATGGTTAGGAGGCCATTGAGGAGATTATTTATTCAACGCACTTTAATTCATAATTACTCTAAGAGGCCCCCAAAATGGGCTCATGAATTCCATACCTTGGGTTGTGGTATCCATTCACAATTGATTTCATCCTTTAATGTTTTAAGAATATGCCTAATGAGGTTCATTCATTCAAGGTTAAACTATGATTAGTAAAGCGAGGGTTTCATCATTTGATTTTAAAATATTCACCCACATTTGTTATCTCTTTTTTTTTTTATATTAAAAGTATGGTTAATGAGAGAGATTTATTTCTTAAGGATTAACCACAATTAATAGAGGGAAGTCCCCTCATTTGGTTTCATGCATATTCAACTAATGAGTTGTAGTGCTTATACGAAGGGTAAGTTATGAGTAGCCATAGATCTCATTTGAATTTTTAATAATGTAATAAATGGACTAACTTCATTAAGTTGGATATGCATTAAACCCCCGAGAGCATCCTTCAATTTAAAATATCGTTAACGGGATTACATTCATCATTTCAAGGTTCGAATAATTCAGACCATAGTGATGTTCTTCTATTAGGATTAGAATACAATTATCTTTTTGCATATCTCTTCTTATAAACGAGGTTAATATGAGATGGTACATATATTATATTAAGATTAAGGTTTAAATAACTATACCAAAACTTCCTTTTTTTTAGATCCATTTCAGCATTCATAAGGGATTCGTTATTTAAGGTTACAAATATAGATACTAGTTGAGTTCACTCTTGTATGAAATTAATCTGATAAAGAATATTTGTTAGGATTAAAACGTAAACAACTAAGTGATTTCATTTGATAAAGTGAATTACAATTAACATGGCGATGTTCATTTACAAGGGTAAGATGGTAAATGCCTAAATGGGTTTCACCAATTATAAAGTTAAATTTCGGTAAGGTTGATCTGTTAAGATTAAACGTATTTGACCAAACAACTATATCCCATATAATGAAACATAATTATCATAATGTTCCCCATTCTGGTTCAATCTTAACAAACATGAGGGATTCCTTTTTATAAGATTAACATATGGGTTTTCCAGTTGGGTTCACACAATTATAAAGTTAATTTAGTGAGGATTATTGTTTTTAATTACAACCTGAATAACTAAGCATATGCATCCCTTATACTACATGAATACCTAATTAAGCCCACATGGTTATCGAATTACTCTGGTGAGGTTTATTGTTAAGATTAAATCGTGAAATAAATTAACAAATTTACCCAATGCAATGAAACATAATTGACATGGCGAGGTTCGTTTACTAAGGTAAAGGATAGATATTTCTATTATGTTCATCTTTTAGATTTCAATTAAAGAATAGTGACATAGTTTTATCTTTGTTTCCTTTTTACATCCATTCCATTTATATACTTAATATCAAGATGATCCCATAAAGCAACTCTAATTAGATTTCTGCCACTATTACCATTCAAATTAACGTTACCAATTTACCTTTTTTTTTTTTTTTCACACTTTAAATTTTCAATATATAAGTACCATGCCATATTCATAATTCACAATGTTTTATGAACTTGAATAACTACGTTTATCCATATGAAAAATGTTATACATTTAAACTTGAATTCATTTAATTTACACCATACACTTTGCAAAAATACAACCATTCAAGAAAATTTAAAACATAAAACAAAGTACGCTATAAACATCGCATGACACAGAATATGATCTCGGAGTTCACCCCGGATGGGCTACATCTCTGGGTCTGCTCAACTGCAAGACCCCTTTGGTATTATATTGTCAAGAATACATAGTTACATGTCTTTACAACTTTGCCGTTTAGGCGAACACCTACACTATTCAACATCTATTTCGATTGCTTATTACACAGTGATCCCTTTTAAAAGCGGGTCAAATTGAATTATAACCAAAGGAAAACAACAAAACTAGATTCTATTGCTTGACGGTAGCCTAACTAAGGGGGTTAAACCGACATATAACCATCCACTATCATGACAAGTCTTGCCATTCCATCACCAACTTCTATTATAGAAAAATTTAAACCTACGTAAGCATAATCCGGAAGAGGTGTTCGTTTACCATATCTGTCTATCCACTAATGTCGAACAAGTTTACGGATTTGATAATTTAACTTTTATTCAAAAATTCGTTTTGGTCCACCATGACTATTTAGACCATGAAAAAAATAAGAGTTAACTTGAGTATGCTGAGACCAATATGAAGTTTAAAAGAAACTTGTATTCAAGTATGGGTTTACTAAAGTTGATTCCCTAAGGTCCATATATATATTAATTTATAATCCAAGATTAATAGGATAAGAACTGAATTTAAAATTGAATATTATCAAGGAATTAAAAGTAAATCCCTTATACTAAATTTTCTTTTTTAGTTCACTAAATAAATCTGAATTCTTCTCTTTTATGTGACATGCATATATATCTCCCTTTGTTTTTCTAAACATATTATATAAAATAATAAACAATTAATAATTATAAATCCATTAGACTGAACCCCCTTTTTTCTTAAGAAAACAAATTATTTAAAATAAAATAATAATAATTAAATAAAACAATAACATAAACTGTTTTTTTAAATTTCAAAAAAAAACAGAGGGGAGAGGGTACCCACGTGGACATCCACGTGGGCCCTCCCCCATTGTTGGCAGCCTAGCTACCTTTTGGTAGCGCTGCTACCAAATGGTAGCAGGGCGTTACCAAAGGTAGCGCTGCTACCATTTGGTAGCAGATCGCTACCAACTGGTAGCAATGCCGTGGGGGGGCAATAAACCCCATTTTTTTTTAAAAAATAAAATTTTGTCTTTAAAATATATTTGTTATGGAAACAAACAGAAATAAATAGTCATAAAAAAAAAATAACTATTTCCAGAAGCTTAACTCACAGTCTCACAGACAGGGGTTTAAAAAAAAAGATTTCCAGCAATCCTCTTTTTTTGTTTATTTTTTTTATCATGAAACAAAACACCCAAAATGAAGATGTAAACAAAATAAAACCCCATTTTGCAGTCATATAGTAAATTTCCAGAATTACACCAAAATCTCCATTATGGGAGAAAATTTTCTAACAAGTTAGAAATCACAAAATCCATCAAGCAACGAGGGTTTGATTCAAGAACAACTAGATTGAAAGTAATCTGGAAACTAACCCCAAATCATTCATGGATAAGACTATTTCTTTTTGTATTCAACAAATAAATAAGGTAGTGGATTCGAATCCTACCTCAAAATGCAATTTCCAGGCATGAATCTTGATGAAAAGCTTCCCATTCTGCTGCTCCAATCCAAATCTTCCATTTTTCTTCAAAAAAACTCCCAAAACCAAGAACCCCCAAAATGTCTCCCAAAACTAGGTTAAAAAGAAAAAGCCCTAATTTTGCCCTAATTTCAATTTCGAATTAAGGGTTTTATTTCTAAAATACAATAAATGAAAATCCAAATGGGAATCATTCATTCCCTCCTTGTTCATTTTTCTTTTAAAATTTAAAAGCTTCTATTTCATATTCAACTTTAATTTAATTTACTGAAAATCAAACTTTTATATTTTATCAACTATACAAGTAAGAAGAAATAATTTCTTTTAAATAATAATAATTTTCCCTTTTCCCTCCAAATGCGAAAATGCGTAATTTATTGCTATCTCCCAAATGTCTTTACATTTTTCCTTTCCAAAAACGCATAATCTCATTAAATTCATTATTTTAAAATTAGCTATTAAATTAACTCGCTACAACATAATAAAGCGACATTTTTAAATAAATGACTAATCTAATGCAAGATTTTAATTTATTCTAATTTCTCGACTACAAATGCATAAAAGTTACAAATGCGTAAATGAGCACACTAACCTCAGTTAAATACCTTAAACTTGCTACAATAATAATTTAAAGCAAATCTCTTTAATTACTGATTAATCGTATAAATAAGCTACCTATTTAAATTTCTATATCTCTAATGTGTACGTTTAATCATAATTTTAAATTTAATACTTAGGATAACAAACCTCACTTACCTCGTGCAAGGCATGCAAATCGAGGTAGTTCTCCAAATCTCTCGATATGCATCCCAATGAAAGGCATGCTCCACGAATCCACGTACGATGCTCACCTAACCATGGCTAAGGCAAGACGAGCGTTATATGACCACTAATTCCGAATTCAAAAGATGAAAGAGCATACTCAACCTTGCAAGTTCCAAAGGAGGTGAACCTTGCCCTAAGCGGTGTTGTACCTGCAATCTCCTACACCCATGAACTCATACAAGCATGCATATACATATACATATTCAATGAAGGCGTTAGCTCGAGATTTATCTCAAGGGTTAGGGAACAATTGCATTTACACGAAAATCGATGCAAAAGCACAATAATAAGTATGCACAATTTATTTATATTATCTAAACTACACATTGCATATCGGTTAATCTACCATTCGAGAATGCCACATAGGAAGTCAATCAAGGTTAAACGGGTTTTAAAAATCCAACTAGGGTATGGGCATTACATTCTCCCCCCCTAGGTTCCGACTTACTCCTGGAAGTCGCAAAGTTAAACGGAAGTCCTGCAACACTTATTAGTCCTTAAACTCAATTATCAATTATCACTTTACACAAACAACTATTTTGTCAACAATTTAAAACATTTTCACCAATAAAAATGCATCTAACATCATTCACACCTTCAAATATTCTATAATTTTCACACAATTATAGCAAAGATACGAGACTTTTCCCTCCTTATTACACCAAATTAAAGCAATTAAAATACACATAGACACAGCTATCCTTCTCATTTATCAATCATGACAAGAAAACAGGCTCTCAAGGTCAATTTCTTCCATCAATTCCTCTCTTTCACAAGATTTTATCACATAGAACTAGTTTCACATAAAACAATTTCCAGGGTCAAGTTAACTTCTCAACAAATAAGAACAACATAAGAACTCAATTGTTTACATTTTTCAGACATACAAGATCCTTCCCAATGACTATGCCCATAACATAGTGACAAGTTAATACCATTTAATCCATGATTACACATAATATCCATCCACAATACTGGTTTGCACAACACAATAGGCCACATGTGAGTATGTCTAATGCTCGGTCAAAGGTAACATATATGATCCACATCTCTATGTCTGCTCTCAGAATACATACATGATCAACAAATATCCATCATCTCACTCAAGGGCTTGATGGTGCTAAGGTACACCATAGCGGTGCCACCTTCCATACAAGTCCCCCGTGAATATCCCTTGTTGTGTAAGGTGTTTAGCCTCCAAGAGATAGTCACCACTCATAGGTAGGTAGTGGATCTTAGCTGTTTTCACAGCCTCACATACCTCCATCCTCAAGGTTCCTTGCATCTACTTCCTCGTATACACTCATCCAAGCCCGTCTCCCATGTTCTTGGAGAGGAATTCACATTACAACACAAGACCAGCATTCAAAAACAACAAGGATAAACCGGTTTAGCCACCAAAGTACAAAAGATTTAAGGTAATAATTGTCAATTCCAACAATAAAACAAGAAAATAATTTCCGGATTTGCAACATCAAATCAAGTAAAATCAAGATCGCAAGATCGTGGCTAAACTGTCGAGGTCAAAGTAAAATAAATTTGCTGGCCCACAAGAAAATAAATAAGTAAATAAATATAAGAAATTCATAAGTGCACATTACATCACTATGTGACTAATAGCTAGCCACCAACGAGGAAGGAAGGAACAATCGTCTAGCTATCCTAGTAGCTCATCATGTGGTGTGACCAAGTCACACATCCACATGGCATGGCAGTGTGCACCTCGGCATCACCCCGCATCACGTCGTCACGTGGCATGGCTCTACCCTATACCTATTGGTAGGTCGCATGGCAATGTCTACTACATCCCGCATCGTGTCTCAGCACGGCATGGCAATACTCCAAGCGGACAAAGCACACAATGGACATATCCCGCATGGCAGTGTACCCCGCGGATAAGGCACGCGCTGGTCACACTCCGCATAGTGATGTTCCTCTCAGGATACTCGCCGTAAGCCAGAGGTATACATGGCTAAGGTCTACCCATAAGTCTACCAACACTAACCAGTTGGTAACTTATGTAGAACAATAACACGCCTCTCATGAGGACAAGGCAACAAATGCTCCAACATGTAAGAAAGTACCACGCCTCTCATGAAGACAAGGCAACAAATGCTCCAATATGCAAGAAAATACCACGCCTCTCATGAAGACAAGGCAAAAAATGCTCCAATGGAATCCAACAATATGCTCAAAAACTGTCATCTATATGCTCAAGATAAAGGATAGGAATAAGGCTGGCACACATGAACCTCATAAATCGGTTCATCCCAAGGGGAAGTATTGAGTACACCTATGTTATAGTTTCGTTACAAAACCATGCTTTTCCTCAAAATAGGGAAGCTAAAGTCGCTTCGCGTTGACATTACTCGTACGCTGTTCATTCTATTCAAGGAATGGTGACTTCTACTACTACCCCTTCACATACTGACTTATCAACAACCCGTGGGTTGGCACTCAGTAAGGGAAACAAACAAGCAACATCACATAGATAGGTATGGTTTCCCATACTCATAAACAAACACATTCCCCATGGTTGATTACTTCACCATCCCATGGGCACACAAAGCAAGTACGGGTTTTCTCACGACACACACCGAATAGCACTATTACTGGTTTAGCCACATTTATGGGGAGCACTTTACATTATGCTAACATATACTTAAGGGAAGTTTTAATTATGCTTTACACATGAATCACCAAACAATGTTTACTCTTGATCCACATACTAAAATTTTCAACAATTCAAATTTACACAATGAGATAACATCATTCTAATATCTTTCTCAATCTTCCCTAAGTATTTTCATTCACATTATTAACTATGCAATTTCCCTTTTCAAGATGAAAAAATTTCCCCTTTCAATTAGAAGCCCAAAGCAACATAAAATTTCACATGCATTATAGCAAAACTTCTTCTTAAATCACTGCATTCTAAATAGTGTTTCAAAAACAACAATTCCTATATTTTAAACGAGAGGAGGAAGAGAGTTGGAAAATCAACTATTTCCTATGAATACACAAAAATTTCAAAATCACACCATATGCTCGGACATAAGTTTATCATTTGAGTTGCACGGTTTTCATTTTGCTATCTTTTAGGAAGGTTCCAAAACATCCTAACATGACGTTTCTAATCATTATTGCTGCACTATAATGTTCTAGTTTTCCGGACAAGAATTCAAAACAACCAATTTTTCTTTTGTAATACAAGTCTTCTAAAGCACAATCACTATTCATAATATGTTACAATACAATAATACCTCAAATTTAACATTGAAACTTCATAATATGATAAGGAGGTAAATAAAGAGCTATCTACTAGATTTTTTTTTTTTTACACATTTAATGCATACAAATCAGCAAGTCTTTTATTTACTCATTTCGAAACACAATAAGACAATTACCCATATCTACAGTAAGTTAAAAGTGCGCCACTAAATAGGTCCTAGTCACACTAGTTGAATAAGCACATAAAACAATCTTTTGAGGAGCACATCAATTTACTCTTGAAACTACTACAACATGTCCTCTTTTGGTTTTCCTTTCACATCAAGCAATTTTCACAAAATCAACTATACGCATTTTGAAGCACCTTACTTAAGATGAAATTTAATTATATTACTCCTACCAAGCACATGGAGCACCCTTTAATGCAACCATACAATTTTCTATCATTAACCAGAAATTTACTCCTAAATCAATCCTTTTCACAATCTAAAGCACAAAAAAAACGTTATGAAGCTCACACAAGGCTCAAGAATATCATCCTTTCTCTTGCAATTAGAAAACTTAAATAAAAGATAACTATACATATCAATTCCTATTAATTTACTTAGAGAGAGAAGAGGAAGAGTCATATTCACTCAATTTTCTACAAAATAAGCATTAGCATTTGTCATACTAGTCTTTCAAGTGGACAATCATTAAAATAGATCAAAACCATAAACAAGCACATTTCGTACTTTTAGGTTCAAGACATTAACAACCAACTTAGATGGATTAGTCAAAAAGTAAAACAAAGCAAGAATGAAGGTACATACGAATCATTTTCAAAGAAGAGAAGTCATAGACCAAGACCTCAATAGGTAGACAAAACACCCATAATTATTTCCAAAACACCCACATCAATAAGGTGAAAACAAAGTGTGAACACACATGTTACACACAAATAGGGTTTGTTAAATCACACCCTCACATCAAGGTGGACAAGCATACAACATAAAGATAGACACGCACACAACAATTAAGGGCACAAGCGAAACCAGAGATCCCAGTGTCGCAACATGGGCTCTGATACCAAGTGTAATGCCCCGCCAGGAAACCCCTATGGGTTTAAATTAAACACTCAAATAGAGTGTAAATTTTTTTTTTTTAATAGTAATTAAGAGTGTTAACGAAGAGGTTGCGATATTAAGATAAATTGAAGTTAACTCAATTCATTATTAGACATGACATTAAAATACAATGGGGATTACCTGTCAACTTAGATATCACAGCGGAAGGCTCAGCCAACCCTAAGGAGTTTCCTAACGCGATTACACAACCTTACACCTAACTCAACTTGCGTCATTAGATCTATTAAATTGGATAACTTAATTATGAGATAATGCATAGTCCTTGATTAAATATCTGTTCAATGGTTTAACACCTTATATCTTTAGGAAGCGTTCAATTACTTCGATGGTTAGGAGGCCATTGAGGAGATTATTTATTCAACGCAGTTTAATTCATAATTACTCTAAGAGGCACCCAAAATGGGCTCATGAATTCCATACCTTGGGTTGTGGTATCCATTCACAATTGATTTCATCCTTTAATGTTTTAAGAATATGCCTAATGAGGTTCATTCATTCAAGGTTAAACTATGATTAGTAAAGCAAGGGTTTCATCATTTGATTTTAAAATATTCACCCACATTTGTTATCTCTTTTTTTTTTTATATTAAAAGCATGGTTAATGAGAGAGATTTATTTCTTAAGGATTAACCACAATTAATAGAGTGAAGTCCCCTCATTTGGTTTCATGCATATTCAACTAATGAGTTGTAGTGCTTATACGAAGGGTAAGTTATGAGTAGCCATAGATCTCATTTGAATTTTTAATAATGTAATAAATGGACTAACTTCATTAAGTTGGATATGCATTAAACCCCCGAGAGCATCCTTCAATTTAAAATATCGTTAACGGGATTACATTCATCATTTCAAGGTTCGAATAATTCAGACCATAGTGATGTTCTTCTATTAGGATTAGAATACAATTATCTTTTTGTATATCTCTTCTTATAAACGAGGTTAATATGAGATGGTACATATATTATATTAAGATTAAGGTTTAAATAACTATACCAAAACTTCCTTTTTTTTAGATCCATTTCAGCATTCATAAGGGATTCGTTATTTAAGGTTACAAATATAGATACTAGTTGAGTTCACTCTTGTATGAAATTAATTTGATAAAGAATATTTGTTAGGATTAAAATGTAAACAACTAAGTGATTTCATTTGATAAAGTGAATTACAATTAACATGGCGATGTTCATTTACAAGGGTAAGATGGTAAATGCCTAAATGGGTTTCACCAATTATCAAGTTAAATTTCGGTAAGGTTGATCTGTTAAGATTAAACGTATTTGACCAAACAACTATATCCGATATAATGAAACATAATTATCATAACGTTCCCCATTCTGGTTCAATCTTAACAAACATGAGGGATTCCTTTTTATAAGATTAACATATGGGTTTTCCAGTTGGGTTCACACAATTATAAAGTTAATTTAGTGAGGATTATTGTTTTTAATTACAACCTGAATAACTAAGCATATGCATCCCTTATACTACATGAATACCTAATTAAGCCCACACGGTTATCGAATTACTCTGGTGAGGTTTATTGTTAAGATTAAATCGTGAAATAACTTAACAAATTTACCCAATGCAATGAAACATAATTGACATGGCGAGGTTCGTTTACTAAGGTAAAGGATAGATATTTCTATTATGTTCATCTTTTAGATTTCAATTAAAGAATAGTGACATAGTTTTATCTTTGTTTCCTTTTTACATCCATTCCATTTATATACTTAATATCAAGATGATCCCATAAAGCAACTCTAATTAGATTTCTGCCACTATTACCATTCAAATTAACGTTACCAATTTACCTTTTTTTTTTTTTTTCACACTTTAAATTTTCAATATATAAGTACCATGCCATATTCATAATTCACAATGTTTTATGAACTTGAATAACTACGTTTATCCATATGAAAAATGTTATACATTTAAACTTGAATTCATTTAATTTACACCATACACTTTGCAAAAATACAACCATTCAAGAAAATTTAAAACATAAAACAAAGTACGCTATAAACATCGCATGACACAGAATATGATCTCAGAGTTCACCCCGGATGGGCTACATCTCCGGGTCTGCTCAACTGCAAGACCCCTTTGGTATTATATTGTCAGGAATACATAGTTACATGTCTTTACAACTTTGCCGTTTAGGCGAACACCTACACTATTCAACATCTATTTCGATTGCTTATTACACAGTGATCCCTTTTAAAAGCGGGTCAAATTGAATTATAACCAAAGGAAAACAACAAAACTAGATTCTATTGCTTGACGGTATCCTAACTAAGGGGGTTAACCGACATATAACCATCCACTATCATGACAAGTCTTGCCATTCCATCACCAACTTCTATTATAGAAAAATTTAAACCTACGTAAGCATAATCCGGAAGAGGTGTTCGTTTACCATATCTGTCTAACCACTAATGTCGAACAAGTTTACGGATTTGATAATTTAACTTTTATTCAAAAATTCGTTTTGGTCCACCATGACTATTTAGACCATGAAAAAAATAAGAGTTAACTTGAGTATGCTGAGACCAATATGAAGTTTAAAAGAAACTTGTATTCAAGTATGGGTTTACTAAAGTTGATTCCCTAAGGTCCATATATATATTAATTTATAATCCAAGATTAATAGGATAAGAACTGAATTTAAAATTGAATATTATCAAGGAATTAAAAGTAAATCCCTTATACTAAATTTTCTTTTTTAGTTCACTAAATAAATCTGAATTCTTCTCTTTTATGTGACATGCATATATATCTCCCTTTGTTTTTCTAAACATATTATATAAAATAATAAACAATTAATAATTATAAATCCATTAGACTGAACCCCCTTTTTTCTTAAGAAAACAAATTATTTAAATTAAAATAATAATAATTAAATAAAACAATAACATAAACTGTTTTTTTAAATTTCAAAAAAAAAGAGAGGGGAGAGGGTACCCACGTGGACATCCACGTGGGCCCTCCCCCATTGTTGGCAGCCTAGCTACCTTTTGGTAGCAGATCGCTACCAACTGGTAGCAATGCCGTGGGGGGGCAATAAACCCCTTTTTACAAAAAAAAAAAAATTTTTGTCTTTAAAATATATTTGCTATGGAAACAAACAGAAATAAACAGTCATAAAAAAAAAATAACTATTTCCAGAAGCTTAACTCACAGTCTCACAGATAGGGGTTAAAAAAAAACAATTTCCAGCAATCCTCTTTTTTTGTTTATTTTTTTTATCATGAAACAAAACACCCAAAATGAAGATGTAAACAAAATAAAACCCCATTTTGCAGTCATATAATAAATTTCCAGAATTACACCAAAATCTCCATTATGGGAGAAAATTTTCTAACAAGTTAGAAATCACAAAATCCATCAAGCAACGAGGGTTTGATTCAAGAACAACTAGATTGAAAGTAATCTGGAAACTAACCCCAAATCATTCATGGATAAGACTATTTCTTTTTGTATTCAACAAATAAATAAGGTAGTGGATTCGAATCCTACCTCAAAATGCAATTTCCAGGCATGAATCTTGATGAAAAGCTTCCCATTCTGCTGCTCCAATCCAAATCTTCCATTTTTCTTCAAAAAAACTCCCAAAACCAAGAACCCCCAAAATGTCTCCCAAAACTAGGTTAAAAAGAAAAAGCCCTAATTTTGCCCTAATTTCAATTTCGAATTTAGGGTTTTATTTCTAAAATACAATAAATGAAAATCCAAATGGGAATCATTCATTCCCTCCTTGTTCATTTTTCTTTTAAAATTTAAAAGCTTCTATTTCATATTCAACTTTAATTTAATTTACTGAAAATCAAACTTTAATATTTTATCAACTATACAAGTAAGAAGAAATAATTTCTTTTAAATAATAATAATTTTCCCTTTTCCCTCCAAATGCGAAAATGCGTAATTTATTGCTATCTCCCAAATGTCTTTACATTTTTCCTTTCCAAAAACGCATAATCTCATTAAATTCATTATTTTAAAATTAGCTATTAAATTAACTCGCTACAACATAATAAAGCGACATTTTTAAATAAATGACTAATCTAATGCAAGATTTTAATTTATTCTAATTTCTCGACTACAAATGCATAAAAGTTACAAATGCGTAAATGAGCACACTAACCTCAGTTAAATACCTTAAACTTGCTACAATAATAATTTAAAGCAAATCTCTTTAATTACTGATTAATCGTATAAATAAGCTACCTATTTAAATTTCTATATCTCTAATGTGTACGTTTAATCATAATTTTAAATTTAATACTTAGGATAACAAACCTCACTTACCTCGTGCAAGGCACGCAAATCGAGGTAGTCCTCCAAATCTCTCGACATGCATCCCAATGAAAGGCAAGCTCCACGAATCCACGCACGATGCTCACCTAACCATGGCTAAGGCAAGACAAGCGTTATATGACCACTAATTCCGAATTCAAAAGATGAAAGAGCATACTCAACCTTGCAAGTTCCAAAGGAGGTGAACCTTGCCCTAAGCAGTGTTGTACCTGCAATCTCCTGCACCCATGAACTCATACAAGCATGTATATACATATACATATTCAATGAAGGCGTTAGCTCGAGATTTATCTCAAGGGTTAGGGAACAATTGCATTTACACAAAAATCGATGCAAAAGCACAATAATAAGTATGCACAATTTATTTATATTATCTAAACTACACATTGCATATCGGTTAATCTACCATTCGAGAATGCCACATAGGAAGTCAATCAAGGTTAAACGGGTTTTAAAAATCCGACTAGGGTATGGGCATTACACATCATCCTTTATAAATAATAATAATTTTAGTTTCAAGACAATATAGTCATTTCATGGAGGTAGAGAAACCCCATATTATAAACAATTAGAAAGGGGCTTCTCATCTTCTAATCCTTCTATGTAACACTTCAATTTGTGAGAAAATCATCCATACAATTTGCTTGTCTTAGCACATATATTACCAAATATAGCATAGCTCTATAAAAGTTGGTTTGAAAAAATAGGATTCTTTTACTTCATAGACATGCTGAATATAGTATATTTAAAAGGTCTGAGCAATTAATGAGCATTGCTCCATTATGAGGCACAATCAAATCAACCATAAGATTGAAGTTGAATGTTTTCCTACATATATTTTATGTAATTACAGTCACTTGAATGGTGTAAGCTATATAATAATAAAAAAATAAATTACAACTCGTTATCAATGACCATTCTATTATCGTCATCCCTTATAAACAATAATAATTTTCATCTCATGATAATATAGTCATTTCATGGAGATAGAGAAACCCCATATTATAAACAATTAGAAAGGGACTTTTCATCTTCTAATTCTTGTATGTTAAACTCCAATTTGTGAGAAAATTATACATACAATTTTCTTGTCTTAACACATATATTACCAAAAATAACATAGCTCTGTAAAAGTTCGTCTGAAAAAATGGGATTCTTTTACTTCATAGACATGCTGAATACACTTTCTTTAAAAGGTTTGAGCAATTAATGAGAATTCCTCCATTATGAGGCACAATCAAATCAACTGTAAGATTGGAGCTGAATGTGTTCTTGGATATATTTTATGTAATGACAATGACTTGAATGGTGTAAAGATATATATAATTTTAAATGATCCACTAGTGAACTAACACTCTCACTTTCAAAGCCGCTGCCACCGCTGCCAAATTCACCTCTGAAATGGGCGGTGAATGAAAGAGTTTACCAGCAGGAGCAGCGGGGCCTCTCATTTCATGCCTCTAAGCCCCTTCACTGGACTTGATGAGTACCATGATGCCCTTAGCATCGCTTCTCCGATTTTGACCCACACAAGGATTCCTCTTCTCACATTTGATCTTGGGTGTGATGCGAGGCTCCTACATCTTGACAAGTTTCTCCATTTCAGCTCATAAACTCTTCAAGTGCTTCAATTCTTCTTCATAGTTGCAGACCAAAAAGAGACAGGCCGCAGGTTGCTTCTACAAAATAGGGGAGGGGTCAGTGGTTCAACTTTGTTGGGCGACGAAACTGTAAGAAATTAAACCACGTCTCTCCATCTTCTTTCAATCACAAGTTCCTTTGTTGACTCATTCACACAAGTTCGAAGAGTTGGAAGGCATCTTTCTCTCTCCCCCTCTCTTGCTCTATTCCAGAAACACAAAAAGATTATGAAATTTGCAGTCTATTGTTCATCCTTAAAGAATCAATACTTGGTGAATCTGCAACAAAATTTTAATAGTCATTGGGCCCATTTACAGCAGTATCAAAAGCAACTCCATTTATAGAAAAAATTTCACTTGCTGCGAATTCCTCCTTTACTTTTCGAGACTCTTCCTGTGTAACATCTACATAGATTCCAACCAAAAATCTAGGGTTTTATCCCTCATGAAAAAGGCGTCATTTTTTCTAGGGGATAATTCTATTGAGTCTTTATTTTTAGTAATCATCCTCTCTATCAACAATCCTCTATGGCTTCTTAAATCTTAAATCCTAGATCATCATTCTCCAAAGGGTGACACAATAGAGGCTCTATTTTCTCCTCCAAACTCTTCTCTTCTTCTCCTTTCTCTCTTTAATTCCTCCAAATAAACACATTGATTGGGCTTCCTCTAAAGAAATGGCACATAGAGAATACAGTAAGAAGCTTGGGTAATCATGGGCTCAAATTCATTCACTACATGAAAGAGGAAAACACCTTGGAATCCCATCTACCCAATTTTAGCTTGTATGTAACTAAGTTGCGGTGAGCCCAAGTCTAAAACCGTATAGTCCTCGCCTTCTGACTACATAGACGTCTTGCGACCACCAACTTCAAGCCACAAAAATAAGCAATAACCAGCCAATTTAAGTGACAAAATTTCCTACATGAACCAATCAATTTAATATGGCAGCCATAGATTCGATGGGATTTACAAATATACCAACACATGGAAGCATTGCCTTCGTCATGGGTACTGTTTGCTCTGTTGCGAATCCTCTGCTCTTAAATCTTGCATCTTGTAACTGGACTGATACTAATTGTTAAAACAAAAGATAAATTGGAAACACACAAATTATGCACAACACAGTATTTAACATGGCTCACCAATTTGACTACATCCACCAGAAAGTAGAACAGAGATCCTTGTATTATTATTGCAGCTTCCATACATATGGCTTTGCCATCACATATATACGATAATCTTCAACAAAAGAGAAAGGGACAAAAATAATTTCAAAGATTAAAAGCATTGTCAAGCAAATAGATAAATGCTTGTTTAGCAGGGTTTCTTCATGTTTATGGCAAGTGGGCATTTGGGGACACAGTTTGGGCGAACCCAAACGCAAAGAAAAACAGTAATGAAGTAGACTATCAACGAAGAACAAAAGGCATACCAGAGGTCCATAACCAATAAGTCGATTGAAGTGCAGAGACGTCATGTGATATGCAGAGCTTGGATGTTACGAAGTTTCTTATCTGTGGATGTGGCATGGACTATAGACTATAGTTGGCATACTCTTCATAACCCACATCTTATCTGCAGGAAAAATAATAGAACCCAATTGCCAACTGATCATTTTAGCCATTCTTGCTCTACAGCCTTCTGCACAAACGGTGATCGCCAAAAACGAGTACCCGAGACCACTGTGTTTTCAGCCTTCACTTTGGAAATCTTGGGTTCTTTCACATTGGTATTCTTTCGCATTCGTAAGAGCGAATGCTTCTGCCAGCAATCTGCAATGCCTATCTCAGATTGCCAAAATACTTTGTATCAAAATCTCAAGTAAAAAATGTACAGATCGTATATAACACATCTTCGAAAATAAATTTATGCAAAAAATTCCCATAGTTTGATTGGCTACAGCCTAGAATAATTGCAGTTTAAATGTTGGTGCCTCCGCTACAGTTCCCTGGCAGGAACTAATAATTTGATAGATTCAGCCTGTTGTACCTCATTCTTAGTTAGAGTGTTTTGTGAAGATTGGTTTGGCTATGGTCAGTGTTGTAGTGGACACACATGTAGGATTTACAACTATGTCAATTGGTATAAACGAAAGAGACTGTGTCAATATGGTCCAAGGTTTAATTCTTTTCTTCTTCTACAGCAGTTTTTATATTGTTGAGATTTTTCTTGGGGCCCGAACATGTTGATTCTATATTGCTCCTCCTGTTACAATACATTCTCATTGATATTCCTACTAAAAGTAAAGCTCTTTATCTTCTGTAACTCTGCATTTGAATCTTTTATTATTAATGAGAATTTTAGGTAAAAGAGATTCATCTTTCCTTCCAAGATGATAAATAAAATCTTGTTAATAAAAAATTAGAAAAAATAAAACTCAAGGATAATAGGTGCGCCAAGTTTTATTCACAATTCAATCAATTACATGTATCGAATGAATGGAAAGGAAATAGTGAATGAAGGGAACACTAGAAGAGGATCCGGTTTTATTTATTCTATTGTCGTTATGCAGAGACTCTGAAGCAGCGGCTTGAACGTTAGGATAGAGATTGAGGTCTGATAAAACAGCTTCCGATGGGTATTGTGGCGCTTGGCCGAGTTGCACATGCACCCCCTTCTCAGCCATTTCAGAGGACTTTTGTGCACATGGAACCTGGCATTTGGCCGAGGCATGAACCGTAAACGTTATCGACAACACAAGAAGCAGTGTTCTCAGTTTAATATGCATCGAATTCTCCATATTTTTTAAGTCAAATGGACACCAAAAAATTATGTTTCAATTGAATAACGAGTTCGTAGGTGAAGATCGATATGAAATCCAAGGCAATGTTGTTATTCATTTATAGAGACACCCCCACCTTTAATGAATACAGTAGAAAACTTTTCTTCAATTGGGCATTCAAACTACTGTAGCGTAGTGCAGACGAAACAATTTACAGGCTAGAAGGTTAGACTAACTGGCTATGTCTTAAGAAAAGAAAAAATAAACGCCACCAAATAATGTCTAGTAAGATCTTTCCAGAAGCTACGAAATTCAATCTAATAAATTTATGTTTTGAATTTATGTTAGAAACATTTTAGGCATTAGAATATTATTTTTTAATTATTATTTAGTTTTGTCTTTAGTATTTTATATTATTGCAATGTATTAAAATTATAGTAAGCTTGTGTATGATTGGATTTCTATATATTAGTCTGTGTATGCCACTAATATGATTTTTAATGTTTATTTATGCTCTAGCATACATTGAATCTTGATTCAATTGACATGTTTTTTCTCACGTAATCACTTATCTACTAGCCATTGAATTGTATTGTGCAATGGTTACACCAAGGAAATTTTTGTTTAGTTTTAAGAAGATTGGAAAAAATGTAAGAAATAATGTAGATAAAGTTGACTCTTCATATTTGAATTTAAAATGTTTTTTTAATGAAATTTTATCATTTTTTAGAAGCACAAATATATATTGTAGAAAATGTTGACAAATTACTTTGCTTTTGCTATCGTAACAATCCGTACAAGTAACAGAATAATGTTCATTTCCATACAATTAACAGAATAATGTTCATTTCCTCTTCTCACATTTGATCTTGGGCATGATGGGACGCTCCTGCGTCTTGGCAAGTTGCTCCATTTTAGTCCGTAAACTCTTCAAGTGCTTCAATTAATCTTGATAGTCGCGGACAGAGACAGGCTACAGGTTGCTTCTATAAAATAGGGGAGGGGTCAACGGTTCGACTTTGCTGGGAGATGAAACTCTAGGAAAGGAACCCGCGTCTCTCCATCTTCTTTGAATCATAAGTTCCTTTACCAACTCATTCACACAAGTTGGAAGAGTTGAAAGCCATCTTTCTCTCTCCCCCTCTCTCGCTCTATTCGAGAAACACAAAAAGATTATGAAATTTGCAATCTATTATTCATCCTTAAAGAATCAATACTTGGTGAATCTGCAATAGAATTTTAATAGTCATTGGGCCCATTTACAGCAGTATCAAAAGCAACTCCATTTATAGAAAAATTTTCACTTGTTGTGAATTCCTCCTTTATTTTTTGAGACTCTTCCTGTGTAACATCTACATAGATTCCAACCAAAAATCTAGGGTTTTATCCCTCATGAAAAAGGCATCATTTTTTCTAGGGGATAATTCTATTAAGTCTTTGTTTTTAGTAATCATCCTCTCTATCAACAATCCTCTGTCGCTTCTTAAATCTTAAATCCTAGATCATCATTCTCCAAAGGGTGACACAATAGAGGCTCTATTTTCTCCTCCAAACTCTTCTCTTCTTCTCCTTTCTCTCTTTAATTCCTCTAAATAAACACATTGATTGGGCTTCCTCTAAAGAAATGGCACATAGAGAATATAGTAAGTAGCTTGGGTAATCATGGGCTCAAATTCATTCACTACATGAAAGAGGAAAACGCCTGGGAATCCCATCTACCCAATTTTAGCTTGTATGTAACTGAGTTGCGGTGAGCCCAAGTCTAAAATTGTATAGTCCTCACCTTCTGACTACATAGATGCCTTGGAACCACCAACTTCAAGCCACAAAAATAAGCAATACCCAGCCAATTTAAGTGACAAAATTTCCTACATGAACCAATCAATTTAATATGGCAGCCATAGATTCAATGGGATTTACAAATATACCAACACATGGAAGCATTGCCTTCCTTATGGGTACTGCCTACTCTGTACTGAATCCTCTGCTCTTAAAACTTGCATCTTGTAACTGGACTAATACCAATTGTTAAAACAAAAGACAAATTGGAAACACATAAATTATACACAACACAGTATTTAAAATGGCTCACCAATTTGACTACATCTACCAGAAAGTTCCTTTTATTATTATTGCAGCTTCCATACATTGGGCTTTGCCCTCATATATATACAATAATCTTCAACAAAAGACAAAGGGGAAGCCTTCACATATATACAATAATGTTCGACAAAATAAAAAGGGAAAAAGATAATATGAAAGATTAAAAGCATTGTCAAGCAAATAGATAAATGCTTGTTTTGGAGGGTTTATTCATGTTTATGGCAAGTGGGCATTTGGGAACATAGTTTGGGCAAACACAGATGCAAAGAAAAATAGTAATGAAGTAGTCTATGAACGAAGAACAAAAGGCATACCAGAGGTCCATAACCAATAAGTGGATTGAAGTGAAGAGACGTCATGAGATATGCAGAGCTTGGATGTTACGAAGCTTCTTATCTGTGGATGTCTCATGGACTATATACTATAGTTGGCATACTCTTCAATGTCCACATCGTATCTGCAGGCAAAATAATAGAACCCAATTGCCAACTGTTCATTTTAGCCATTCTTGCTCTACAGCCTTCTGCACAAATGGTGATCGCCAAAAATGAGTACCCGAGACCACTGTTCCTTCAGCCTTCACTTTGGAAATCTTGGGTTCTTTCACATTGATAAGAGCGAATGCTTCTGCCAGTAATCTGCAATGCCTATCTCAGATTGCCAAAATACTTTGTACCAAAATCTCAAGTAAAAAATGTAACGCTTGTATATAACACATCTTCGAAAATAAATTTATGCAAAAAATTCTGACAGTTTGACTGGCTACAGCCTAGAATAATTGCAATCTAAATGTTGGTGCCTCCGCTACAGTTCCCTGGCAGGAACTAATAATTTGATAGATTCAGCCTGTTGTACCTCATTCTTAATTAGAGTGTTTTGGGAAGATTGGTTTGGCTATGGTCATTGTTGTAGTGGACACACATGGAGGATTTGCAACTGTGTCAATTGGTATAAACGAAAGAGACTATGTCAATATGGTCCAAGCTTTAATTTTTTTCTTCTTCTACAACAGTTTTTATTGTTGAGATTTCTCTTGGGGCCCGAACATGTTGATTCTATATTGCTCCTTCTATTACAATACATTCTCATTGATATTCCTATTAAAAGTAAAGCTCTTTATCTTCTGTAACTCTGCATTTGAATATTATATTATTAATGAGAATTTTAGGTAAAATAGATTCAACTTTCCTTCTAAAATGATAAACTAGCAATCACACCTTAGTGTGCAATGGGTATGCCGAAGAGGTGTGAAAGGTCAATTAGGGCAAAATTTGGTCAATTTTTTGCATAAATTTGTGCAATACATGAGATCAATTGGTAGACCAAATTTAGAAAATAATGTTTCTTGTGCAATAAAGGTCTCAATAAAGAAGTGATGGTTTCAAATCCACCTGGCATCCTCTTACAAGCTTTCAATTATAACTAAAAGAAAAATTTTCAATTAAGAAGATAATCAAGTTCCATAACCAATAGACTCATGTTATGTTTGCAATTAGGTGAGAGGGAGAGAGAGGTAGAGGGGGCCAGGCAAGAGAGAAAGAGAGAGAGGTAAAAATATTATAGATAGAGATGAAGATGAGATGAATATGAATATGGAGAAAAGGAGAGAGATATGGAGAGAAAAAGATAGAGAAGAGATAGGATTAGATATGTCGAAGCTCAAAATATAAGGAGAGAGAGAGAGAGAGATGCATATATAGAGGGAGAAATGTATATAGATAGAGTGGGGAGAGAAAGATAGCTCAGTAGAAAGGAAGATAGAGTGAGAGAGGAAGAGGATAAAATTGATAGACAGATAAAGAGATGTAAAGAGATATATAGATGGTGAGATAGAGTGATAGAGATATAAGGAGACAAAGAGAGGGAGAGATGGAGATATGGGAAGATAGAGGAAGAGATAGACATATATTGGAAGAAGAGCGAGAGATAGATATATATAAGAGAAAGGAAGAGAGAGGTAGTGATAAAAAGATAAATAGTGGGATACAAAGGGAATGAGGGAGGGAGAGATAGGAAGAGATATAGATAGAGGAAAATATAAAGAAATGAAGAGGGATAGGGAGAGAGATAGAGATAGAGAGAGGGAGGGAGAAACAAGGAGTGTGTGTTTATGAGTTAGAGAGAGAGAATAAGAGAGATATAAAAATAAAAATTTAACAATAATTATTCTACAATAAATTAAATATTAATAAGACAAATGTATTAATTAAATTAATTCTATTATCTTTTAAAATCATTATTTGTAACTTCATAAGGCAAAAAAAAAATTAACTTAGTGTAAATTAAACCTTAAAAGAAGAAGATGATGATTAGAATAATTAAATAAAAAAAAGATAGAATATCCTAATAAAAGAAGATTAAATTAAAATATATATTCTTATTAAAAAAGATAGAAATAAAAGATAGATTTGTAATTCAAAAAATAAGTATTCTACAATAATTAAAATTTTAATAAGACAAATAAGTATAAATTAAATGAATTCTAATAATTCTAATAATTTAGAATTATTATTTGTGATTTCATTAAAAAAACATATATAATTAAAGTAATATTTTCACTTAATTAAAAATCAATCATTTAAAAAGGTAGAAAAAGTAGCTAATTCTTTTTTTTTTAATAATTGTCTATTCCATTTGTCAAACTTCAAAAAAATATGGAATATCCAAATAAAAGAGGATAATATTAAAAATTATTAGTAAAAACAAAAAATAGTAGATTTTTCATTTTGTACACATTTTTTTTCTAATTAATCATCTTAAAATATGTTTTTTTAGATTTTCATCACTTTTTTTTAAAATTAATATAAAAGTAAACACACGATTGAGATAAATTCAATGCATGCTTCTAGTCGATTTTGAACCATTGATTTCAATAAGTAAGTTGAACACTTCATATAAAGTATGCCTTCAACATAATAAAATCTGGTGCCAAAGTTTATTCACAATTCAATCAATTACATGTATCGAATGAATGGAAAGGAAATAGTGAATGAAGGGAACACTAGGAGAGGATCCGGTTTTATTTATTCTATTTGACAACGAAATAGAAAAGAAGAGGAACGAGTATGGATTTCAGTGGCTGTCGTTATGCAGAGACTCTGAAGCAGCGGCTTGAACATTAGGATAGAGATTGAGGTCTGATAAAACAGCGTCCGATGGGTATTGTGGCGCTTGGCCGAGACATGCACCGTAAACGTTATCAACAACACAAGAAGCAGTGTTCTCAGTTTCATATGCATCGAATTCTCCATATTTATTAAGTCAAATGGACACAAATAAATTTATGTTTTGGATTTATGTTAGAAACATTTTAGGCATTAGAATATTATTTTTTAATTATTATTTAGTTTTGCCTTTAGTATTTTATATTATTGCAATGTATTATAATTATAGTAAGTTTGTGTATGATTGGATTTCTATATATTAGTCTATGTATGTCACTAATATGATTTTTAATGTTTATTCATGCTCTAGGATACATTGAATCTTGATTCAATTGACATGTTTTTTCTTACAATAATCACTTATCTATTAGCCATTGCATTGTAGTGTGCAATGGGTACACCAAGGAAATTTTTGTTTAGTTTTAAGAAGATTGATAAAAATGTTAGAAATAATGTAGATAAAGTTGACTCTTTATATTTGAATTTAAAATATTTTTTTAATGAAATTTTATCATTTTTTAAAAGCACAAATATATATTGTAGAAGAAGTTGACAAATTACTTTGCTTTTGTTATTGTAACAATCCGTGCAATTAACAGAATAATGTTCATTTCCTTACACAAGTCAATTTTGCAAACTATATGAAATTGGAAGTAAGTAATAATAAAATATTATCAGAAAAAAAGAAAATTATTTGTGCTTCTAAAGAAACAAAAAGAGATACAATCAATAAGAAGAAGAAAATAAAATATCAGTTTTGTTACATGCCTAATTTTTGAACATTGAACGACAAGTACGGGACATTGAATACTTTTCAAATCACTCGCTATACTACAAGTTTTTGGGAATGAGGGTTTCATTGCAGTTTTTGGAAAACTGGTCGCAATGGACATGGGCACCGGAAGGGGAAATGGAGATTATGCTTTTGGCAAATAACTACTTCATGGTTACTTTCAACTGCATAGAGGATAGCAATAGGGTCTTTGAAGGAGTCCTGTATTTTTACAACCAGGTGGGAATATTTATCAAACCTTGGCATGCGGGGTTTAATCCTTCAGAGGAGCTCCCAAATAGGGTTCCGGTGTGGGTTCGGTTACCACGTCTTCCAGTGGAATGTTGTCGGGAGGATGTGCTACAGATGCTCGCCACTCTGCTTGGGAGGCCAGTGGGATCATCGTTGCAAACTCTGGGGAGAAAGGTAATGACCTTTGCACATATCTATGTTGAAATAGAACTTAGTAAACCCTTGCCAGATGCTATAGATATGTGTGCAGGCTCATATTCTTGGGTTCAATAGTTAGATTATGAGACTTTACCTTTCGCTTCTGTATGTGTCATGAGTATGGTCATTTACAGCATAAGTGTCCTAGATACAAACCGATGGTGTGACAACCTCAACAGTCAGAACCGAGCCTTGATAAAGTTGAGAAAGGGAAAGCTGCCATGTCGGGTGTGGTAGAGGGTGCTAATGGTTTTGTCTCAGTCAAGACAAAGAATAGGAACAGAGGACAAAAGAGACCCTTACAGGAGAGACGTGAGGAGGATACCTTTAACAGATTTGAGGCCTTAGATGACCTGAGCCATCAGGAAGTAAATTCGAGGTTAACCCCTCTAGATCAGGGTGCATCAGGAGGGGTTCCGAAAAGTATAATGGAGGAAGCTACCCAGACCCTACTAATGGTTGGGAGCCAGTAGATGGAGATGGACTAGATAGTAGGGGTTCAGTTGGGCCTGGCTTTTGGTATTGAGGTGAATCTGGCTGAGGGGGAGGGTTCTCTGATTGCTTTGAAATTGGAACCGGCTAGGGTTGAGAGTAATAAATCTTCCATTCACCTGGGTCTACATCAGAAAGATATTAAGAAAAGTGCTTCAGAGAAGAGCTCAAAGGTTGGCAGAAAGAAGGATCTGGATAAGATCAAATTGATGGGGGAGAATTTGGTTGAGTCAGGGTTAGTGAAGACTTTGGATTCACACTTTTCCAACCCTCCTAAATGATTGTGCTCTCATGGAATGTAAGGGGCTTGAACAATGGCCCTAGACAAAAAGTTGTTCAGGATTTGATTAGGAATCATTCACCTGATGTCCTTTTCTTGCAAGAAACTAAACTTTCAATGGAAAGCATGATGGGTCTCGTGCCAAAGCTATGGGGGCGAGGTGAGTGTCAGTGTGTTGGGGCAGCTGGTTCCTTGGGAGGAGTGACCTATCTTTGGAACCCTTTAAGGTTCCACCCTGTCTGGTGGGATACCTCCAGATCCTCGTTATCCGGGGTGCTATCTAGTCTTGAGACCGGGGACCTCATCTTGTTTTTGAATATCTATGCTCCCACTAATCTTTAGGGTAAGAAAAACTTATGGTCTGATGTTTTTGGTATGTGAAGGTTGGCCCCTTTTCATCCTTGGATTATGGTAGGAGACTTCAATGCCATCTTGGAGTTGAGTGAAAAAGAAGGGGGCTGTAATGCAATTGGAAACTTCTTCTTTCCTTTTCCAGGATAGTATCTCCTTGCTACAGCTAGTTGATATCAAGCCTAGTAATGGTTTGTTCACTTGGAACAACAGGAGGGTGGGAGAGAATTGGATTGCTGAACGGTTGGATCATTTTCTGGTTTCTTGTTTTTGGATTGGCGGGGAGTGGTCCACAAGTTTTGAGATTTTGGACTGGAGAGGGTCGAATCACTGGCCTATCAAGCTAGTTTCGTCTTCAGCTCAGGTGGCCCATTCACCTTCATTCAAATTCCAACTTATGTGGCTTTGGGACCCTTCCTTGTAGGTTCTTGTTGCGGACTAGTGGAGGAAAGGGAGGCCGGCCTTTGGCACTGCAATGTACTCTTTTGCCAAGCAGCTGCAATTTGTTAAGCTTCAGCTTAAACAGTGGAACCGACAAGGTTTCAGGAATATTTTTCTTGAGAAGAAAGCGGCTCAGATTGTGTTGAATCAGATCACCAATGAAATCAAAGAGCATGGTTTGTTTGAGGAATTGCTTAGAGAGGAAGACAGGGCTGTCAAGGCAATAAAGGAATGGGAGCTTAAGGAAGAAATATATTGGAAGCAAAGAGCTCGTATTGATTGGCTGAATGAGGGGGACAAGAACACTAGTTTCTTTTTCAACATAGTGAAAGCAAGAAGACATAGAAATTCCATTCCTATTCTGGTTAATGACAAAGGTGAGCAATGCTTATCCTTGCAAGAGATGTTTAGGGAGTCTCTCTAGTTTTTCCAGTCCCTCTTTAGGGAGGACTCTTAGGGGGAAACAGTGGAGGAGAATTTGGTTCTGTCTTGCATCCCTTCTTTTGTCTCGAGGGAGATGAATGAGCAACTTTTGTGTCCCATTTTGCTGGAAGAACTTGAGAGGATTGTCTCCCACATGAGGAAAGGAAAGGCTCCTAGACCAGATGGGTTCCCGGTTGAATTCTTTCAAGAGTTTTGGGATATAATTAAGCTGGATTTATTGGAAGTAGTCTAGGAGTCCCTGAGGAATAAGCAGATGCTTAGGGCATTGAATGCAACCTTCATTGCTCTAATCCCTAAGTGTGAAGGGGGCGACCGGTTAGGCCAGCTTTGCCCTATCTTCCTCTGCAATGTGATTTATAAGATCATCTCTAAGCTGATAGTGGATAGATTGAAGAAGTGCCTAGGGAATGTTATTTCTGAGGAGCAAAGTGGGTTTGTGTAAGGGTGCTAAGTTATGGATGGGGTGGTCATTCCTATGGAGACCATTCATTTTATGGCAATCTCCAAGGAAAAAGCTATGTTTATCAAGCTAGATATGGCTAAGGTGTACGATAGAGTTTGGTGGTCCTTCCTTCAGAAGATCCTCAGGGATTTTGGTTTTGCTGATGAGTGGATCCAATGGGTTATGAGTTGTGTTACATCCATCTCTTTCTATGTGCTTATCAGTGGAGACCATACTGAGCTATTTGGTGCTTCTAGGGGTCTACGCCAAGTGGATCCCCTCTCACCTTATTTATTCATTCCTCTTGTTGAGGGTCTGGGGAAGTTGATTAAGAATAATGTGGGACTGGGTACTATTTAGGGTTGGAGATGGGGTAATGACTTGCAGTTGCAGTCTCACTTGCAGTTTTGTGGAAGGTACAACCCTTATGGGGCTAGCTCAAATTAATGAAGCTACTAATTTGCATAAGGTCCTGGATGTTTATCTTGCGGCTTCTGGCCAGATGATCAATGAGGATAAATCTTCTATCCTCTTTTTCAACACTCCTAAATCTATTCAAAGTAGGATTGCTCTTATCTTGAGATTCCAAGTTGGCTCCCTGCCCTTGACGTATTTGGGCATCCCTATTTCTCCTGGCAACCCTCCTAGGGAGTCCTAGCAGGGGATCTTGGATAAATTCCACGTGAAGGTTGAACATTAGACTCATATATAGTTATCCTTTGCGGGGAGGGTTCAACTGATTCAGTCGGTGGTTCAGGCTCTTCTGATCTATTGATGTATGCTTCAGGTGGGTCCTAAGTGGTTCTTGCAGGGTTTGGACTCTCTGGATAGGCAATTCTTATGGGCAGGTAATCTCACCTCTTCCAAATGGAGTCTGGTCAATTGGGACTTGGTATGTAGCCCGAAGCAATCGGGGGGGCTTGGGTTAAGGTAGTCTATTCTTTTTGGGGAAGCACTTGCAGCTAAATTGTACTGAAGGTGGTATGTTGAGCAAGACCGAGGTTGGGCCAGGATTTTGGCCAACAAATATATGCAGAGGATCCTAATGGAGGAAATCCCTAGATATCCACTTGAAGGAAAGGTCTCATCGATCTGGTACACTCTTAAGAGGGGGGCTTCTCTCATTAAGGTAGGGCTTTTTTGGATTTGCTGAAGGGGGGAAGAGGTCCTTTTCTAGAATGATTCTTGGGATGGATACCCTCCCATCCTTGATTAGTTTCCTAACCTTGGAAACCTAGGCTAGAGGTTTTTGGAAGCACGATGGTCAAGGGTGAGTGACTTTAAGGCTGTCTATAAGTGCAGTCAGCTGGATTTGGAGTGGTAGAAGACTCCTAATGAATGGCTGATTGTTGAGATGGAGGAAGAGTGTGCAGAGTTGCAAGGCATTTTGGCAAATAGACACTGTAGCTCCCTTAAGGGTAGGGATGGGCTTGCTTGGTCTCCGAATCCTAAGGGCATTTTTTCTGTGGCTAGTGGATACTAGGAATTGTTGAGCCGAAGACTTGAGGGAAGAGAAGTGAACTGGTGGAAATAGGTGTGGAATAATGCTTCTTGGCCGAAGTGTAATTGCTTTGCCTGGACTTTAGCTTGGAACATATATCTAACTTGGGACAATATCCGCAAGCAGGGATTCTTGGGGCCTTCTATTTGTGTTTTTTGTGGTAACAAAGAGGAAGACTCCTCACACTTGTTCTTCAGATGCCCCTTCTCTATGCTTATATGGCACTATTGGTGGGGGGTGTGGAAGCATCCTTGTGTCCATGTGGATTCTCTGGTGGAGTTTTGGAGCAGTTTGGGCAGACCTCCTATTCTATCCTCCTTCGTCCAGATGGTCTGGTATATTGGGCCCATCTTCATTCTGTGGCAGATCTGGCTCGAAAGGAATAGGAGGATCTTTCATGAGGCCAAATTTTTTGTTCAACAAGTTTGGAATAGGATCACTTCTATGATTCCGGAGACAGTGGAAGCTAAATGTGAGGTGAATTTCCCACTGGGTAGAGATGAGGTGAATATTATGAGTAGGCTTGTCTTGCAGGAGTTGTCTCCTACCTCTACTTATGTCAAGAGAGGTAGACGGGCTATGAAGAAGGTGCAAAGGGTGGGAAGGTGGATACCCCCTCAGGATGAGTTTATCAAGATTAACACTCATGGCTCATCTAGGGTTAACCCAGGCCCTACTGGAGTAGGTGGTGTTGGTAGGAATAGCAGGGGGGAGGTTGTTTTCTACTTTTCGGTGCATAAAGGGTGGCAATCTAATAATTTTATGGAGGGTTTTGCGATTCTTTATGCACTTGAGCGGGCTTTGGCGTTGGGTTGTAGGAAGGTGATTTGTGAATCGGATTCACAAATTGTTGTTAACTTGTTGTCTGATCAGAAGGTGAGTGGGATTCAGTGGCAGTTGGCAGGGATTGTTTAGCAGATTCTCCAAATTAGCTCTTTAATGGAGTAGGTGTCCTTCAACCATATTCCTCAAGAATGGAATAGAGTGGCTGACCGTTTGGCCAAGTGGGCCTCGAAACATGATAGTGATTGGAAAGTTGAAGGTTGGGAGCATCTCTCTGGGTCTTATTGTCATGAATTCTAGAAGATTTTCACTGAGGACATGGATGGTTTTGAAGCTGGTTGATTTGTGGCTAGGTTGGTATTTCTTCTTTGGGGCCTCAGGGCTCTAATTCTTTTTGTAGTGCTTGTCTCTATTCTCAATGAAGTTTTTAACCTTTTAGTCTTTAAAAAAAAAAATTTGAACATTGAAGATTGAATAATTGTAGATAAAGTAATAAAATTAAATAAAAAGGAACAATTACTTTAATGATTTGTAAGTTAACAAAATATAGATTCAAACACAAAAATGATAAATATACAAAAAGATAGGTTTTCATTTTAGTGAAATTGACTAAAGTATGTGGTTGAAGGAACAAACCTAGACTTCTTTTAACTTTTTCTTGATGATCTTGCACTTGGTAATTCTAGAAATTTTCATGCCGAAAGGGAAAAATGGTGATTGAAAGCACTTTCAGTCAAACTATTACAGTATGCTACCTATTATTTCTTCTTTTTAGATAAAAGTTTATCCGAAATGATAAATTTGAATTCTATGATGGAAGTTTCTATCTCTCACATATAGAAGTAGTATATATCATTTCCTATGCTACAGGCTACCTCAAAAGTGGCAATTGTCATGCGGGAGTGAAAAAATAGCGATTGAAAGGGCTTTCAATTTGACTATTACAGTATTCCACCCATTATTTTTGTTTTTGAAATAACAACTTATCTATAATGGAAGTTCTCTCTGGACATGTAAAATCAGTGTATATCATCTCCTATGCTACAAGCCTTTCATTGGAATTAGAATGTTTGAAAAAGTGGTAGCTACTCCATGTCATTGATTCAAAACAGATTTTTTTGTTCTTTATGTAATCATAGTTGCTAGTAACTTATGATTGAGCAAGTCTATACAAGAAAAAATAATAATACTATTAATAGTAGAGATATTTGTAAGGTATCAGAATTGACTATCACAATCTTTTGTTTTAAAGATCAATTTCATACTAAAGATGATAAAATCTTCTAACTCAATTGGAAGCCAACCAATAAGTGTAGTACTTGAATCATAAATTTGAATGTGTGATAAACACATCATTCCTAGCTTTGTTTAAGTGAATGTGAAACAAAAAATAATAATTATTAATATTATTTCATTTTTAGCTTGAACATGAATTTGTGGAATATAACACACGAGCCTATTGCCTTTATCTTGACAAAATTAAAAATTAAAAAAGCTACTTCTTGAATGTTAAGAAAACAAATTATCAGCTAAACCCATACATGTTTAGTTAATAATGAATAGTGGTTAACTTTGAATAAATTTATGTCATAAACTAATAAAATAAACATCGATAGCACTAAAACCCTACATACATTGAGATAAGTGGCTAAAACATGTTAGCTAAACTAGTTTAAACTTGAAATTTATGAGAGCAAAACTCAAATTGCAACTTAGATCTTTAATTTTGAAAAAGTGTCCAAATGTTTAAAAACTCTAACTACATCACATGTTGTTGTTGATCCTTTTTTTCCATATCTTATGATTACCCTACTTTTGGCAAACTTATAGATAAAAGTATATTTATCCATTTTTTTTTCAATTGACAAAGAACCCGGATACACTACCATTCAAGTGATTTGATAAATAAAAATTAAAATATGAGCACACAACATCTTAAATTTCTTTCCTTTTAACTAGTCTCTTTATTTCACTTGCTTCTCTTAATCATATGGTTGGTAATTGAATAAATCATTCTTTTGTTGATTATTGCTAATTATGAAAAAGGAAGTTCTTACTCTTGTGTTCATGTTGGTGTTGAAAAATGAAAGTAGGTTATTTTGTTGCATGTTCAAGTGTTTGTGCTATATCTAAAGTGCAACAAATTGTTTGATGCAATATTAGCACAATAAAATGTGATTTGTGCACAACTACCACCCTAACTTTCTCTTTGGGCCTTTTTTCACATCTAAAAAAAATATGTTAATATGGCATCTTATATTTTTCAACATCTCAACAAAAACCATGTTTATATGGAATCATATTTAAAGATGTGGACTTGAAACTTTAATTCATAGAAGTGACCTGTCAAATAAATTACTATAAAAAAATTAGGAGTGGTTTAAAATTGCTATGTAAGATTACCCTCTCTCCATCTCTTCTTGTTTATCTCTAGTTCTCCTTGTTTGTCTATCTCTTTATCTCTTTCCATCTACCTCTCTCTCTACATCCCATTATCCCTTAGAAAATTAAAAATAATAATTAAAGGATATTAGAATTAATTTAATTTATATTTGTTACCTTCTTAAAAAATTATTTATTGTAGAATAGTTATAGTTGAATTTTATTTTTATTTCTATAATAAAATAAAATTCATCCTAAAACTTAAATTAAATGCTTAGAGAGATCAAGAGAGAGCAACTAACTTTTGATTACTTATTTCATGCTAATAATTTAAGGATAGTGTGTATCATTGAGAAATTATGGTTATCGTGGAATTCCATTTGATTAGGGAGAGACATAGAGAGATAAAGAGATAGAGATATATAAATATACTGATAGAAACATATAAAGAGAAGAGACACGAATCAATAGATAGAGAGAGGGAGATGGAGTAATATAGAAAGAAAAATAGGGATAGGGAGAGAGATAGAGAGGAGTAAGAGGAAGATAGAGAGAAATAGAGAGAGATATAGATATCATACAAGAGAGATGGGTTGAATATGAGGGAGAGAAAGAGAGATGGAGAAAATGATATATTAATAGAAATAGGAGAGAGATATATGGAGACATAGATGGAGAGGAGAGATTGAGAGAAATAAGGTGATAGACACAAGTAATAGAGAAAGGTTTAGAGAGAGGGAAAGAGATAGAGATAGACATAAGCAGGAAAAAAAAATGAATGTGTGTATGAGTTAGAGATATGAAATAATATTAATAAAAAATAGCATATCTTACTTTATATTTTTTGTTTGGCTTACACTTGCACAAATCTAGGAATGACGTGTTTTTGACGCACTCAAATTTATGGTTCAAGTACTACACTTATTGTTTGGCTTGCACTTGAGTTAGAAAATTTCTTTATCTTTAATACATAGAATTGATTTTTAGTACATAGAATTTTATTATCTCTCCCTCTCCCTTTCTCTTCCTCCCTCACATTATATCACTAATTATTACCAACCACTTTGGTAAAAAAAATTGTAAGATATTGTCGTATCTTTGTATTTAAAGACATCTAATACTATACTAAATCACATGATGTAAGAATCTAAAGGTTAAACAAGGAGAATTTATGGAGCATGCAAGTGGCTTGTATGAAAATGGTGTAGATTTTTATTCTTTCCTCTTTAGGCTATTATATTTGATGCATCTATTGATCTCTCCCTTTCTCGTTCCCTCCCTATCCCTTATCTATGTCTAATACTCTCTGATTCAATTCATGTATATCTCTATCCCTCCCTTAGTGTATCACCCCCTCTATATCTCTATATCTACTTGTCTCTATTTGTTTAAATCTCATATTTTTTCTCTCCCTTTACCCATTTCTCTATATCTCCTTATATCTCTATATATGTATCTCTCTCTATCATTGATTTAGGCTTTATGTGTTAGTTCTTTTTTTCTTTGTGAAATTGCAAAAAGAAATGTTTGTATTGCAGTGATTTGAGAAACAAAATAAGGCAAATAAATAGAACAACATCTGATGGAAAACACACCGTAAGGGTGGTTGCATAACTGGTAAACTAACTAAATACCACCTTAACTAATAGCCTAATGAATTAACACTAACATTACCCCCTTAATACATTAGGGTTACAAATAAAGTTACTTAAAAATACAAACTGTACTTTGCCAAGAGGCTTAGTGAGTACATCTGTAACTTGGGAAGAGGAAGGAAAAAAACTTGAGTTGAGTATTGTGCTTGAGAACCTATTCCCGAATATAGTGATAATCCACCTCAATGTGTTTGGTGCGTTCATGAAAGACAAGATTCTTAACATTTTTTAAAACACCTTGATTGTCACAGAACAGTATGGGTGGATGATCATCTGAAATATCCATATCAGAGAAAATGCAACAGAGCCAAACCACCTCGTGGACAACCTCTCGAGCAGCTCAATATTCAGCTTTAGTGCATGAAAGAGATGTGACATTCTATTTCTTACTCAACAAAACAGGGCCAGATCCAAGATGAATAATATAGCCTGAGGTTGATTTGCAATCATCTAGAAATCCAGCATAATCTGAGTCAGCATATCCCTGTAAGAAGAATTCCTCATTCTTCTTATAGTCTAGACCATACTCAAGAGTACCTCAGACATACCTCAACACATGCTTGGCTTCCATCTAATGACATTTCTTTGTTTCCTGCATGAAGTGAGATAGATAGCTTATAGCAAAGCACAAATCGGGTCTAGTGTAGGTCAAGTAAATGAGACTACCAACAAGTTGTCGATATAGAGTCCCATCTACTTGAGGCGAATCCTGGAAATGAGAAAGTTGTAGACCTTTCTCTATAGGAGTTGAGACGGGTTTACAATATACCATGCCAAAATTGTCCAGGAGTGTCTTGGCATATTTCATCTGAGAAATAAATATATGATAATCCTGCTGCCAAAATTCTAAACCAAGACAATAATGAAGTAGTCCCAAATCAGTCATATCAAAAGATTTCTTTAGATCATGCTTGACAGTATCAATGAGATTGTCGAAGCTCCCTGTAATAACTAAATCATCCACATACACCACAAGTATGACAATCTCTATGCCAATCTTCTTGATATACAAATTAGGATCAGAGGGACTACGGATAAAACCATGTTGTAAGAGATGTCCATCTATTTTAATGTGCCAAGCCCGAGGGGCTTGTTTAAGTCCATAGAGAGATTTGATAAGACGACATACCTTGAGAGGATTTTGTTCATTGAGAAAGCCATCAAGTTGGACCATCTGATGAAGCTTCCATCCATCTGATGAAGCTTCCATCCTTGTTGTGCAACAAGAGCACATACCACTCAAATAGTTTTAAGCTTTGTAGTGGGTGCAAAGGTTTCTTCAAAATCAATACCCTCTTGCTGAGTATATCCTTTTGCAACAAGACACACCTTGTACTTGTTGATGGATCCATCTGCCTTATAATTTGTTTTGAAGACCCATTTGTAGCCTATGGGTTCTTTTTCTGGAGGTAGATCAACAAGATCCCATGTATGACTCTTCATTAGAGACTCATATTCAACATTCATGGCATGCTTCCAATGAGGTTGACTGAGAGCCTTAGATATGGTGTCAAGTTTAGTACTTTCTTCAATTGAACTCATTAATGCTAAGTTCACTTCATTTCTGGTGTGACTGCGGGTCAGTATCCTGGTAGAAAGATCAAGAAGAGAACTCAAGTGAGAATCACAAAGTAATGATTGCACTTCTTTGCTGGTGTGACTGCATGTCTCTATCCCAATAGAATGTTTGAAATTCTCCACTATACCCAGCTCATCCTGGAACCCTTCATCTGCACTAGGTGATTCAGACTCATCATCAGTTGGAGAAAAAATCTTATGAGAGGAGGATGGAGATTGTGTACGCAAGCGAGAATCAAAAGTTGTTTCATCAAATACCACATCACGACTAACAAGAAGTGTATGTGTCTTAGGATCCAAGAGACAATATGCCTTGGACTATGAACTATAGCCCAAGAAGATACATGGAAGTGTCTTAGAATCTAGTTTCTTGCATTTCTTAGTTGGAACACGCATATAGGTAGTACAACCAAATACTCGCAAATGAGAAACTGATGGCTTATGGTCACTCCATACCTCTTCAGGTGTTTGATGTTGAAGAACCGTTGTCGGAGCCCGATTGAGAAGATACACAATAGTTTGAACTACTTCAACCCAATATTGTTCACCTAACTTGGCTATGGCAAGCATGCAGCAAGCCATCTCTAAAATATTCTGATTGTGCTGCTCGATAACACCATTCTATTGAGGGGTATAGGGAGCAGTCAAATGATGCTTAATACCATGCGCCTACAAGAACTCCTCAAATGCATGAGACATGAATTCCCCCCGCGATCTAAGCAAAGAACAGGAAGAGGCTTGCCAGAGTCATGAACAGCCTGATGGTAGAACTCACAAAAGCGGGAGAAAGCTTCACTTTTCTGATGAAGGAAGAAAAACCAAATCTTTCGAGAGAAGCCATCAACAAATAACTGAAAATAGTGGCAGCCCTAAAAAGATGCAGGAAAAGGCCCGCAAAGATCGGTATGAACAAGAGCAAGATGCTCGATGGCATGATAGGAACTGAACAGAAAGTCATCGTGATGCTGCTTCCCTGTAAGACAACCAGAACAGATAGGGAACAAAGAGGAGAGCAGAGGAAGACCCTCTACCATGGCATGGGATTGCAAAAGAGAGAGAGAGCAAGCAGGAAGATGACCATATCGGTAATGCCAAAGAGAAGTGGACTCAACAGTAGAAGCACAAAGAGCAATTCCATGAGAAGAGGCAACATCAAGTGCAAAGAGATGACCCTATTTGAAACCATGAGTAATGATCTCACCATCGCAAGAAATAAGATAGGGCTTAATACCAACTTGAACTTGAAATTCTACCTTAAGTTTGTGATTTAGAAGTTGACTGATAGACAAAAGATTGCTAGTAAAACTAGGAACATAAAGTACATTGGAAAGAGAACAACTGCCTTCAGTAAGAGGGATATTAATAGTACCAATGCCTTTAGCAACATATTCCTTATCATCAGCAATACGAATGAGATCACCAGTTGGAGTGGAATTCAAAGTATCAAACAAACCTTTATCTCAAGTCATGTGTTTACTAGCACCAGAATCAATTAACTAGACATGCCGTGAAGAGGGAGATGTTTGAGAAACCAAGACCAGATTCGGATGAACAACAGAAGTAGGAGTAGGAGCAGACACACAATAGAGAAAATCAGCAACCTTTTCACCGGCTGACATAAGAAGAGTATGCAGCTGAGACTGCGAATGAAGAATTTTAGTCTGACTCTTTGCGTCAAAGATGGTGGAAAGTGCATCCCAGGCTGCCTTGGATGTAGTTGCATCTTGAATATAAGGTTGAACCTCATCGGAGATGCTAAGAGTGATAAGCATCAGTGCTTTATTATCAACTTTATCAAACTTTTTTTGTTCATTAGCATCAGTTTTGTGTCGTGTGATAGTACTTGAGATAATCTCCCATAGTTCTTCAAATTGAATAATGGTCCTCATCTTTGTTTTCTAGGCAGCATAATTAGATCCTTTAAGAAGCTAAGTGTCGGACAAAAGAATCTTGGGGGCAGACATGATAAAAACAATAATAACAAAGAGCAAACACAACAATGCTTATTATGATGGTATTGTTTTTAGGGACGAAGAGTCCACATACATGTATGAAAAATAGTCTTATTTTAAGATGACAAGAGGCAAAATGAGAATGGTAAGAACATGCAGTGAGACAGGGATGCTTTGGTGAGCGTTCTACCTATTCTTCATCATCTACATAATAATCGACTTCAAGTTGCACATTAATCTGTCTGACTTGACAACAAACATCAAACAGAAAGTATTCAAGGAGTCCATTGCAGATTAATTCATCAAACACAAGGTTTCCAGTATTTCGAAGAGAATCAAGCAAAGCGAAATAGAAGCCTATGCTATCTTTCACAACTTGTTGTGCTCCATGATTACTCTCCACACTACATGCATCTTTAGGTGTTGTCGACATTCACTACTCGCCAAGCCAACGTTTATAAAACTTTCTTCTTTTGTATGCACCAAAGACTCAGAACAGAATCACCTTCCTTCAGTGCACTGTTCCCTTACTGGATTTGATACCAAATGAAATTGCAGAAAGAAATGTTTGTATTGCAGTGATTTGAGAAACAGAACAAGGCAAATAAATAGAACAGCATCTGATGTAAAACACACCATAAGGGTGGTTGCATAATTGGCAAACTAATTAACGCTAATGAATTAATGCTAACATTTTGATTGTTAATATTTCTCTTGGGGTGATTCTATATTGCTGCTTGTGGTAAAATACATTCTCATTGATATTCCTACTAAAAGAAAAACTCTTTTATCTTTTGTAACTCTCTGCATTTCAATCTTTAAATATTATTAATAATAATTTTAGGTAAAATAGATTCATCTTTGCTTCCAACATGATAAATAAAATCTTGTCCTAAAAAAAATTAGAAAAAATACAATGATTTCAAGAATACGTCTCTGGGGCAATAGGTGCGCCAAGTTTTATTCACAATTCAATCAATTACATGCATCGAATGAATGGAAAGGAAATAGTGAATGAAGGGAACACTAGCAGAGGATCCGGTTTTATTTATTCTATTTGACAACGAAATAGAAAAGAAGAGGAACGAGTATGGATTTCAGTGGCTGTCGTTATGCAGAGACTCTGAAGCAGCGGCTTGAACATTAGGATAGAGATTGAGGTCTGATAAAACAGCTTCCGATGGGTATTGTGGCGCTTGGCCGAGTTGCACATGCGCCCACTTCTCAGTCATTTCAGAGGACTTCTGTGCACATGGAACCTGGCATTTGGCCGAGACATGCACCGTAAACGTTATCAACAACACAAGAAGCAGTGTTCTCAGTTTCATATGCATCGAATTCTCCATATTTATTAAGTCAAATGGACACAAAAAAAATTATGTTTCAACTGAATAACGAGTTCGCAGGTGAAGATCGATATGAAATCCAAGGCAATATTGTTATTCATTTATAGAGACACCCCCACCTTTAATGAATACAGTAGGAAACTTTTCTTCAATTAGGCATTCAAACTACTGTAGCGTAGTGGAGACGAAACAATTTACAGCCTAGAAGGTTAGACTAACTGGCTATGTCTTAAGAAAAGAACAAATAAACGCCACCAAATATTGTCGAGTAAGATCTTTCCAGAAGCTACGAAATTCTATCTAATAAATTTATGTTTTGGATTTATGTTAGAAACATTTTAGGCACTAGAATATTATTTTTTAATTATTATTTAGTTTTGTCTTTAGTATTTTATATTATTGCAATGTATTATAATTATAGTAAGCTTGTGTATGATTGGATTTCTATATATTAGTCTATGTATGAGACTAATATGATTTTTAATGTTTATTTATGATCTAGCATACATTGAATCTTGATTCAATTGACATGTTTTTTCTTATGATAATCACTTATCTACTAGCCATTGCATTGTAGTGTGCAATGGGTACACCAAGGAAATTTTGTTTAGTTTTAAGAAGATTGGAAAAAATCTAAGGTATAATGTAGATAAAGTTGACTCTTCATATTTGAATTTAAAATGTTTTTGGAATGAAATTTTATCATTTTTTAGAAGCACACATATATATTGTAGAAACAGTAGACAAATTACTTTGCTTTCCTTATTATAACAATCTATGCAATTAACATATTAATGTTCATTTCCTTATAGAAGTTAAATTTTCAAACTCTATGAAATTTGAAGTAAGTAATAATAGAAAAGTATAAGGAAAAAAGAAAATTATTTGTGCTTGTAAAGAAACAAAAAATGATATAACCAATAAGAGGAAGAAAATAAAATATCAGTTGTGTTAAATGCCTAATTTTTAAGCATTGACGATTGAATAATTGTCTCTATAAAGTAGTAAAATTAAATAAAAAGGAACAATTACTTAAATGATCTGTAAGTTAACAAAATATAGATTCAAACGCAAAAAGTATAAAGATCCAAAGATATAAGTTTTTGTTTTAGTGAAATTGGCTAAAGTAAGTGGTTGAAGGAACAAACCTTGACTTCTTTTAACTTTTGCTTGATGATCTTGCGTTTGGTAATTCTAGAAATTGTCATGCCAAAAGGGAAAAATGGCCATTGAAAGAACTTTCAATCAGACTATTACAGTATGCTACCCATTATTTTTTCTTTTCAGATAAAATTTTATCCAAAATGACAAATTTGAATACAATGATGGAAGTTTCTATCTCTCACATATAGAACTAGTATATATCATTTCCTATGCTACAAGGCACCTCAAATGTGGCAATTGTCATGCAAGAGTGAAAAAAAAGTGATTCAGAGGGCTTTCCATTTGACTATTATAGTATGTCACCCATTATTTTAGTTTTTGAGATAACAGTTTATCCATAATGGAAGATTTTAATGTTTCAATGCAAGTTCTCTCCTCACATGTAAAATCAGTATATATCATATCCTATGCTACTGGCCTTTCATTGGAATTATAAAGTTTGAAAAAGTTGTAGCTACTCCATGTCATCCATTCAAAACAGATTTTTTGTTCTTTATGTAATCATAGTTGCTAGTAACTTATGATTGAGCAAATATATACAAGAAAAAAGAATACTACTATTAGTAGTAGAGATATTTGTAAGGTAGCAAAATTGACTATCACCATGTTCGCTTTTAAAGATCAATTTTATACGAAAGAAGACTAAATCTTCTAACTTAATTAGAAGCCAACCAATAATCGTAGTACTTGAACCATAAATTTGAGTGTGTGATAAACACATCATTCCTAGCTTGGTGCAAGTGAAAGTCAAACAAAAAATACAACTATTAATATTATTTCATTTTTGATCTTGAACTTGAATTTGTGGAATGTAACACACGAGCCTATTGCCTTTATGTTGACAAAAAACTAAATTAAAGAAAGGTACTTCTTGAATGTTAAGAAAAAAAATTATTAGCTAAATCCCATACATGTTTAGTTAAATATGAAGAGTGCTTAACTTTGAAAAAAATTATCTCATAAAATTTTAAAATAAGCATCGATGGGATTAAAACCCTACATGTACTGTGATAACTGGCTAAATTTTCTTGGCTAAACTAGTTTAAAGCTGAAATTTATTATAGAAAAATTAAAATTGCAAATTAGATCTTTAATTTTTAAAAATTGTGCAAGTTTTTAAAAACTCTAACTACATCACATGTTGTTGTTGCTCTGTTTTTTTCTATATCTTATGATTACCCTACTTTTCACAAACATATCGGCAAAATTATAGATATTCATTTTTTTTTAGTTGATGAAGAACCCAGATACACTACCATTCAAGTTTTCGATTAAGTGAAAAGAAGGTTTGGAAGGGGCCTCGAAACCCTTTTACAGAAAGATAATCAAAAGATAAGACATTAAAGACTAGCTAGATAGAGCAAAACACAAAAAAGAGACAACTGACAAAGACAAAAAGGTAGCAAGAAGCCAAAAGAGGCAAAGGAACAACACAAAGATAACTAAGGGATAGCCACGAGCAACAGACCCTAAGAAAGGTTTTTGATAAGCTCCACCGCTTCTTGCTCCAAATGGACCATAGAGGCAGCAGTACTCTTTAGTTCCTCCAACTCCTTGGTATGCTGGGTCATCTTCCTAGTACTAGCTCGAGTTATTTTACCATGACCAGTAGTTCCCCCTTCAAGAGTCAGAGCCTTATCCTCACTAGTATCAATAGTGTTCTTTTCCTAATGGATATGTTCCAGTTTGCTAATCATCACACTAAAGCTGTCGATAGAGGCTTTCATAATCTTTTGGCTTTGTTCTCCAATTTTCTTTAGGGTGTTCTCATGGCTGAGAACCCGCTTCTCTAGATCATTGAATGTATCCTCCACAATCTTAAATTGAGAGCCATATGCTCTAGTGATATCCTCTACATCGTTGATGGCTTTAGTCAATTCATTCAGGTAGTTAGGTAGGGTACTGAGCTTACCTATTCCAACAACTTCTAAGGTATCCAATTTTCTAGATGAATCCTCCTATTTGTTCTTCGAACTATCCATCTCCGAATAGACCCAATCAATAACCTTGTATAACTCCATCATCCCAGTCTTCATGGTATTCAACATGGTTAAAGGAGATTTTCTACTATCAATGTTCATCTTAGTAGTAGTATTATCCAGGGTCTCCACGTTAAGACCAATACCATTGGGAGACAGAGTATCACCTTCCTTCACCGTCTTCCAATCTTATTCAACATCATCTATCCTTTTATTGTGATCCTAAGGATTGGGTTGACAACATATTGCATGACAACAAACAAAATCCATCTCCATACCTTCTTTATCACTTTTAGCGAGTAGTAGGTTTTTCTGGATTTCACCAAGTTGGTTTTCTCAGACTCTTCCTTTGGTAATCGCTTGATAGCAACTTTGGTGACCTTACTGTCTCTATAAAAATTTCTGCCTCCCATTAGCATACCAGTGACTTTCGTGATCATCCCTTCTTTAATTTCAACCTTTCTTCCTCCTATGGTAATTTTTCCATATTTCCAATTCTTTTTGAAAATTCTGGTAACGGTACAGTTTTTACCTACAATTCTCTCCATATACTCTATCATCTTGGCCATTTCTAGAATGGCCCATGCCTTCGGCTTATCTTTCCATTCATCACAGGAGAGCAACTCAATTCTTTTCCTATTACCTCCCATGGCGTCAACAAACAGATTATTCTTATCCTTCATAATGCAAAACAGGGCAAAACTAGAGATCAAAGTATAGAGCAGGAAGGTCTTCAAAATAGAAATGGGCACCCACAAAGCATGTGGAGTCTTGTCCCCATTAAAAGATAGCTCAATCTTTGAGCACCACTCTTTTTGATTTATTATGGCTTTTCATATTGATAAGTAGATTGTCATTATTACTTATCACCCCCTCATAACCATGCACTCTATCATAAACGCAGAAGGCATGAGCCTCATGAGGAAGATCTACCTCGCCTCTCTAGCTCATCATGTGATCAAAACGAATGGCCATGTTGGCAAACCAATCAGCAATAGTGTTGATTTCTCTATAATTGTGAGATACAACACACAACTTGAAAGAATTATTTATCTCCTTAGCTTGAGATATGATATTTTTTATGGTCAATGAAGGGGAGGATAGACACTTTAGGCATTGAACAATGTTGTTAGAATCTCCCTCGAGCTAGACTTTAGTAAATCCCATCAATTTAACAAGGGAAAGGGTTTGGTAAACAGCCATGGCCTCGGCTAAGTGGTTAGTCTATGATCCCATGGGGAGTGCCACCATGACAATGCAATATCGAGCCTCATTTATTATCACTCCCCCACACCCCCTCAGCCCTGGGTTTCCGCCCCATTAAAATTAGATTTGATCCAACCAGTCAGAGGAAAGGACCACTTACTACTTTCACTCTTATTTTTCTTGTCATCTCTACCATTCAAGTTATTTGACAAATAAAAATTAAAATATGAGCACACAACATCTTAAATTTCTTTCATTTTAACTATTCTTTTTATTTCTCTTGCTTCTCTTAATGACATGGCTGTTAATTGAATATATCATTTTTTTGTTAATTGTTGCTAATAATGATCAAGGTAGTTCTTACTCTTGTGTCCATGTTGGTGTTGACAAATGAAAGTAGGTTATTGGGTTGCATGTTCAAGTGTTTGTGCTAGATCTAAAATGCAACAAATTGTTTGATGTTATATTAGCACAATAAAATGTGATTACAGCACAACTACTTGCCTAAATTTCTCTTTGGGCCTTTTTTGACATCTCAAAAAAATTAATTTTGATGTGGTATGTTATCTTTTTCAACATCTCAACAAAAACCATGTTGATATGGAATCACATCTAAAGATGTGGACTTTAAACTTCAATTCATAGCAAGGGACCTGCCAAATAAATTACTATTAAAAAATAGGAGTGGTTTACAATTTCTATGTAAGATTACCCTCTCTTCATCTCGACTTGTTTATCTCTAGTTCTCCTTGTTTGGATATCTCTTGATCTCCTTCCATCTACCTCTCTCTTTACATCTCACAATCTCTTAGGAAAATAGAAATAATAATTAAAGGATATTAGAATTAATTTAATTTATATTTGTTACCTTATTAAAAATTTATTTATTATAGAATAGTTATATTTGAATTTTTAATTATTTTTATAATAAAATAAAATTCATCTTAAAAGATAAATTAAATTCTTAGAGAGAGAGAAAGAGAGAGAAAATAACTTTTGATTACTCATTTCATGCTAATAATTTAAGGATAGTGTGTATCCTTGGGAAATTATGGTGAGGGTGGAATGTCATGTCATTAGGGAGAGAGATACAGAGATGCAGAGATAGAGGTATATAAATATACTGATAAAAAGGGGCAGAGAGAAGAGAGACATATCAATAAATAGAGAGGAAGATGGAGTAATATAAAAAGACAAAAATATATAGTGATGCAGCCATGGTCCGGTGGGTCCTCAAAAAGAACTGACCAGATCATTCAGCCAGAGTAACACAATGGAAGCAACAACACATAGAAATATTATAGAATTAGACATCTACTTTGTCATATATTGAGCATAGAACATCAGGTACTCAACACTTTACATGCAAGATAACATGCCAGATTACAATACATTTGGAACTCTCAGAGTTATTCGGATCTCAAATCTTGAATTTAGAACCTCATCTAATTGATGTTCTCTAATGACTACAAAAAATTACATATATCCTCCGGAACACATCTGGATCGACCACAAAAGCTTACATTAACCAAACAAGGAAAATGAAATGTGTAAGATAGGTTGGCCCCAAAACATGAAGAGCCCATCTGCCAAGAACAATCCAAAAGTGCAGACCACAAGGAAGGTTAGCCAAGGGCCTAGGAATATCAAGTATAGTGTCGAACTGATCTTTAATCCAATAAGTCTCTCCAGAAAAGAAGAAATCTCAAACCTAGACGATAAGCTCAAAAATTGCTCCAGAAACCAGAAATAGTTGCTCTAGAAAGAACAACTCACCGAAAAAGAACCCATGTGAACTAGAAATATGGAATAATGCACAACAACATGCCTAGAACCTAAAAATATAATCCACAATGAAAGATAAACATTTATCAAAATACACTGAATGAAACACAAAAAACTGCTACATGAACTGTGTTACCAGATTTTTACCTATAGGCTCAATCAGGTAGAGCAACTATGTTTTTTAAGAAAATGGTACATTTTAAAACATTTTATGCCACATTAAGCCATAAAAAAGAGAAAATTTTACAAGATTACATGGATACAAATCATTGCATTCATGCATGTAAATGAAACATAAAAGATTTCATAATCTTCTGAAAAATGTAATTTTTATTGAATGGAAGAAAATAAATGTGTCTCACACATGAAGCCATGAGACTAAATTTTCTCATATGATGTCAATTAAAAGATAAAATATGCATAAATGAGCAAATGTAAAAGAAGGGAAGCATGCATATGAGGAAACCAGTCATTGCCTGAATGAGTGGTACTGATGGTGTGTTTTGTTGCTCCTAGTTGCTTGGCTTTGTTTCTTCACCCGGCTCTTGCCTCTAGATGTCCTCTAGCTTCTTGCATAGATGAGAACAATGAGTTAGAAAAATTGTTCTAAGCAATGAATGATTAAGAGAAACAAAATACACCCTAGCTTCCTCCAGTAAAGAGATGCAATGCCTTGTTCAGGACAGTGTAAGAGGGTTTGAAGGTTAAGAGCAATAATGCACAGTGACAAAGTTTAATGTTTGGGGCAACGTTATCTACATCAGCACATAGTCAAATGTATCAAAGATGAAGTTTATGATGAGAAGACAACTTTAGGTTAATATATTTTATCCTCAATCAAAATAACCCTCATGTAAGTTCAATTCAACTTATTAACCTTGAAAGATCAAAGTGTAGACCTGGAGCAAAGACAAAGATACACACAAACACGAAACCCCAAATTTTTAAACTGATAATATGACAATTTTTTCACTAACCAACGACATCCATGAGAGGGTTTCTAACAAAGATCAAACACAATGAAATCAACAAATACAAATTTGCTAAAAGAAACAATCAAATTCGACAGTATAATAAAGAGAGCTATTCATTTTTTTTTAACCTCTGCTGTAGATGACAGTAAAGATAAAAGAGTAGTCACGATTTTAAAAGATCAGTGCAAGAATAATCAATGGTGTAAGATTGTTCAAATAAACAAACATTAACAGTGACTCACAGAGCCTTGCATGAAGAATAGAAATGCTACAATAGTCATGTTAAGACTGAGAACTCACCTGGAGCGCATAGCAGCAAGAAGAGTCGTTGTAGATCTCATGGCCGCCATGGAGGTTGTCAAAACCTCTCCGCCTCAAGCTTCTTTAGGAATTTTTGATGGAAATGAGATGTTTCATCTCTTTCATCGAATTTTGTTTTAGGGTTATTTTTTGCCCTAAGGGAAAAAGCCGAACCTTATGTTTTTTGGTGGGATATTTTATTATAATAAAACCTTGTAGTTCATTTCCACCGTGGGATAGGACTTGTGTCTTATGCTTTCTTCAAACTCTTTGCCTCAATACAAGGATCTTTAGGATTGTTTAAATGATTTTGAATCACTTATTTTCTTTTTGATTCTTGTAATTATTGTTGAATGTAATAGGAGAAATATTCACTAAAGCAGTTAATGAAGGATCTTTATTTGAATATTTTCTTATTTGTATTTATTTTATGAGTCAAGGGGGGGGGCGGTTTGAGACATTTAAAGAGTTTGAGAGCATGTAGGGTGGTTAAGTTGGTTTGAGAACATATAGAGGGTATATAAGGACTCTTTATGAGCCAGTTTGGTCTTATTATTGCATTTTTGAGAAATTTATGGTTTGATTAAATCATGTTTGACTTTTTCACACATTTGGAGCACATGTAGAAAGAATATAGGTCCTAGATTTGAGGCATTTTGAATGCATCTGACCCTAGTTTGTTGGGAGTTCCTATTCTTATGGATCTTTTGAAGGAAGATTGGAGGATATATTGATGTTTGTAAATCATTCTTGAGTTAGTTCCTAATTATGCAGTTTGGAGCCTTAGTGACTTCTAATAGTCCATTGTCCTCTCTTATTGCCATATTTTTGGAACTCATATATTTTGATATTGATAAAGCTACCTTGTAGACTTGTGACAATTTGATCTCTTCTTATTCTTGCAGAGTTGTGTATTTTCTGATTGATCGAGTTATCAGTGAAGAGTTTTTCCCTTCCTTATAATTTTGTCTCACTATATTTATACCATTTTTGCAAAAGTGTCATGTGCAGGTTTCAAGTTATGTCTAAGTTACTGAGTAATCTCATTCAGACCTTCTTGTGAAATATTTATGTGTGTGCATGTCTTGAATAAGTTATATTATCTTATTGTTTTTAGTATAGTTTTTAGAGTGCTTCAGCTTTCTAATTATCATAAAATTAGCAATTTTTGTGATTCACATAGTATTTCCTTTTAGTTTGTAGAAGTAGGATTTTGCATTTTTAGTTATCTTGTTTCCCTTTTCCTAAAAAAATAGTAGTTTCAAAGTGACCCCATGTTTCTCCAGAAAGCTTAGTTTCAAACTCTGTAGAGGGTGAATTTCTAGGAGATAACAAACTGAACAAGAACAAAACTAATGAATTTTTTTTTCATTGATGCAATATTTCTCATAAAGCACGGATGCTCCTATATTAAACACCCCAGGTAGAAAGAAATGTTCCATGATTGGAAACTCATGAATGTCAAAAAGGATTCAAAATAAGAACGCTTTGCTTATTTATGATCCAAACATCTTCCTTGTTTGTGAACCGCTTCCTTTCCCCTTTCGGAACCCCATCCATTTTCTCCAAGTTATGTTTCTCTTTGTTCTTCTTTTCTTGCTTCTTATCTGTACACTATCTCTTCTTACTACTTTTCTCTTTACTCTATAACTCAAATTTATTTCTACTATAAGACATCATCCGGTCTACCAACGTAACCTTATAGCCATTCGGTTCCATCTGGCTATTAGACTTATCTACTAGATCCTTTTGTAAATCCATGCCACCAATCAAGGTAGCCTCTGTAACCAGCTTCTCATTACTGCAATTCTTCCCAAGACTTAAATTTCTCACTTCTTTCTCCTTCTCCCTCAAGGAATTCAAAGTGAACTTCTACCCATCCTTCTCAATAGTGATCAGGTTTCTTCTACAATCATAAATATATCTTCTATCAAACTGCCAAGGTCTACCCAACAAAAAATGACAAGCACTCATAGACACAACATCACATAAGACCTCATCTCTAAAAGATCCAATATTTAAATGCACTAAACTCTGCTCCTTTACTTCTAACTTTTGATCATCTTGTAACCAACTCACCTTTTAAGGACAAGGATTCTTAAGCCTCTGCAATCCAAGCTTCTCCAACATCTCCTCAGATACAAAATTATCAGTACATCCATTGTTCATAATAACCTTACAAGACTTACCACTTGATTTGCATACAGTCCGGAAAAGACTCCTCTAAGTAGATCTGGTATCTTCACTACTCTTCTCCATCAAGTTCCTCCTGAACATAAGAGATTCTCCCTACTCTGGTGCATTTTTAGATTTAGTGACGGTAGCTTCCTAATCCTCATTTGTCACACAATTTCTTGCCACCCCTTGATTGCACTCATAAGTTCTATGTCTGGTCTCTCCACATTTGAAACATCTACCCAAAAATCTTGTGTTGCTACTACCATTGCCTTTTCTCTATGTCTTCTGATCTAGTTCTTTATTCAACTTATGTTTTTGTTCTTCATCCACTTTCTACTTCTCTGAACTAACACTCATCTTCTCCTTATATCTCTCTTTTTCTCTAGGGTAATTTGGTTGTCTTCTTTTCACTTTCTCCTTAGCTTTCAAAGCATATTGGTAAGCCTCCTCAACTATAGAAATCTTTAGCGTACTCATCTTATCCTGAATGTTAAATGCAAGTCCATTTATGTATCAAACCACCTTCTCCCTATCCATCTCTCTATGTATAGATCTAATCATCACCTTGTAGAATTCCTTAGTATACTCTTTCACACTCATGTTTCTCTGCTTCAGTTTCTGCAACTTCTTGAACAATTCTAACACATAGTCTCTCAGAATGAACTAAGCCTTCAATCTTGCAACCATCTATCTCCACTTGGTGATCTTCATTTCACCATTCTCAACTATGTTTCTCTACAACTCTTTGCACCATAAGGCAACATGCCCTTCCAATTTAGTTTGTTCGAGCCTAACCCTCTATGGGTCCTTAATATCCTTAAATTCAAAGTAGTCCTCCAACTCTTCAATCCAATCAATCAAATACTCCAAATTCAAAATCTCAAAATAGTTCAAAATCTCCACTTTATGTATTTTACTTGCTTGTGCCATTTCTCTCAAAAATATTTCCTCTCTTCCAACTTCTGGTCCTTCAGCCTCTTCCACTTCAAGATCTTCTCCAGCTTCTTCATATTCATCCTCAAACTCCAGATTCCTTTGTAAACCAACCAATGTGTTTTGGATCTTGTTCCTCATCTCATTCTTGAAATCCTCCATCATCTTCTCTACCCTCTGAGGGTTCATCCTTCTATGCAACATCTCCTCCTTTACTTCAGTGCAACTTCCTCAACTCGGCAATCTCACTGTAGGTTTCAATTGCTTCACACTCACAACCTACCTCCACTCGATGATCTCTTCACCCAAAGGAATGCCTCAAGGTTTGCAACCAGATCTGATACCACTTGATGTAGCCATGGTCTGGTGGGTCCTCAAAGAGACCTGACTAGATCATACAGCAAGAGAAACACAACATCAACAACAAAAACACATATAAATATGATATAATTAGATATCTTCTTCATCATATATTTAGCATAGAACATCTGGTACACTCACCGGTTATGCACAAGCTAACACACTAGATTTCAATCCATCTAGAACTCTCAGAGTTATCTGGATCTCGAATATTGAATCTAGAACTTCATCTAATTTATGTCCTCTAATAACTATATAAAATTATATATATATATATATCCTCCGGAACACACCTGGGTCAGCCATAAAAGATTATATTAACCAAAGAAGGAAAATGAAATGTGTAAGATAGGTCAGCCCCAAAACATGAAGATACCATCCAGAAAGAACAATCTAAAAGTGTGGACCACAAAGGAGGGTCGACCAAGGGCCTAAAAATATTGAGTGTGGCACCAAACTAATCCACAATCCAAGAAATTACTCAGAAAAAGAAGAAATCTACAACTTAGACGATAAGCTCAAAACTACTCCAGAACCTAGAATCAGTTACTCCGGAAGCAAAAAATCACCATAAAAGAACCCAAATGAGCTAGAAGTCTGGAATAACGCACAATAACACACCTAGAACCTGAAAATCTGATCCATGATGAAAGACAAATAGCTACCAGAATACACTAAATGAAACACAGAAACTGCTACATGAACTAAACAAGAACAAAACTAAGGAAATATTTTTGGCTGATGCAAGATTTCTCATAGACTGGGGATGCTCATGTATCAGATAGGGAGAGAGATAGAGAGGATTAAAAGGAAGATAGAGAGAAATAGAGAGATAGATATATCATACAAGATCGATGTGGTGAATAAGAGGGAGAGAAAGAGAGATGGAGATAATGATATATTAATAGCAATGGGAGAGATATATATTTGAGATACATATGGAGAGGAAAGAGTGAGAGAAATAAGTTGATAGACACAAGTAATAGAGGAAGGATAAGAGAGAGGGAGAGAGATAGAGATAGAGATAGGGAGGGAGAAATAGAGAGTGTGTGTATATGAGTTAGAGAGATGAAATAATATTAATAAAATCTAGCATATCTTACTATATTTTTTATTTGACTTGCACTTGCAAAAAGCCAAGAATGACATTTTTTTGATGCACTCAAATTTATGGTTCAAGTACTACACGTATTGTTCGGCTCACACTTGAGTTAAAAAAAATTGTTATCTTTAGTACATAGAATTGATTTTTAGTACATAGAGTTTTTTTATGTCTCCCTCTCCCTTTCTCTTCCCCCTCGAATTATATCAGTAATTATTACCAACCACTTTGGTAAAAAAATTTGTAACATATTGTCATGTCTTGGTATTTAAAGATATCTAATATTATACTAAATCATATGATGTAAGAAAATAAAGCTTAAACAAGGAGAATTTATTTAGCATGCAAGTGGCTTATATACAAATGGTGTATAATTTGATTCTTTCCCCTTTAGTCTATTATATTTGCTACATCTCTCTATCTCTCCCTCGCTCGGTCCCTCCTATCCCTTATCTATGTCTAATACTCTCCCATTCACTTCACATATATCTCTATCCCTCCCTTTGTCTATTTCCCCCTCTATATCTACTTCTCTCTATTTGTTTAAATCTCATAATTTTTCTCTCCCTCTCCCCTTTTCTCTATATCTCTATCTATCTTTATCATTGATTTGGGCTTTATGTGTTCATTCTTTTCTTCTTCTACATTTGTTTTGATTGTTGAGATTTCTCTTGGGGTGATTCTATATTGTTGCTTCTGTTAAAAAAAAATCTCATTGATATTCCTACTAAAAGAAAATCTCTTTATCTTCTCTAACTCTTTGCATTTAAATATTTTATTATTAGTGAGAATTTTAGGTAAAATAGATTTATTTTTTCTTTCAAGATGATAACTAAAATTGCACCATCTTTTATTTTGAATTTGATTGGACCATGTTTTATTTACAATTTAATCAATTATATATGTCGAATGAATGGAAACAAAATAGTGAATGAAGGGCACATTAGGAGATGATCTAGTTTTATTTTTTCTATTTAATAATAGAATAGAAAAGAAGAGGAACGAGTATGGATTTTAGTGGTTGTCATTTTATAGAGACTGTAAAGAAGCATCTTGAACATTATGATATAGATTGAGATGTGCCTTGTTCAAGTCTAATAAAATAGCTTCTGATGGGTATTGTGGCACATGGCTAAGTTGAACATGCACCCACTTCTCTACCATTTCAGAGGACTTTTGTGCAAATGAAACCTCACATTTGGCCGAGACATGTACCATAAATGTTATCAATGACACAAGAAGAAGAGTTCTTAGTTTCATCTGCATCACATTCTTCATAGTTTTTAATTCAAATTGGCACAAGAAAATATTTATGTTTCAATTGTATAACAAGTTCATAGGTGAAGATTGATATGAAATCCAAGGAAATTATTAATTAATTAAATAATCAAATAGTCACAACACCACAAGATGACCACAACTCAATATACCAACACCATAACTCACACCAAGATACTCAACTGACAAGGATGACAACTTAAGCCTATAGTGTATAGAGGGATCTCATGCAATCTCCAACAACTTGCGATTGGGATAAAGACACACAAAGAATTTTTAGATCAGGTGAAGTTGATGTCTAGTGCCTATAATCCTACAACTACCAATAACCATGATACTACATATACAATAATAAATTATAAATTATCAAACAAGTGATAAAGAATCCCAATGTCATCTCATGCTCATAATGAGTGGTATGACATTGTCCCTATCACACATACAGCAGTAAGAAATTCACAAACACCATAGCATCATCTCATCCAATATAATCATAAAGTGGGGTTAGCATAATGAAGATTTCATCATAATCTCATAGGCAATGTAACCCATCCAAGAATGGTAAGTGCATTTAGTCTTGGTACTCCAATAGCTTAGATTACTCCATATTAATTTCTTGCAACAACACCTACCCCCAAAACTCCAAGATTACCTTTAGAGGCAACGTCAAAACTTTTTTTTCACCCAACCTTCACTAGGTCTTTCCCATATCACCTTCTTTCTTTGTAGCAAAGTAGGATCAACCCTAGAAGTCCCCTTACCAGGCCTAAACTTCAATAGTGGCCATAATGGCACTTATTTATTTGGTCATATAATTAAAGAGAAGAATATTATTATTTTAAAATAAATATCTTGATATTTATCCTAATTCATATAAGTTATAATTTTACAAGAAATATCTAATATATTAATATATGTATATTTTAAATTGACAATTAAATTTATGCAAAAATAAATAAATATTAATTATAGATATAATATTTAATTAACTTTAATATTATATATTAAATAATAAATATATTAAAATTCATGGAGCTCTTTATAAGGCCATGGTGGGCTTCTAGGAAGGATAGTGGATGTTTATGTTTTCTTGTGTATTTTTAATTCCTATTGGAAGTGGGTGTTCCGGTTGTTGTTTCAAAGGTGCAAGATCCTCCCCATTCTAGCACTCATAGTTTTAGTGGGAGTCATTCCTCACCCTAGTCTACCATTGGAAATATCATTTTGATATTTCACTTTGTGCTTCAAACTTGTTACATCATCTTGCAAAGACAAATTTTTGTATATAGATATAATCTGGGAATACAAGTCTTCAATTGTTAACAATCTGTTTCTATAGTTTTCATATGCCTTGTTCTACGATCTACTATGCTAGCTTGGATTATAATAATGGTCTTTCATATTTCTGGGTAGATTGAATACAATTCTCAATTGTTTGCCATCGGGTATTTACCCTCAAGCATTTGTCGTTAGGTATCTACCATCAGGTACTTTGTCATCGAGTACATTGGCATTGGGTATTTGCCATTGTGTATCCAACGTCAGGTACATTAGTATCGAGTACATTGCTATCAGGTATTTATCATCGGGTATCTACCATCGAGTGCATTGCTATTGGGTATTTATTGTCAGGTACATTACCATCGGGTATCTACCATCAAGTACATTGGCATCGGGTATATTGTTGTCAGGTTATAACGCCCACCAAAATACCCTAGAGAAATACACTAACTAACATGCAAAATAGAGATGACAATTATTATTTTTAAACATCATATAAACTAATGCTACATATACATTTAACTACTCATCATGAATATAATCATCAATCATGATACGCAGGCATAAATGCAATACAACTACATCAATAACATCTAACTTCCATAGGGTAAATCAACGTCATTACTTATACTAGTAAATATAGGAAACAACTTCATAATTACAACCAATCCAGTACACACTACTTATATTATCAACTATTCCCTACATTCACATGTGCAAGATCATTTCTAATCTATCTATCCTAAATGCAATCTTCAATGATGCAACTACCAACTGACCCCCATTAGGTTCATTTGAAGCACCAATAAAAAATGTTCCTAATCTCATCCATTAATTTCTTTTAACATTAAATACAATTCAATAACAATTACCACATTATTAAACCATAGCAATATGAACTAATTACATCATCACAATCATAGCACCAAGTACACATCCATAGATTCAATATCCACTGTCCTCATTATTAATCATTCTCAAGATACACATGATACATCATTGCTCTCCCTAATAACATCTACTAGATACATGAATACAGTGTCTTTTACAACAATCATCATAGCTCTCAAATGCATTTACATATACATGTCAAATGAATCACATACAATAATCTTCTATGAATATCCATATATGAACTAAAGAGATAAGAGATCCACATCCATGGAATTCATCCAAGAAAAGAATCCCAATGAAAGAAAGGCACCAACCACTCGACCATGTGGAACTAAAGGATCCACCATTGTGCTAGAAGATGACACAACATCCCACACACACTCTAGATCTAAGCTGACACCTATCAACCAAAGAGGAAACAACTCTACCACAAACCAAGAAAAACATATCAAATAACTAAGAAACCTCCAGAGGTGACTCAAGAACAAGACATAAGGAACTAGGACCAACATGTAGGAAAAGAATGTCATCACATGCTACCACATAGGATACACATGCGGAACTGCCTCAACCTTTGAGGAAATCAAGGTAGTATGGTTTACTCGGTAACCACATCTACCACCTCACTCTGGTCTCTGATCCATGAGATGGGTATTGCAAAACACATTTATTATCTTTCTTAGATGAGTTACTCTACCCAACCCACCTAATATTAATTATTATATTATCACTTATCAATTACAATGGAAAACCTCCAATGAGCTATCCAAATGGTCTAGATGCCAGCTCTATTACACAAGAATCTTAGTAGTCCATTCCTCATGACTTTGGTAGACTCATGGAAACCCTCCCCCTAATCATGCATGTAGGCCTTAACAACATAAACAATCAAGTAAGATCTCCCACAAAATACAACCTAACTATCCAAGATCAAACATCATAAATACACATTGAGCCAATAGCATAATTCACATAGATCTCATAGATCACACAATATCAGAGATAAAAGAACCATCAACATAGCAAGGTAATACTCATCCTATAATGATACAAATGATTAAATAACACATCAAAATATTACTTCGGACATCCAAGAGTACTCAGAAAATATAACACGATTATGGATAGTAACCCAAGACAAATAGAGAACTGATAAATCCAAATAGAATACTAAAAGATTTGGTAAACTAACTCAGAAGATTAAAATAACCAGATTTGCACATTTGTTTAGCGGGTTAGCGCATATACCTAATTGAAAAACACATCTATTGAGTCCTGCAACACATATATCCTAATCTATGGAAAATTGATCAAATCCTATGACACATTCATAATGTTTCAGTACATTTGAATCACACTGCACTAGATATGAGAAAAAAAACAATGCATTTGATAGGTAAAACAATGCATATACTTAACGAAATAGCGCATATGTCCTTTTAGCGCATTTCTCAGAAAACTCAGACAGAACCATGAAACTTAGCAAAATAAAATAAAATGATTCAAGTAAAATAAATTTATAAATAAAGGTTCAATAGAGATGCATAGATCATAGCAAACAAATGATATAAACAAAACACTGAACCATAAACCATAATAAAAGATTTCTCAGAAATGGTGGACACGACATTGAGCCAAAACACATAAAACTACATAGAATAAATAATTTCCCGACTCCTCCAACAACAACAAGGATGTAACAGAAACCAAATCTCAAATCCTATCCAAAGCATAACACACAGGAAGCCAAGAATGCACAGACAATGTTTGTAGAGTTGGCTATTCCCATTTGTGCACAACTACAATACATAATATTTTCCCCAATCCATATAGTTTAAACTATGGAATATATTATATATGATAAAAAAAAAAATTTAAACTATACAAACCTATATGAAATATTTTTCCCAAAACTCCCAAGAATACGTAGAAAAGACAATCTTTTTAAAATAGAAAATGCAAGAGCAAGAAATCTTTCGACCTAGTGAAAATTTGAAAATGAAAGGATGGATTTGCTAAAGAAGTTCCAACAGGCCACAATCCAAATTCCTCCAAATAATCCAAATCCAAAATCACAGAAAAACACTTCCCGAGCCAACCCCCAGAATATCATAGTAAAGAAAATAAATAGAAAACTAGGCCAAAACCATACAATATGTCAGCAAATCAAAATAACAACAAAAATAATATTTCTTACCAACCCATAACAAAACCCAAGGCAGAAATAAATAAGATATTATTGAATTAACTAACCCAATAATTCAACCAATAGAATAAGAGGGTAAGTAGAAAGAATATATTAATCATCCCAAAATTTTAAAAAGATAAATAATAATAATACTCATGGGTACAATCTATACAAATCCTAATAAATAAATATAATAAACCAAGGGCTATAAATAAATTAAAGCCATAAATAAATAATCAAAGGCTATATAACAATATTAATAATTCCTAAAGACAATAAATAATAAATCTCCAATGATATAAAATCATTTAATCAATTAATAACTAAATCAATGAATAACATAACACTCCAAGCATTACATCAAAAACACATCCAAGAGATCACTCAACACTAAACAACAACTCATGCAAGACTAACAAGGGTAATCAATCTTACACCTAGAGTGTAGAATGGGATTTTGTGTCATCTTCGATCAACTTGCCATTGGGATAAGACAGACTCAGACCTGTGAATCCAGGTAGATTCTATGTCTGGTACCTTCAAATCATGCATCCACAAAGCCACGATACAACATATACCATATATAATACAGGCAAGTGATAGAGAATCATAACGACACATCCTGCTCGTAATGAGTGATGTGACATCATCCCTATCACAAAGATAATAGAAGACACTCACAAACAATCAAGCAATATCATAATCGATCGCACTTCAAGAATTAGGGTTAGTACATCATAAAATATCCTCAGACCATCATAAGAGAGTATTAACAACAAATACAAAGAGATAGATATAAGTTATCAAATGAGCACATAACATCATAATAACCCATATAACAATTCATAAAGTCATCATCTTGTTGGCTTGATCATGATTTTTATATTGGATGACATTATGTGTTGTCATTGATGACACATATACACACATATGTTCACATTGTCATAGTCATCTTAGTTAAGACAAACAGGTAGTACTCCTAAGTTTTAGTATTGCAAACTAGTATCATTTGTATAGAGAGGTCCAACTGGTATATGTAAACAACCGGGATATGCATGAATGACAATTGTTTTTTGTCATTTTCACTGACACCAATTTGGAGAGACTTTGGAGATCAATAAAGAGGCAAATGGAGGATAATCAGTCTATGAGTTGGAAGTGGTTAACACTCAACCATTATCCATGTTCCAATAGGTCTCACTAAGTGTGTGATGAGTTATCACTCATCGTGATGAGTTATCTCTAATCGATGGATTTGGCAGTAATGTGTGATGTGTTATGTAAGATTATCAAGATACACTAAACCTAGGAAATTGCGATGAGGTTCTTGAGCCAACATGAAATCTAATGTCTATAAAATGACATTGTGATGAACTAGTTTTATGATGTGAGATACAAGTGATGAGTTGATGTGATTTATTGAAGGAGTTGCAGAGTATGTCAGTGATGCAGTATTGAGTAAGGAGAAGAGGATCTATACAAGCAATATGTGCTATTTATAGATCATACCACCTGTTGTTTTCTTATCACTACAATAGTTAAATCTCCTAACCGAGTAAGCTCTCACAAGCTTCTTTGTACAAATCCTCTAACTAGGTGATCCATTAGTTTGGGTTTGAAATCCTCTACTGAGGTTACTCCTAACAAGGTGCTACCTTTAATCAAGTATAGCTCCTAACAGGGCTTTGGGATCTTTAATAGGATACACTCCTAGCAGAGCACTTTGTAGACCTTAATCGGTCAATTACCTATTTCTACAGATAGTTAACTTGTGATTCCCATCTCACCGTGGTTTTTCCTAGTGGGGTTTTCCACATATAAACACTTGTGTTATGGTGGATGTTTTACTTGTTGTGGATGCTTTTATATCACTTTGGGTTGCATGCATAGTTTTAAGTAAACTGGTGTATTGTTCTTACCGGTCTGTCTTTAAAGTGGTATTGTTTTTGCTATCACTGATTCACCCCCTCTCTCAATGCTTTCTAAGTCTATAAATTGGTATCAGAGCCTAAATTCCTTAAGGATTAATAACTTGGAAGGAAACCCTAAAGCTAGTATGGGAGATATGAGTTATATAGAGATGTCTAGAGTGCTAGATGCAACCAAGGAAGAGCTTGAAACCCTAAGGGGAAGATTTAAATCTTCACAAGTTATAAGGAGTGACTGATTGAGGAACTATTGGATATCACTGACAATAGTTCTTTCGATGAGGCCAACATTGATGCACTGGTTGAAGAAGTGGTAAAACTGAATGGTGAAAAGCTAAATCTGAGGAGGGAACTTGAAGCAAGGAGGGTAGCTGAAGACCTAATCAAAGAGAGAGATCATGAGATTGCTAAGATCAAGCAGGAAAATGCATCATTCCATGAACGTTGGCATGAGGAGAAGGAAGAGAAATAATCTTTATAGTTAGATCTTTAAATGGCAATTTCTCTGAGAGAGACTCAAACAAAGCACAATGAATATCTTACCAAAGAGATTATTGAGGCTAATAGGAAGCTTGAAAAATTTAATAAGAGTTCTTCTATGCTGGATGAGTAGATCCAATCTCAGAGGATTAAAGGTGACACATCTGGACTCAGATTCAACACATCTGAGAAAGGAGAATCATTCGGTACCAAGAGCAACGTACACAAAGATAAAACTTCTCCTAAGGCTAAGAAGCCTATTGCTAAGAAAGTTTTCAAACCTATTTGCTTTATCTGTCACAAACCTAGATGTACTACTAATGCGTGTAGAAGAAGACCTAATGTGAACACAAGCTATAATGCTAATGCTAGATATGTGTCTAGAAGATTTGAAGGTCATTGTTACATATGCAACATTTATGGACATAGATTAGTTGAATGCAAATATGGAGTGAACAATTCAACACCTCACATGAATCCAAGACCTATCAATGATTGGAGAAGGACCTATGACAACCGAAGAAATATGAACTAGAAAAAAGCCTTTGTCAACTAGTTCAGTCCATATGAGATGGAAAAGGTAATAAATTTGATTTGCACAATTTGCAATAATTATGGACATGTGGCTATGAACTACAAAAGGAGAACTGGAAGAGGTAATGTAGGACCTTGGAGAGCATCTAGGATGGCCATCGATCATTGTCAAAAACTAGGACACATGGCTAAGTTTTGTAGCTCTAAGAAGAACAAACCGATTAACCACTATGAAGATCAAAAAGGTAAGAAAAAGGTTGATGTTGAAGAAAATAGAGTGGAGATGAACAAAATCTAAAAGAAGAAAAGTGAGAACAAGCCTACAGAAGAATCTAACCCTTCACTTAGTGTGGAGAATCCTACACCTAAGAACTGAGCTTTTCATCAAACCTAAGGGGAGCATAGTGGTAAACCTACGTTCGGACTCCTTGAAGAATATATGGTAAGATATTTTTTCATTTCAAGTTGTATTATGAGAATTCTTGATATTCTTATCTATCGGTTTTCTAAGGATTACCAACCGGTTATATACCTATTGGTATAGGTGAGTTTGTTACCCTATCAGTTGTGCAATTAATACAGTGGGTAAGTTTATAAAATAAAGTTTTACTGAGTTACGTTTACCCTAATTGCATTTGAAGAAGAGTTTTTAAGCACCTGTAGATCGAAACAAAGAATTGTTAGTTGATTGTGAATGGATTTGTGCTGCAGTTCAAAAGTTGAATCAGATTCGAAGATAAGAAAAGGCAAAATGGGTGTGCATTCGAGAGATCAATCGGAAACCTTGCCAGCATGAAGATAATAAGGTATTCTTTTTTAATCTCTCAAATCAAGATTATCTAGAATGGCATCGTCTATACTAGCAAAGAGACTTATGATTACTGTTGAATCTATGGTGTCTATGGAATAAGATAAAATAGAATCATATAATGCATTGTCTTAAGTTCCTGATGGTGTGATGATCAAAGGTGATTTATCCAACTATATAGACTATAAAATTGAGGATCTAGGATCACTATCAATTTATTCACAACTCAAACCTTTGTGTGATAAGAATGGGAAAATCAAACCCGAATACATTAGGGTTTATGAAAAGGGTTTTCATAATGTGGCATATTTTCTTGAAGATTTTGAGGAAGAGCATGTTAGGATTATCCTTAGTCGTGCACATGGAGAGAATATGTATCTTGATAGGTCGCACATAATCACAAAGGAAGAAATTCATGCTGTGACTAGTTTCTGGAAAATCGGTAAAGTAACAAAACTAAGGACAATTTCAAAAGAGACTATGATTGCACTGACTCTAACCATCGTTGATGGTCATGCTATATCGATCAACAACATTGCAGATCTAGCAGTTAGATTTGCAACTATGGTCATTGGTTATCAGATATTCCACTCTAGTAGGATGAATAGTGTACCATCGACTATTGTGCATGCCGCCTACATGATGATTATAGAGAATGTAGATTATGACTTGTACGAGGCAATGAGAAGACAATTGATGCTGACCTTAAAATGAATTAAGAATGACAATAGTCAAAAATTCAAATATGGTCAATGGTCGATTGGTCTATTCTTCTATTTTTAGAATTTCCTACCAGGAATTGGTGATGTTGAATGGTCTAAGGACATATCGGTTACAAATCAAATCAAAAATAGCATTAAGGCTGTGAAGAACACATTTCCTGTTGCCATGAACATATATTTCAATGAGTTTCAAAAGAAGATGAGCATAAGGTTAAGGCTACCTGATGAAGTGGTGAAACACTTTGAAAAGGCATTTGTTTCACTGTAACCACTGATTTCTGCCTTATGGAGGCCATTGAACCCAGGGAGGAAGAGATGGAAGAAATGAGTTATGAAGTCAACTATGACTTATTTATTGGTTGTGCCAATAGTTTTTTGGCATCTCCTAAGGATAAGAAGAAGAAAAAACTGGGAACTTACTAAGAAAGGAATGCACCTACTCAACCCAATAGTGCCAAAGAGAAAAAGAAGAAAGTTGAGCAAGTAGCTTTAGTGACCACCAATACAAGGGTGACAAGAAATATTTAAGTCAAAAAGGAACCGGTACCCAAAGTATATGTAAATAAGTAGACTGCAACAAAGAAGAGAGGTAGACATCTCAATCTTTAAGAAGTATCTGAGGATACTGACACTGAAGAGGAACCAAAGAAGGTGAAATTGACTGGTAAGAAATCCAAACCAGTAGGAGAAATTTCAAAGGAAAGTACTCCTATTATTGTTACATCATACAAACCAATGACTGATTTTGAGAGGACATTAAAAAAATTAGGGGAGAAATGGTTTGATAATGTGAAAGAGTATTTTGATTCATTTGATGATGGTCAGAAACAACAAATTGTTCAAGAGGTAATCAACCATCTATGTCAATACAATCAGTTGCCTCAAGATATTGAGAAGGACATTTTTGATTCTTTGTATTCTATTCTTGCAAATAAATGGAAAATGGTTGTAGAATAGGATCAAGAAATTATTGATAGAGTTTTCATTCAATAATTCCCCGAGTTATCTAGAGATGAATTATTAGCATTGCTTGATAATGTAATATCATTTAAGTAGCGGATTTGGTCAACCATTGGAGATCGAATTAGGTGTATGTAAGAGGATTTAGTCCTCTGGTATTGAGCTTAATTGGAACTATACTCAGGCATAGGAGATGCTATCTTTTGCAGTACAACACTTCTTGGGATTGTAGTCTGGATTTCTTTGTAGTCAAGGAGGCTCCTTTTGTGATGAGCAGTGTACTCTAGGATGTTGGCCTTCTTGCAAGTGCAGGCCCCTCAATTATAATTAACATACTTACTACAGAAGTATTATCTAACTATGGGTAGGCTTCTCACCATTTTTTTTCCCTTCACTTGGTTTTCCACGTACAAATCTTGGTGTCACGTGGATGGTATTTATTTTGTGATTATTGTTTATGCTTAGTTGGTTTAACTGCTATTCCAATATTAATGTTTTGGGTTCCAATATTAAAGTTTAAATTGCCAATAGTTCTGGTAATATGTGACAACTGATTCCCCCCCCCCCCCCCATCTTCTTTGTCTTCCAGTTATTTGAACTATCTAACATATCTATCTCTCTCGATGCCTCTCTCTTTGTCTCTATACACATACACATACACATACACATACACATACACATACACATACACATAAACATACACATACACATACACATACACATACACATACACATACACACACACACATATATATAACTTCCTCTCCCTCTCCTTCTCTATCTCTCTCTATATTTATCTATCTCCCTTTATTTCTATCTTCAAAAAATATCTCTAGATTATCCAAATGCCTAAAATCATACCATGACATAAATTTTCAAACAAAAATATTGTTTATTTGCATGAGATAAATCTCTAATATCATATGAGAACTGGGAAACTAGTCGAGATGAAAATTACAATTACAAAAATGAGAAACACTGAAGGATAAAATCTAATATATTAAATAACTTAGGAACATGTACATATATAGAAGATCACTAGAAACTAGAATAAAAAGTAGTAGTATCTAGGTTATACCTAGAGGATATTGTATGCAAAATTTATATACTTCCGAAATCATTATCTTAACAACTAAGAATCTAAAAAACATATCAATATGATTATATCATGTAAAATATTCTATAGTCACAAAGTGCTCATAGAATTGTAATCAAAGTGTCATCATTAGATAATAATGTAAAAATGGTGAACATATTACCACTAATTATGAGTATGTATACTCACCACAAGAAACAATTATAATAATTAGAAAGAAGTCTATAAGTGCACCTATGCAACACAACACCCACTAGAATTCTGTACAAAAATAAATCCAAAGTTCCTCAATGTATCATCAATGAAATACAAAGTTATGAATGCGTACCATCCTTAACACAACGAATAACATGAGTGAGCATATTACATTGGATCTCACAATAATAAAAATATATATTACAACTCATTCTCAATGGCCATTCTATTATCGCCATCCTTTATACAATTATAATTTTTATTTCATGACAATATAGTCATTTCATGGAGGTAGGGAAACCCCATATTATAAACAATTAGAAATGGGCTTCACATCTTCTAATCCTTGTATGTAACACTCTAATTTGTGAGAAAATCATCCATACAGTTTGCTTGTCTTAACACACATATTACCAAAAATAACATAGCTCTATAAAAGTAGGTTTGAAAAAATGGGATTCTTTTACTTCATAGACATGCTGAATACACTCTATTTAAAAGGTTTGAGCAATTAACAAGAATTGCTCCATTATGAGGCACAATCAAATCAATTGTAAGATTGAAGCTAACAGTTTTCTTGGATATATTTTATGTAATGATAGTGACTTGAATTGTGGAAATCTATACAATAATAAAAAAATAAATTACAACTCGATATCAATGACCATTCTATTATCATCATCCTTTATAAATAATAATAATTTTAGTTTCAAGACAATATAGTCATTTCATGGAGGTAGAGAAACCCCATATTATAAACAATTAGAAAGGGGCTTCTCATCTTCTAATCCTTCTATGTAACACTTCAATTTGTGAGAAAATCATCCATACAATTTGCTTGTCTTAGGACATATATTACCAAATATAGCAGAGCTCTATAAAAGTTGGTTTGAAAAAATAGGATTCTTTTACTTCATAGACATGCTGAATATAGTATATTTAAAAGGTCTGAGCAATTAATGAGCATTGCTCCATTATGAGGCACAATCAAATCAACCATAAGATTGAAGTTGAATGTTTTCCTACATAAATTTTATGTAATTGCAGTCACTTGAATGGTGTAAGCTATATAATAATAAAAAAATAAATTACAACTCGTTATCAATGACCGTTCTATTATCGTCATCCCTTATAAACAATAATAATTTTCATCTCATGATAATATAGTCATTTCATGGAGATAGAGAAACCCCATATTATAAACAATTAGAAAGGGACTTTTTGTCTTCTAATTCTTGTATGTTAAACTCCAATTTGTGAGAAAATTATACATACAATTTTCTTGTCTTAACACATATATTACCAAAAATAACATAGCTCTGTAAAAGTTGGTCTGAAAAAATGGGATTCTTTTACTTCATAGACATGCTGAATACACTTTCTTTAAAAGGTTTGAGCAATTAATGAGAATTCCTCCATTATGAGGCACAATCAAATCAACTGTAAGATTGGAGCTAAATGTGTTCCTGGATATATTTTATGTAATGACAATGACTTGAATGGTGTAAAGATATATATAATTTTAAATGATCCACTAGTGAACTAACACTCTCACTTTCAAAGCCACTGCCACCGCTGCCAAATTCACCTCTGAAATGGGCGACGAATGAAAGACTTTACCAGTAGGAGCAGCGGGGCCTCTCATTTCATACCTCTAAGCCCCTTCACTGGACTTGATGAGTACCATGATGCCCTTAGCATCTCTTCTCCGATTTTGACCCACACAAGGATTCCTCTTCTCACATTTGATCTTGGGTGTTATGCGAGGCTCCTACATCTTGACAAGTTTCTCCATTTCAGCTCATAAACTCTTCAAGTGCTTCAATTCTTCTTCATAGTTGCAGACCAAAAAGAGACAGGCCGCAGGTTGCTTCTACAAAATAGGGGAGGGGTCAGTGGTTTGACTTTGCTGGGCGACGAAACTGTAAGAAATTAAACCACGTCTCTCCATCTTCTTTCAATCACAAGTTCCTTTGCTGACTCATTCACACAAGTTCAAAGAGTTGGAAGGCATCTTTCTCTCTCCCCCTCTCTTGCTCTATTCCAGAAACACAAAAAGATTATGAAATTTGCAGTCTATTGTTCATCCTTAAAGAATCAATACTTGGTGAATCTGAAACAAAATTTTAATATTCATTGGGCCCATTTATAGCAGTATCAAAAGCAACTCCATTTATAGAAAAAATTTCACTTGCTGCGAATTCCTCCTTTATTTTTCGAGACTCTTCTTGTGTAACATCTACATAGATTCCAACCAAAAATCTAGGGTTTTATCCCTCATGAAAAAGGCATCATTTTTTCTAGGGGATAATTCTATTGAGTCTTTATTTTTAGTAATCATCCTCTCTGTCAACAATGCTCTGTGGCTTCTTAAATCTTAAATCCTAGATCATCATTCTCCAAAGGGTGACACAATAGAGGCTCTATTTTGTCCTCCAAACTCTTCTCTTCTTCTCCTTTCTCTCTTTAATTCCTCCAAATAAACACATTGATTGGGCTTCCTCTAAAGAAATGGCACATAGAGAATACAGTAAGAAGCTTGGGTAATCATGGGCTCAAATTCATTCACTACATGAAAGAGGAAAACACCTTGGAATCCCATCTACCCAATTTTAGCTTGTATGTAACTAAGTTGCGGTGAGCCCAAGTCTAAAACCGTAGAGTCCTCGCCTTTTGACTACATAGACGTCTTGCGACCACCAACTTCAAGCCACAAAAATAAGCAATAACCAGCCAATTTAAGTGACAAAATTTCCTATATGAACCAATCAATTTAATATGGCAGCCATAGATTCGATGGGATTTACAAATATACCAACACATGGAAGCATTGCCTTCGTCATGGGTACTGTTTGCTCTGTTGTGAATCCTCTGCTCTTAAATCTTGCATCTTGTAACTGGACTGATACTAATTGTTAAAACAAAAGATAAATTGGAAACACACAAATTATGCACAACATAGTATTTAACATGGCTCACCAATTTGACTACATCCACCAGAAAGTAGAACAGAGATCCTTGTATTATTATTGCAGCTTCCATACATATGGCTTTGCCATCACATATATACGATAATCTTCAACAAAAGAGAAAGGGACAAAAATAATTTCAAAGATTAAAAGCATTGTCAAGCAAATAGATAAATGCTTGTTTTGCAGGGTTTCTTCATGTTTATGGCAAGTGGGCATTTGGGGACACAGTTTGGGCGAACCCAAACGCAAAGAAAAACAGTAATGAAGTAGACTATCAACGAAGAACAAAAGGCATACCAGAGGTCCATAACCAATAAGTCGATCGAAGTGCAGAGATGTCATGTGATATGCAGAGCTTGGATGTTACGAAGTTTCTTATCTGTGGATGTGGCATGGACTATAGACTATAGTTGGCATACTCTTCATAACCCACATCTTATCTGTAGGAAAAATAATAGAACCCAATTGCCAACTGATCATTTTAGCCATTCTTGCTCTACAGCCTTCTGCACAAATGGTGATCGCCAAAAATGAGTACCCGAGACCACTATGTTTTCAGCCTTCACTTTGGAAATCTTGGGTTCTTTCACATTGGTATTCTTTTGCATTCGTAAGAGCGAATGCTTCTGCCAGCAATCTGCAATGCCTATCTCAGATTGCCAAAATACTTTGTATCAAAATCTCAAGTAAAAAATGTACAGATTGTATATAACACATCTTCGAAAATAAATTTATGCAAAAAATTCCCATAGTTTGATTGGCTACAACCTAGAATAATTGCAGTTTAAATGTTGGTGCCTCCACTACAGTTCCCTGGCAGGAACTAATAATTTGATAGATTCAGCCTGTTGTACCTCATTCTTAGTTAGAGTGTTTTGTGAAGATTGGTTTGGCTATGGTCAGTGTTGTAGTGGACACACATGTAGGATTTGTTGACTCCGTTTTGACCTTGATGCCAAAAAGTATACATCGTGGCTAATTTCTAATCATGGTTAAGTTTTTGACTCCCATCTGGTAATATGGATGGTTGCGTGGCAGTAAAAGATAAATGCACATGTTATTTGACTAAGCGCTTATGTCACTTGGAAGTAATGATCCACGTGGTGGGCAACGTGATATGGATTTCAAATAAGTTCCTTTTTCATTTGTTATGGATGCTTAGTCTTGGTTAAGCTTGGAAAAGAAGTTTGATTGTTCGCATTTCATCTCTACATTCTTCAAACCCTAGCTATCACTGTATCTTATGCTGAGAATGTGGATCGTTTCCTTGAAGTTTGCAAATGGGTTTTTGATATGTTTACCAGTCCAGTGAAAGCTTTCGATTGATAGTATTCTTGACTCTGTTCGTTGGAATAATATGAAGTTTATGTGGATTTTGTCGCCGCTTTTCTACAGGTGTTTTCTATGGTCTTCAAAGACAGGTATTATCTACAACTTTATTTTTTACAAGAGCAAATTAAAGGACGAAATGAAGAAAGCTTGTTCTCTCTGGTGGTTTTTCGAAACAATTATGGTATATTATTTTTTTTGTTCATTCCGTTTTTGGGAAATAAAAAAATGAAAGAGTTTTTTTTGTTGTTGAAGAAGAGCTGTTTTATTTAAATAGAAAAAGAAAAAGAAAACAGTTGTTGTAACTGTGTATCGTAAAACAGTTTTTTAACCCTAACGTGGGTTTTGCAAACTATACTTCGTGAGTTTCTTATGAAGACTTGTCTGTTGTTTTTGGCATATATAAAACAGTTTGTTCTCAGAACAGTGTATGCGAGAAAAATAGTGAGATACAGTGAGACAAGTGTGAATAAAGTGATAACATTTTAAAACAGTGCAGTAGTTTACCAGTCACAGCCGAGGGGTTTCTTAAGAATCAATACTCTGTTTTTGTTACAGAGTATATGAGACTTTATTGATGTGAAACCATATTGTTCAGGGTTTATTGATTCGAAACCATATTGTTCAGAGCATATGAGGCTTTATTGATTTGAAACTAGATTTTTGTCAGAGATTGGATAGTGTTGATTTTATCCTTGAAGAATATTGTTGCAAAATTATTCATATGTATAGACTGGTAAAATATTCTCGCTCCAATCCCTGATGGTTTTGTGACTGCAAGAATAAAATGCATGCATAAAATCACCAGTGGTTGTAGCTCGAGTTGAAATATTCATTGATAAGAAGAGGGGTTGGTGCTCCTTGAGGCCTTGTGGTTTCTAAAACATGTGAACTGAGTTGGTGCTCTTTTTGAATTAATATAAGGGATCTTCCGAGTGGTTTTTCTACCCCAAGAGGGTTTTCCACTCATGAAAAATATTGTGTTATGTGCATTGTTGTGTTTCATTCTGTTTTACTAGTGTATGCTCTGATACATCATATTTTAGCCCTCTTTATTTCATACTCTGTTTAGTTGGATTTACGTAATGCAATATTGAAAGTATTTTTTTTTAATGTTTCAAGTTTGTGTAATATTTTAATACCATTTTCTTAAACAAGGTCTGAATCAAATGTTTTAGTTGGTTCAATGGTATATTTCATGCTGCATTAATGTGTTTCATCAAAGTGTTAAGTCTCAGCCATCTGTGCACACTGTGAATTAAAATTGTCAAGGTCCATAAAAATATAACTCGTTAAAAATTTGTCACACTCTGATTCACCCCCCCCTCTCAGAGTGTTTTCCACTTCCAACAGGATTTACAACTGTGTCAATTGATATAAACGAAAGAGACTGTGTCAATATGGTCCAAGGTTTAATTCTTTTCTTCTTCTACAGCAGTTTTTATTGTTGAGATTTTTCTTGGGGCCCGAACATGTTGATTCTATATTGCTCCTCCTGTTACAATACATTCTCATTGATATTCCTACTAAAAGTAAAGCTCTTTATCTTCTGTAACTCTGCATTTGAATCTTTTATTATTAATGAGAATTTTAGGTAAAAGAGATTCAGCTTTCCTTCCAAGATGATAAATAAAATCTTGTTAATAAAAAATTAGAAAAAATACAACTCAACGATAATAGGTGCGCCAAGTTTTATTCACAATTCAATCAATTATATGTATCGAATGAATGGAAAGGAAATAGTGAATGAAGGGAACACTAGAAGAGGATCCGGTTTTATTTATTCTATTGTCGTTATGCAGAGACTCTGAAGCAGCGGCTTGAACGTTAGGATAGAGATTGAGGTCTGATAAAACAGCTTCCGATGGGTATTGTGGCGCTTGGCCGAGTTGCACATGCACCCCCTTCTCAGCCATTTCAGAGGACTTTTGTGCACATGGAACCTGGCATCTGGCCGAGGCATGAACCGTAAACGTTATCGACAACACAAGAAGCAGTGTTCTCAGTTTAATATGCATCGAATTCTCCATATTTTTTAAGTCAAATGGAAAGCAAAAACTTATGTTTCAATTGAATAACGAGTTCGTAGGTGAAGATCGATATGAAATCCAAGGCAATGTTGTTATTCATTTATAGAGACACCCCCACCTTTAATGAATACAGTAGAAAACTTTTCTTCAATTGGGCATTCAAACTACTGTAGCGTAGTGCAGACGAAACAATTTACAGGCTAGAAGGTTAGACTAACTGGCTATGTCTTAAGAAAAGAAAAAATAAACGCCACCAAATAATGTCTAGTAAGATCTTTCCAGAAGCTACGAAATTCAATCTAATAAATTTATGTTTTGAATTTATGTTAGAAACATTTTAGGCATTAGAATATTATTTTTTAATTATTATTTAGTTTTGTCTTTAGTATTTTATATTATTGCAATGTATTAAAATTATAGTAAGCTTGTGTATGATTGGATTTCTATATATTAGTCTATGTATGCCACTAATATGATTTTTAATGTTTATTTATGCTCTAGCATACATTGAATCTTGATTCAATTGACATGTTTTTTCTCACGTAATCACTTATCTACTAGCCATTGAATTGTATTGTGCAATGGTTACACCAAGGAAATTTTTGTTTAGTTTTAAGAAGATTGGAAAAAATGTAAGAAATAATCTAGATAAAGTTGACTCTTCATATTTGAATTTAAAATGTTTTTTTAATGAAATTTTATCATTTTTTAGAAGCACAAATATATATTGTAGAAAATGTTGACAAATTACTTTGCTTTTGCTATCGTAACAATCCGTACAAGTAACAGAATAATGTTCATTTCCTTACAATTAACAGAATAATGTTCATTTCCTCTTCTCACATTTGATCTTGGGCATGATGGGACGCTCCTGCGTCTTGGCAAGTTGCTCCATTTTAGTCCGTAAACTCTTCAAGTGCTTCAATTAATCTTGATAGTCGCGGACAGAGACAGGCTACAGGTTGCTTCTATAAAATAGGGGAGGGGTCAACGGTTCAACTTCTCTGGGAGATGAAACTGTAGGAAAGGAACCCGCGTCTCTCCATCTTCTTTGAATCATAAGTTCCTTTACCAACTCATTCACACAAGTTGGAAGAGTTGAAAGCCATCTTTCTCTCTCCCCCTCTCTCGCTCTATTCGAGAAACACAAAAAGATTATGAAATTTGCAGTCTATTATTCATCCTTAAAGAATCAATACTTGGTGAATCTGCAATAGAATTTTAATAGTCATTGGGCCCATTTACAGCAGTATCAAAAGCAACTCCATTTATAGAAAATTTTTCACTTGTTGTGAATTCCTCCTTTATTTTTTGAGACTCTTCCTGTGTAACATCTACATAGATTCCAACCAAAAATCTAGGGTTTTATCCCTCATGAAAAAGGCATCATTTTTTCTAGGGGATAATTCTATTAAGTCTTTGTTTTTAGTAATCATCCTCTCTATCAACAATCCTCTGTCGCTTCTTAAATCTTAAATCCTAGATCATCATTCTCCAAAGGGTGACACAATAGAGGCTCTATTTTGTCCTCCAAACTCTTCTCTTCTTCTCCTTTCTCTCTTTAATTCCTCCAAATAAACACATTGATTGGGCTTCCTCTAAAGAAATGGCACATAGAGAATACAGTAAGAAGCTTGGGTAATCATGGGCTCAAATTTCAAAGATTAAAAGCATTGTCAAGCAAATAGATAAATGCTTGTTTTGCAGGGTTTCTTCATGTTTATGGCAAGTGGGCATTTGGGGACACAGTTTGGGCGAACCCAAACGCAAAGAAAAACAATAATGAAGTAGACTATCAACGAAGAACAAAAGGCATACCAGAGGTCCATAACCAATAAGTCGATTGAAGTGCAGAGACGTCATGTGATATGCAGAGCTTGGATGTTACGAAGTTTCTTATCTGTGGATGTGGCATGGACTATAGACTATAGTTGGCATACTCTTCATAACCCACATCTTATCTGCAGGAAAAATAATAGAACCCAATTGCCAACTGATCATTTTAGCCATTCTTGCTCTACAGCCTTCTGCACAAACGGTGATCGCCAAAAACGAGTACCCGAGACCACTGTGTTTTCAGCCTTCACTTTGGAAATCTTGGGTTCTTTCACATTGGTATTCTTTCGCATTCGTAAGAGCGAATGCTTCTGCCAGCAATCTGCAATGCCTATCTCAGATTGCCAAAATACTTTGTATCAAAATCTCAAGTAAAAAATGTACAGATTGTATATAACACATCTTCGAAAATAAATTTATGCAAAAAATTCCCATAGTTTGATTGGCTACAGCCTAGAATAATTGCAGTTTAAATGTTGGTGCCTCCGCTACAGTTCCCTGGCAGGAACTAATAATTTGATAGATTCAGCCTGTTGTACCTCATTCTTAGTTAGAGTGTTTTGTGAAGATTGGTTTGGCTATGGTCAGTTTTGTAGTGGACACACATGTAGGATTTACAACTGTGTCAATTGGTATAAACGAAAGAGACTGTGTCAATATGGTCCAAGGTTTAATTCTTTTCTTCTTCTACAGCAGTTTTTATTGTTGAGATTTTTCTTGGGGCCCGAACATGTTGATTCTATATTGCTCCTCCTGTTACAATACATTCTCATTGATATTCCTACTAAAAGTAAAGCTCTTTATCTTCTGTAACTCTGCATTTGAATCTTTTATTATTAATGAGAATTTTAGGTAAAAGAGATTCAGCTTTCCTTCCAAGATGATAAATAAAATCTTGTTAATAAAAAATTAGAAAAAATACAACTCAAGGATAATAGGTGCGCCAAGTTTTATTCACAATTCAATCAATTACATGTATCGAATGAATGGAAAGGAAATAGTGAATGAAGGGAACACTAGAAGAGGATCCGGTTTTATTTATTCTATTGTCGTTATGAAGAGACTCTGAAGCAGCGGCTTGAACGTTAGGATAGAGATTGAGGTCTGATAAAACAGCTTCCGATGGGTATTGTGGCGCTTGGCCGAGTTGCACATGCACCCCCTTCTCAGCCATTTCAGAGGACTTTTGTGCACATGGAACCTGGCATTTGGCCGAGGCATGAACCGTAAACGTTATCGACAACACAAGAAGCAGTGTTCTCAGTTTAATATGCATCGAATTCTCCATATTTTTTAAGTCAAATGGACAGCAAAAAATTATGTTTCAATTGAATAACGAGTTCGTAGGTGAAGATCGATATGAAATCCAAGGCAATGTTGTTATTCATTTATAGAGACACCCCCACCTTTAATGAATACAGTAGAAAACTTTTCTTCAATTGGGCATTCAAACTACTGTAGCGTAGTGCAGACGAAACAATTTACAGGCTAGAAGGTTAGACTAACTGGCTATGTCTTAAGAAAAGAAAAAATAAACGCCACCAAATAATGTCTAGTAAGATCTTTCCAGAAGCTACGAAATTCAATCTAATAAATTTATGTTTTGAATTTATGTTAGAAACATTTTAGGCATTAGAATATTATTTTTTAATTATTATTTAGTTTTGTCTTTAGTATTTTATATTATTGTAATGTATTAAAATTATAGTAAGCTTGTGTATGATTGGATTTCTATATATTAGTCTGTGTATGCCACTAATATGATTTTTAATGTTTATTTATGCTCTAGCATACATTGAATCTTGATTCAATTGACATGTTTTTTCTCACGTAATCACTTATCTACTAGCCATTGAATTGTATTGTGCAATGGTTACACCAAGGAAATTTTTGTTTAGTTTTAAGAAGATTGGAAAAAATGCAAGAAATAATGTAGATAAAGTTGACTCTTCATATTTGAATTTAAAATGTTTTTTTAATGAAATTTTATCATTTTTTAGAAGCACAAATATATATTGTAGAAAATATTGACAAATTACTTTGCTTTTGCTATCGTAACAATCCGTACAAGTAACAGAATAATGTTCATTTCCTTACAATTAACAGAATAATGTTCATTTCCTCTTCTCACATTTGATCTTGGGCATGATGGGACGCTCCTGCGTCTTGGCAAGTTGCTCCATTTTAGTCCGTAAACTCTTCAAGTGCTTCAATTAATCTTGATAGTCGCGGACAGAGACAGGCTACAGGTTGCTTCTATAAAATAGGGGAGGGGTCAACGGTTCAACTTCTCTGGGAGATGAAACTGTAGGAAAGGAACCCGCGTCTCTCCATCTTCTTTGAATCATAAGTTCCTTTACCAACTCATTCACACAAGTTGGAAGAGTTGAAAGCCATCTTTCTCTCTCCCCCTCTCTCGCTCTATTCGAGAAACACAAAAAGATTATGAAATTTGCAGTCTATTATTCATCCTTAAAGAATCAATACTTGGTGAATCTGCAATAGAATTTTAATAGTCATTGGGCCCATTTACAGCAGTATCAAAAGCAACTCCATTTATAGAAAATTTTTCACTTGTTGTGAATTCCTCCTTTATTTTTTGAGACTCTTCCTATGTAACATCTACATAGATTCCAACCAAAAATCTAGGGTTTTATCCCTCATGAAAAAGGCATCATTTTTTCTAGGGGATTATTCTATTAAGTCTTTGTTTTTAGTAATCATCCTCTCTATCAACAATCTTCTTTCGCTTCTTAAATCTTAAATCCTAGATCATCATTCTCCAAAGGGTGACACAATAGAGGCTCTATTTTCTCCTCCAAACTCTTCTCTTCTTCTCCTTTCTCTCTTTAATTCCTCTAAATAAACACATTGATTGGGCTTCCTCTAAAGAAATGGCACATAGAGAATATAGTAAGTAGCTTGGGTAATCATGGGCTCAAATTCATTCACTACATGAAAGAGGAAAACGCCTGGGAATCCCATCTACCCAATTTTAGCTTGTATGTAACTGAGTTGCGGTGAGCCCAAGTCTAAAATTGTATAGTCCTCACCTTCTGACTACATAGATGCCTTGGAACCACCAACTTCAAGCCACAAAAATAAGCAATACCCAGCCAATTTAAGTGACAAAATTTCCTACATGAACCAATCAATTTAATATGGCAGCCATAGATTTGATGGGATTTACAAATATACCAACACATGGAAGCATTGCCTTCCTTATGGGTACTGCCTACTCTATACTGAATCCTCTGCTCTTAAAACTTGCATCTTGTAACTAGACTAATACCAATTGTTAAAACAAAAGACAAATTGGAAACACATAAATTATACACAACACAGTATTTAAAATGGCTCACCAATTTGACTACATCTACCAGAAAGTTCCTTTTATTATTATTGCAGCTTCCATACATTGGGCTTTGCCCTCATATATATACAATAATCTTCAACAAAAGACAAAGGGGAAGCCTTCACATATATACAATAATGTTCAACAAAATAAAAAGGGAAAAAGATAATATGAAAGATTAAAAGCATTGTCAAGCAAATATATAAATGCTTGTTTTGCAGGGTTTATTCATGTTTATGGCAAGTGGGCATTTGGGGACATAGTTTGGGCAAACACAAATGCAAAGAAAAATAGTAATGAAGTAGTCTATGAACGAAGAACAAAAGGCATACCAGAGGTCCATAACCAATAAGTGGATTGAAGTGAAGAGACGTCATGAGATATGCAGAGCTTGGATGTTACGAAGCTTCTTATCTGTGGATGTCTCATGGACTATATACTATAGTTGGCATACTCTTCAATGTCCACATCGTATCTGCAGGCAAAATAATAGAACCCAATTGCCAACTGTTCATTTTAGCCATTCTTGCTCTACAGCCTTCTGCACAAATGGTGATCGCCAAAAATGAGTACCCGAGACCACTGTTCCTTCAGCCTTCACTTTGGAAATCTTGGGTTCTTTCACATTGATAAGAGCGAATGCTTCTGCCAGTAATCTGCAATGCCTATCTCAGATTGCCAAAATACTTTGTACCAAAATCTCAAGTAAAAAATGTAACGCTTGTATATAACACATCTTCGAAAATAAATTTATGCAAAAAATTCTGACAGTTTGACTGGCTACAGCCTAGAATAATTGCAGTCTAAATGTTGGTGCTTCCGCTACAGTTCCCTAGCAGGAACTAATAATTTGATAGATTCAGCCTGTTGTACCTCATTCTTAATTAGAGTGTTTTGGGAAGATTGGTTTGGCTATGGTCATTGTTGTAGTGGACACACATGGAGGATTTGCAACTGTGTCAATTGGTATAAACGAAAGAGACTATGTCAATATGGTCCAAGGTTTAATTTTTTTCTTCTTCTACAACAGTTTTTATTGTTGAGATTTCTCTTGGGGCCCGAACATGTTGATTCTATATTGCTCCTTCTATTACAATACATTCTCATTGATATTCCTACTAAAAGTAAAGCTCTTTATCTTCTGTAACTCTGCATTTGAATATTATATTATTAATGAGAATTTTAGGTAAAATAGATTCAACTTTCCTTCTAAAATGATAAACTAGCAATCACACCTTAGTGTGCAATGGGTATGCCGAAGAGGTGTGAAAGGTCAATTAGGGCAAAATTTGGTCAATTTTTTGCATAAATTTGTGCAGTACATGAGATCAATTGGTAGACCAAATTTAGAAAATAATGTTTCTTGTGCAATAAAGGTCTCAATAAAGAAGTGATGGTTTCAAATCCACCTGGCATCCTCTTACAAGCTTTCAATTATAACTAAAAGAAAAAATTTCAATTAAGAAGATAATCAAGTTCCATAACCAATAGACTCATGTTATGTTTGCAATTAGGTGAGAGGGAGAGAGAGGTAGAGGGGGCCAGGCAAGAGAGAAAGAGAGAGAGGTAAAAATATTATAGATAGAGATGAAGATGAGATAAATATGAATATGGAGAAAAGGAGAGAGATATGGAGAGAAAAAGATAGAGAAGAGATAGGATTAGATATGTCGAAGCTCAAAATATAAGGAGAGAGAGAGAGAGAGAGATGCATATATAGAGGGAGAAATGTATATAGATAGAGTGGGGAGAGAAAGATAGCTCAGTAGAAAGGAAGATAGAGTGAGAGAGGAAGAGGATAAAATTGATAGACAGATAAAGAGATGTAAAGAGATATATAGATGGTGAGATAGAGTGATAGAGATATAAGGAGACAAAGAGAGGGAGAGATGGAGATATGGGAAGATAGAGGAAGAGATAGACATATATTGGAAGAAGAGCGAGAGATAGATATATATAAGAGAAAGGAAGAGAGAGGTAGTGATAAAAAGATAAATAGTGGGATACAAAGGGAATGTTGGTGTTGAAAAATGAAAGTAGGTTATTTTGTTGCATGTTCAAGTGTTTGTGCTATATCTAAAGTGCAAAAAATTGTTTGATGCAATATTAGCACAATAAAATGTGATTTGTGCACAACTACCACCCTAACTTTCTCTTTGGGCCTTTTTTCACATCTAAAAAAAATATGTTAATATGGCATCTTATATTTTTCAACATCTCAACAAAAACCATGTTTATATGGAATTATATTTAAAGATGTGGACTTGAAACTTTAATTCATAGAAGTGACTTGGCAAATAAATTACTATAAAAAAATTAGGACTGGTTTAAAATTGCTATGTAAGATTACCCTCTCTCCATCTCTTCTTGTTTATCTCTAGTTCTCCTTGTTTGTCTATCTCTTTATCTCTTTCCATCTACCTCTCTCTCTACATCCCATTATCTCTTAGAAAATTAAAAATAATAATTAAAGGATATTAGAATTAATTTAATTTATATTTGTTACCTTCTTAAAAAATTATTTATTGTAGAATAGTTATAGTTGAATTTTATTTTTATTTCTATAATAAAATAAAATTCATCCTAAAACTTAAATTAAATGCTTAGAGAGATCAGGAGAGAGCAACTAACTTTTGATTACTTATTTCATGCTAATAATTTAAGGATAGTGTGTATCATTGAGAAATTATTGTTACCGTGGAATTCCATTTGATTAGGTAGAGACATAGAGAGATAAAGAGATAGAGATATATAAATATACTGATAGAAACATATAAAGAGAAGAGACACGAATCAATAGATAGAGAGAGGGAGATGGAGTAATATAGAAAGAAAAATAGGGATAGGGAGAGAGATAGAGAGGAGTAAGAGGAAGATAGAGAGAAATAGAGAGAGATATAGATATCATACAAGAGAGATGGGGTGAATATGAGGGAGAGAAAGAGAGATGGAGAAAATGATATATTAATAGAAATAGGAGAGAGATATATGGAGACATAGATGGAGAGGAGAGATTGAGAGAAATAAGGTGATAGACACAAGTAATAGAGAAAGGTTTAGAGAGAGGGAAAGAGATAGAGATAGACATAAGCAGGAAAAAAAAATGAATGTGTGTATGAGTTAGAGATATGAAATAATATTAATAAAAAATAGCATATCTTACTTTATATTTTTTGTTTGGCTTACACTTGCACAAAGCTAGGAATGACGTGTTTTTGACGCACTCAAATTTATGGTTCAAGTACTACACTTATTGTTTGGCTTGCACTTGAGTTAGAAAATTTCTTTATCTTTAATACATAGAATTGATTTTTAGTACATAGAATTTTATTATCTCTCCCTCTCCCTTTCTCTTCCTCCCTCGCATTATATCACTAATTATTACCAACCACTTTGGTAAAAAAAATTGTAAGATATTGTCGTATCTTTGTATTTAAAGACATCTAATACTATACTAAATCACATGATGTAAGAACCTAAAGGTTAAACAAGGAGAATTTATGGAGCATGCAAGTGGCTTATATTAAAATGGTGTAGATTTTTATTCTTTCCTCTTTAGGCTATTATATTTGATGCATCTATTGATCTCTCCCTTTCTCGTTCCCTCCCTATCCCTAATCTATGTCTAATACTCTCTGATTCAATTCATGTATATCTCTATCCCTCCCTTAGTGTATCACCCCCTCTATATCTCTATATCTACTTCTCTCTATTTTTTTAAATCTCATATTTTTTCTCTCCCTTTACCCATTTCTCTATATCTCCTTATATCTCTATATATGTATCTCTCTCTATCATTGATTTAGGCTTTATGTGTTAGTTCTTTTTTTCTTTGTGAAATTGCAAAAAGAAATGTTTGTATTGCAGTGATTTGAGAAACAAAATAAGGCAAATAAATAGAACAACATCTGATGGAAAACACACCGTAAGGGTGGTTGCATAACTGGTAAACTAACTAACTACCACCTTAACTAACAGCCTAATGAATTAACACTAACATTACCCCCTTAATACATTAGGGTTACAAATAAAGTTACTTAAAAATACAAACTGTACTTTGCCAAGAGGCTTAGTGAGTACATCTGTAACTTGGGAAGAGGAAGGAAAAAACTTGAGTTGAGTATTGTGCTTGAGAACCTATTCCCGAATATAGTGATAATCCACCTCAATGTGTTTGGTGCGTTCATGAAAGACAAGATTCTTAACATTTTTTAAAACACCTTGATTGTCACAGAACAGTATGGGTGGATGATCATCTGAAATATCCATATCAGAGAAAATGCAACATAGCCAAACCACCTCGTGGACAACCTCCCGAGCAGCTCAATATTCAGCTTTAGTGGATGAAAGAGATGTGACATTCTATTTCTTACTCAATGAAACAGGGCCAGATCCAAGATGAATAATATAGCCTGAGGTTGATTTGCAATCATCTAGAAATCCAGCATAATCTGAGTCAACAAATCCCTATAAGAAGAATTCCTCAGTCTTCTTATAGTCTAGACCATACTCAAGAGTACCTCAGACATACCTCAACACATGCTTGGCTTCCATCTAATGACATTTCTTTGTTTCCTGCATGAAGTGAGATAGATAGCTTATAGCAAAGCACAAATCGGGTCTGGTGTAGGTCAAGTAAATGAGACTACCAACAAGTTGTCGATATAGAGTCCCATCTACTTGAGGCGAATCCTGGAAATGAGAAAGTTGTAGACCTTTCTCCATAGGAGTTGAGACGGGTTTACAATATACCATGCCAAAATTGTCCAGGAGTGTCTTGGCATATTTCATCTGAGAAATAAATATATGATAATCCTACTGCCAAAATTCTAAACCAAGACAATAATGAAGTAGTCCCAAATCAGTCATATCAAAAGATTTCTTTAGATCATGCTTGACAGTATCAATGAGATTGTCGAAGCTCCCTGTAATAACCAAATCATCCACATACACCACAAGTATGACAATATCTATGCCAATCTTCTTGATATACAAATTAGGATTAGAGGGACTACGGATAAAACCATGTTGTAAGAGATGTCCATCTATTTTAATGTGCCAAGCCCGAGGGCTTGTTTAAGTCCATAGAGGGATTTGATAAGACGACATACCTTGACAAGATTTTGTTCATTGAGAAAGCCATCAAGTTGGACCATATACACTTCTTCTATAAGATCACCATTCAAGAAGGCACTCTTGACGTCCATCTGATGAAGCTTCCATCCTTGTTGTGCAACAAGAGCACATACCACTCAAATAGTTTTAAGCTTTGTAGTGGGTGCAAAGGTTTCTTCAAAATCAATACCCTCTTGCTGAGAATATCCTTTTGCAACAAGACACACCTTGTACTTGTTGATGGATCCATCTACCTTATACTTTGTTTTGAAGACCCATTTGTAGCCTATGGGTTCTTTTTCTGGAGGTAGATCAACAAGATCCCATGTATGACTCTTCATTAGAGACTCATATTCAACATTCATGGCATGCTTCCAATGAGGTTGACTGAGAGCCTTAGATATGGTGTCAAGTTTAGTACTTTCTTCAATTGAACTCATTAATGCTAAGTTCACTTCATTTCTGGTGTGACTACGGGTCAGTATCCTGGTAGAAAGATCAAGAAGAGAACTCAAGTGAGAATCACAAAGTAATGATTGCACTTCTTTGCTGGTGTGACTGCATGTCTCTATCCCAATAGAATGTTTGAAATTCTTGACTATACCCAGATCATCCTGGAACCCTTCATCTGCACTAGGTGATTCAGACTCATCATTAGTTGGAGAAAAAATCTTATGAGAGGAGGATGGAGATTGTGTACGCAAGCAAGAATCAAAAGTTGTTTCATCAAATACCACATCACGATGAACAAGAAGTGTATATGTCTCAATTTCCAAGAGACAATATGCCTTGGACTATGAACTATAGCCCAAGAAGATACATGGAAGTGTCTTAGAATCTAGTTTCTTGCATTTCTTAGTTGGAACATGCATATAGGTAGTACAACCAAATACTCGCAAATGAGAAACTGATGGCTTATGGTCACTCCATACCTCTTCAGGTGTTTGATGTTGAAGAACCGTTGTCAGAGCCCGATTGAGAAGATACACAATAGTTTGAACTACTTCAACCCAATATTGTTCACCTAACTTGGCAATGGCAAGCATGCAGCAAGCCATCTCTAAAATATTCTGATTGTGCTGCTCGATAACACCATTCTATTGAGGGGTATAGGGAGCAGTCAAATGATGCTTAATACCATGCGCCTACAAGAACTCCTCAAATGCATGAGACGTGAATTCCCCCCACGATCTAAGCAAAGAACAGGAAGAGGCTTGCCAGAGTCATGAACAGCCTGATGGTAGAACTCACGAAAGCGGGAGAAATCTTCACTTTTCTGATGAAGGAAGAAAACCCAAATCTTTCGAGAGAAGCCATCAACAAATAACTGAAAATAGTGGCAGCCCTAAAAAGATGCAGGAAAAGGCCCGCAAAGATCAGTATGAACAAGAGCAAGATGCTCGATGGCATGATAGGAACTGAACAGAAAGTCATCGTGATGCTGCTTCCCTGTAAGACAACCAGAACAGATAGGGATCAAAGAGGAGAGCAGAGGAAGACCCTCTACCATGGCATGGGATTGCAAAAGAGAGAGAGAGAAAGCAAGAAGATGACCATATCGGTAATGCCAAAGAGAAGTGGACTCAACAGTAGAAGCACAAAGAGCAATTCCATGAGAAGAGGCAACATCAAGTGCAAAGAGATGACCCTGTTTGAAACCATGAGTAATGATCTCACCATCGCAAGAAATAAGATAGGGCTTAATACCAACTTGAACTTGAAATTCTACCTTAAGTTTGTGATTTAGAAGTTGACTGATAGACAAAAGATTGCTAGTAAAACCAGGAACATAAAGTACATTGGAAAGAGAACAACTGCCTTCAGTAAGAGGGATATTAATAGTACCAATGCCTTTAGCAACATATTCCTTATCATCAGCAATACGAATGAGATCACCAGTTGGAGTGGAATTCAAAGTATCAAACAAACCTTTATCTCCAGTCATGTGTTTACTAGCACCAGAATCAATTAACTAGACATGCCGTGAAGAGGGAGATGTTTGAGAAACCAAGACCAGATTCGGATAAACAACAGAAGTAGGAGCAGGAGCAGACACATCTTCATCGGAGGGCCCATCAAAGATGTCATGTTGCTGAGTAGCAACATTTCCTTGCTGATGTCGTCGACCACGAGATGAACGAGAATGACTATGGCCAGATGTACCTTCTTTATTGGATGCACCTTGAGTAAGACCATTGTACCAACAATGATCAGTATCATGAGTAGGAGCATTACAAATAAAACACCATCTAGTGGAAGACTTTGTTGGTGGCATAGGTGGTGATGACTATATCTGAGACTATGAAGATCGTCATCAGTGTCGACAAGAGACAAGAACTTTTTCCTCAAATTCCTCATGCAATGAGTGAATAGCCTCTTCCTATTGAAGCAAATTGACAAGCTCTTCAAAAGATACCTGTTGTTCGGTGATATTTAAAGTGGTAACAAAAGTCCAAAACTTGGAAGGAAGAGCATGTAAAGTGATGGGAATGATCATCTTATCCTCCACTATTTCACCAAGAGCCACTAGTTCCGCCCGAAGAATAGACACACGATAGAGAAAATCAGCAACCTTTTCACCGGCTGACATAAGAAGAGTATGCAGCTGAGACTGCGAATGAAGAATTTTAGTCTGACTCTTTGCGTCAAAGATGGTGGAAAGTGCATCCCAAGCTGCCTTGGATGTAGTTGCATCTTGAATATAAGGTTGAACCTCATTGGAGATGCTGAGTGATAAGCATCAGTGCTTTATTATCAATTTTATCAAATTTTTTTTGTTCATTAGCATCAGTTTTGTGTCGTGTGATAGTACTTGAGATAATCTCCCATAGTTCTTCAAATTGAAGAATGGTCCTCATCTTTGTTTTCTAGGCAGCATAATTAGATCCTTTAAGAAGCTAAGTGTCGGACAAAAGAATCTTGGGGGCAGACATGATAAAAACAATAATAACAAAGAGCAAACACAACAATGCTTATTATGATGGTATTGTTTTTAGGGACGAAGAGTCCACATACATGTATGAAAAATAGTCTTATTTTAAGATGACAAGAGGCAAAATGAGAATGGTAAGCACATGTAGTGAGACAGGGACGCTTTGGTGAGCGTTCTACCTATTCTTCATCATCTACATCATAACCGGTTTCAAGTTGCACATTAATCTGTCTGGCTTGACAACAAACATCAAACAGAAAGTATTCAAGGAGTCCATTGCAGATTAATTCATCAAACGCAAGGTTTCCAGTATTTCGAAGAGAATCAAGCAAAGCGAAATAGAAGCCTATGCTATCTTTCACAACTTGTTGTGCTCCATGATTACTCTCCACACTACATGCATCTTTAGGTGTTGTCGACATTCACTACTCGCCAAGCCAACGTTTATAAAACTTGCTTCTTTTGTATGCACCAAAGACTCAGAACAGAATCACCTTCCTTCAGTGCATTGTTCCCTTACTGGATTTGATACCAAATGAAATTGCAGAAAGAAATGTTTGTATTGCAGTGATTTGAGAAACAGAACAAGGCAAATAAATAGAACAGCATCTGATGTAAAACACACCATAAGGGTGGTTGCATAACTGGAAAACTAATTAACGCTAATGAATTAATGCTAACATTTTGATTGTTAATATTTCTCTTGGGGTGATTCTATATTGCTGCTTGTGGTAAAATACATTCTCATTGATATTCCTACTAAAAGAAAAACTCTTTTATCTTTTGTAACTCTCTGCATTTCAATCTTTAAATATTATTAATAATAATTCTAGGTAAAATAGATTCATCTTTGCTTCCAACATGATAAATAAAATCTTGTCCTAAAAAAAATTAGAAAAAATACAATGATTTCAAGAATACGTCTCTGGGGCAATAGGTGCGCCAAGTTTTATTCACAATTCAATCAATTACATGCATCGAATGAATGGAAAGGAAATAGTGAATGAAGGGAACACTAGGAGAGGATCCGGTTTTATTTATTCTATTTGACAACGAAATAGAAAAGAAGAGGAACGAGTATGGATTTCAGTGGCTGTCGTTATGCAGAGACTCTGAAGCAGCGGCTTGAACATTAGGATAGAGATTGAGGTCTGATAAAACAGCTTCCGATGGGTATTGTGGCGCTTGGCCGAGTTGCACATGCGCCCACTTCTCAGCCATTTCAGAGGACTTCTGTGCACATGGAACCTGGCATTTGGCCGAGACATGCACCGTAAACGTTATCAACAACACAAGAAGCAGTGTTCTCAGTTTCATATGCATCGAATTCTCCATATTTATTAAGTCAAATGGACACAAAAAAAATTATGTTTCAACTGAATAACGAGTTCGCAGGTGAAGATCGATATGAAATCCAAGGCAATATTGTTATTCATTTATAGAGACACCCCCACCTTTAATGAATACAGTAGGAAACTTTTCTTCAATTAGGCATTCAAACTACTGTAGCGTAGTGGAGACGAAACAATTTACAGCCTAGAAGGTTAGACTAACTGGCTATGTCTTAAGAAAAGAACAAATAAACGCCACCAAATATTGTCGAGTAAGATCTTTCCAGAAGCTACGAAATTCTATCTAATAAATTTATGTTTTGGATTTATGTTAGAAACATTTTAGGCACTAGAATATTATTTTTTAATTATTATTTAGTTTTGTCTTTAGTATTTTATATTATTGCAATGTATTATAATTATAGTAAGCTTGTGTATGATTGGATTTCTATATATTAGTCTATGTATGAGACTAATATGATTTTTAATGTTTATTTATGATCTAGCATACATTGAATCTTGATTCAATTGACATGTTTTTTCTTATGATAATCACTTATCTACTAGCCATTGCATTGTAGTGTGCAATGGGTACACCAAGGAAATTTTGTTTAGTTTTAAGAAGATTGGAAAAAATCTAAGGTATAATGTAGATAAAGTTGACTCTTCATATTTGAATTTAAAATGCTTTTGGAATGAAATTTTATCATTTTTTAGAAGCACACATATATATTGTAGAAACAGTTGACAAATTACTTTGCTTTCCTTATTATAACAATCTATGCAATTAACATATTAATGTTCATTTCCTTATAGAAGTTAAATTTTCAAACTCTATGAAATTTGAAGTAAGTAATAATAGAAAAGTATAAGGAAAAAAGAAAATTATTTGTGCTTGTAAAGAAACAAAAAGTGATATAACCAATAAGAGGAAGAAAATAAAATATCAGTTGTGTTAAATGCCTAATTTTTAAGCATTGACGATTGAATAATTGTCTCTATAAAGTAGTAAAATTAAATAAAAAGGAACAATTACTTAAATGATCTGTAAGTTAACAAAATATAGATTCAAACGCAAAAAGTATAAAGATCCAAAGATATAAGTTTTTGTTTTAGTGAAATTGGCTAAAGTAAGTGGTTGAAGGAACAAACCTTGACTTCTTTTAACTTTTGCTTGATGATCTTGCGTTTGGTAATTCTAGAAATTGTCATGCCAAAAGGGAAAAATGGCCATTGAAAGAACTTTCAATCAGACTATTACAGTATGCTACCCATTATTTTTTCTTTTCAGATAAAATTTTATCCAAAATGACAAATTTGAATACAATGATGGAAGTTTCTATCTCTCACATATAGAACTAGTATATATCATTTCCTATGCTACAAGGCACCTCAAATGTGGCAATTGTCATGCAAGAGTGAAAAAAAAGTGATTCAGAGGGCTTTCCATTTGACTATTATAGTATGTCACCCATTATTTTAGTTTTTGAGATAACAGTTTATCCATAATGGAAGATTTTAATGTTTCAATGCAAGTTCTCTCCTCACATGTAAAATCAGTATATATCATATCCTATGCTACTGGCCTTTCATTGGAATTATAAAGTTTGAAAAAGTTGTAGCTACTCCATGTCATCCATTCAAAACAGATTTTTTGTTCTTTATGTAATCATAGTTGCTAGTAACTTATGATTGAGCAAATATATACAAGAAAAAAGAATACTACTATTAGTAGTAGAGATATTTGTAAGGTAGCAAAATTGACTATCACCATGTTCGCTTTTAAAGATCAATTTTATACGAAAGAAGACTAAATCTTCTAACTTAATTAGAAGCCAACCAATAATCGTAGTACTTGAACCATAAATTTGAGTGTGTGATAAACACATCATTCCTAGCTTGGTGCAAGTGAAAGTCAAACAAAAAATACAACTATTAATATTATTTCATTTTTGATCTTGAACTTGAATTTGTGGAATGTAACACACGAGCCTATTGCCTTTATGTTGACAAAAAACTAAATTAAAGAAAGGTACTTCTTGAATGTTAAGAAAAAAAATTATTAGCTAAATCCCATACATGTTTAGTTAAATATGAAGAGTGCTTAACTTTGAAAAAAATTATCTCATAAAATTTTAAAATAAGCATCGATGGGATTAAAACCCTACATGTACTGTGATAACTGGCTAAATTTTCTTGGCTAAACTAGTTTAAAGCTGAAATTTATTATAGAAAAATTAAAATTGCAAATTAGATCTTTAATTTTTAAAAATTGTGCAAGTTTTTAAAAACTCTAACTACATCGCATGTTGTTGTTGCTCTGTTTTTTTCTATATCTTATGATTACCCTACTTTTCACAAACATATCGGCAAAATTATAGATATTCATTTTTTTTCAGTTGATGAAGAACCCAGATACACTACCATTCAAGTTTTCGATTAAGTGAAAAGAAGGTTTGGAAGGGGCCTCGAAACCCTTTTACAAAAAGATAATCAAAAGATAAGACATTAAAGACTAGCTAGATAGAGCAAAACACAAAAAAGAGACAACTGACAAAGACAAAAAGGTAGCAAGAAGCCAAAAGAGGCAAAGGAACAACACAAAGATAACTAAGGGATAGCCACGAGCAACAGACCCTAAGAAAGGTTTTTGATAAGCTCCACCGCTTCTTGCTCCAAATGGACCATAGAGGCAGCAGTACTCTTTAGTTCCTCCAACTCCTTGGTATGCTGGGTCATCTTCCTAGTACTAGCTCGAGTTATTTTACCATGACCAGTAGTTCCCCCTTCAAGAGTCAGAGCCTTATCCTCACTAGTATCAATAGTGTTCTTTTCCTAATGGATATGTTCCAGTTTGCTAATCATCACACTGAAGCTGTCGATAGAGGCTTTCATAATCTTTTGGCTTTGTTCTCCAATTTTCTTTAGGGTGTTCTCATGGCTGAGAACCCGCTTCTCTAGATCATTGAATGTATCCTCCACAATCTTAAATTGAGAGCCATATGCTCTAGTGATATCCTCTACATCGTTGATGGCTTTAGTCAATTCATTCAGGTAGTTAGGTAGGGTACTGAGCTTACCTATTCCAACAACTTCTAAGGTATCCACTTTTCTAGATGAATCCTCCTATTTGTTCTTCGAACTATCCATCTTCGAATAGACCCAATCAATAACCTTGTATAACTCCATCATCCCACTCTTCATGGTATTCAACATGGTTAAAGGAGATTTTCTACTATCAATGTTCATCTCAGTAGTAGTATTATCCAGGGTCTCCACGTTAAGACCAATACCATTGGGAGACAGAGTATCACCTTCCCTCACCGTCTTCCAATCTTATTCAACATCATCTATCCTTTTATTGCGATCCTAAGGATTGGGTTGACAACATATTGCATGACAACAAACAAAATCCATCTCCATACCTTCTTTATCACTTTTAGCGAGTAGTAGGTTTTTCTGGATTTCACCAAGTTGGTTTTCTCAGACTCTTCCTTTGGTAATCGCTTGATAGCAACTTTGGTGAGCTTACTGTCTCTATAAAAATTTCTGCCTCCCATTAGCATACCAGTGACTTTCGTGATCATCCCTTCTTTAATTTCAACCTTTCTTCCTCCTATGGTAATTTTTCCATATTTCCAATTCTTTTTGAAAATTCTGGTAACGGTACAGTTTTTACCTACAATTCTCTCCATATACTCTATCATCTTGGCCATTTCTAGAACGGCCCATGCCTTCGGCTTATCTTTCCATTCATCACAGGAGAGCAACTCAATTCTTTTCCTATTACCTCCCATGGCGTCAACAAACAGATTATTCTTATCCTTCATAATGCAAAACAGGGCAAAACTAGAGATCAAAGTATAGAGCAGGAAGGTCTTCAAAATAGAAATGGGCACCCACAAAGCATGTGGAGTCTTGTCCCCATTAAAAGCCAGCTCAATCTTTGAGCACCGCTCTTTTTGATTTATTATGGCTTTTCATATTGATAAGTAGATTGTCATTATTACTTATTACCCCCTCATAACCATGCACTCTATCATAAACGCAGAAGGCACGAGCCTCATGAGGAAGATCTACCTCGCCTCTCTAGCTCATCATGTGATAAAAACAAATGGCCATGTTGGAAAACCAATCAGCAATAGTGTTGATTTCTCTATAATTGTGAGATACAACACACAACTTGAAAGAATTAATTATCTCCTTAGCTTGAGATATGATGTTTTTTATGGTCAATGAAGGGGAGGATAGACACTTTAGGCATTGAACAATGTTGTTAGAATCTCCCTCGAGCTAGACTTTAGTAAATCCCATCAATTTAATAAGGGAAAGGGTTTGGTAAACAGCCATGGCCTCGGCTAAGTGGTTAGTCTATGATCCCATGGGGAGTGCCACCACGACAATGCAATATCCAGCCTCATTTATTATCACTCCCCCACACCCCCTCAGCCCTGGGTTTCCACCGCATTAAAATTAGATTTGATCCAACCAGTCAGAGGAAAGGACCACTTACTACTTTCACTCTTATTTTTCTTGTCATCTCTACCATTCAAGTTATTTGACAAATAAAAATTAAAATATGAGCACACAACATCTTAAATTTCTTTCATTTTAACTATTCTTTTTATTTCTCTTGCTTCTCTTAATGACATGGCTGTTAATTGAATATATCATTTTTTTGTTAATTGTTGCTAATAATGATCAAGGTAGTTCTTACTCTTGTGTCCATGTTGGTGTTGACAAATGAAAGTAGGTTATTGGGTTGCATGTTCAAGTGTTTGTGCTAGATCTAAAATGCAACAAATTGTTTGATGTTATATTAGCACAATAAAATGTGATTACGGCACAACTACTTGCCTAAATTTCTCTTTGGGCCTTTTTTGACATCTCAAAAAAATTAATTTTGATGTGGTATGTTATCTTTTTCAACATCTCAACAAAAACCATGTTGATATGGAATCACATCTAAAGATGTGGACTTTAAACTTCAATTCATAGCAAGGGACCTGCCAAATAAATTACTATTAAAAAATAGGAGTGGTTTACAATTTCTATGTAAGATTACCCTCTCTTCATCTCGACTTGTTTATCTCTAGTTCTCCTTGTTTGGATATCTCTTGATCTCCTTCCATCTACCTCTCTCTTTACATCTCACAATCTCTTAGGAAAATAGAAATAATAATTAAAGGATATTAGAATTAATTTAATTTATATTTGTTACCTTATTAAAAATTTATTTATTATAGAATAGTTATATTCGAATTTTTAATTATTTTTATAATAAAATAAAATTCATCTTAAAAGATAAATTAAATTCTTAGAGAGAGAGAAAGAGAGAGAAAATAACTTTTGATTACTCATTTCATGCTAATAATTTAAGGATAGTGTGTATCCTTGGGAAATTATGGTGAGGGTGGAATGTCATGTCATTAGGGAGAGAGATACAGAGATGCAGAGATAGAGGTATATAAATATACTGATAAAAAGTGATAGAGAGAAGAGAGACATATCAATAAATAGAGAGGAAGATGGAGTAATATAAAAAGACAAAAATAGATAGTGATGCAGCCATGGTCCGGTGGGTCCTCAAAAAGAACTGACCAGATCATTCAGCCAGAGTAACACAATGGAAGCAACAACACATAGAAATATTATAGAATTAGACATCTACTTTGTCATATATTGAGCATAGAACATCAGGTACTCAACACTTTACATGCAAGATAACATGCCAGATTACAATACATTTGGAACTCTCAGAGTTATTCGGATCTCGAATCTTGAATTTAGAACCTCATCTAATTGATGTCCTCTAATGACTACAAAAAATTACATATATCCTCCAGAACACATCTGGGTCGACCACAAAAGCTTACATTAACCAAACAAGGAAAATGAAATGTGTAAGATAGGTTGGCCCCAAAACATCAAGAGCCCATCCGCCAAGAACAATCCAAAAGTGCAGACCACAAGGAAGGTTAGCCAAGGGCCTAGGAATATCAAGTATAGTGTCGAACTGATCTTTAATCCAAGAAGTCTCTCCAGAAAAGAAGAAATCTCAAACTTAGACGATAAGCTCAAAATTGCTCCAAAACCCAGAAATAGTTGCTCTAGAAAGAACAACTCACCGAAAAAGAACCCATGTGAACTAGAAATATGGAATAATGCACAACAACATGCCTAGAACCTAAAAATATAATCCACAATGAAAGATAAACATTTATCAAAATACACTGAATGAAACACAAAAAACTGCTACATGAACTGTGTTACTAGATTTTTACCTATAGGCTCAATCAGGTAGAGCAACTATGTTTTTTAAGCAAATGGTACATTTTAAAACATTTTATGCCACATTAAGCCATAAAAATGAGAAAATTTTACAAGATTACATGGATACAAATCATTGCATTCATGCATGTAAATGAAACATAAAAGATTTCATAATCTTTTGAAAAATGTAATTTTTATTCAATGGAAGAAAATACATGTGTCTCACACAAGAAGCCATGAGACTAACTTTTCTCATATGATGTCAATTAAAAGATAAAATATGCATAAATGAGCAAATGTAAAAGAAGGGAAGCATGCATATGAGGAAACCAGTCATTGCCTGAATGAGTGGTACTGTTGGTGTGTTTTGTTGCTCCTAGTTGCTTGGCTTTGTTTCTTGACCCGACTCTTGCTTCTAGATGTCCTCTAGCTTCTTGCATAGATGAGAACAATGAGTTATAAAAATTGTTCTAAGAAATGAATGATTAAGAGAAACAAAATACACCCTAGCTTCCTTCAGTAAAGAGATGCAATGCCTTGTTCAGGACAGTGTAAGAGGGTTTGAAGGTTAAGAGCAATAATGCACAGCGACAAAGTTTAATGTTTGGGGCAACGTTATCTACATCAGCACATAGTCAAATGTATCAAAGATGAAGTTTACGATGAGAAGACAACTTCAGGTTAATATATTTTATCCTCAATCAAAATAACCCTCATGTAAGTTCAATTCAACTTATTAACCTTGAAAGATCAAAGTGTAGACCCGGAGCAAAGACAAAGATACACACAAACACGAAACCCCAAATTTTTAAACTGATAATATGACAATTTTTTCACTGACCAACGACATCCATGAGAGGGTTTCTAACAAAGATCAAACACAATGAAATCATCAAATACAAATTTGCTAAAAGAAATAATCAAATTCGACAGTATAATAAAGAGAGCTATTCATTTTTTTTTAACCTATGCTGTAGATGACAGTAAAGATAAAAGAGTAGTCACGATTTTAAAAGATCAGTGCAAGAATAATCAATGGTGTAAGATTGTTCAAATAAAAAAACATTAATAGTGACTCACAGAGCCTTGCATGAAGAATAGAAATGCTACAATAGTCATGTTAAGACTGAGAACTCACCTGGAGCGCATAGCAGCAAGAAGAGTCGTTGCAGATCTCATGGCCGCCATGGAGGTTGTCAAAACCTCTCGGCCTCAAGCTTCTTTAGGAATTTTTGATGGAAATGAGATGTTTCATCTCTTTCATCGAATTTTGTTTCAGGGTTATTTTTTGCCCTAAGGGAAAAAGCCGAACCTTATGTTTTTTGGTGGGATATTTTATTATAATAAAACCTTGTAGTTCATTTCCACCGTGGGATAGGACTTGTGTCTTGTGATTTCTTCAAACTCTTTGCCTCAATACAAGGATCTTTAGGATTGTTTAAATGATTTTGAATCGCTTATTTTCTTTTTGATTCTTGTAATTATTGTTGAATGTAATAGGAGAAATATTCACTAAAGCAGTTAATGAAGGATCTTTATTTGAATATTTTCTTATTTGCATTTATTTTATGAGTCAAGGGGGGGGGGGGCGGTTTGAGACATTTAAAGAGTTTGAGAGCATGTAGGGTGGTTAAGTTGGTTTGAGAACATATAGAGGGTATATAAGGACTCTTTATGAGCTAGTTTGGTCTTATTATTGCATTTTTGAGAAATTTATGGTTTGATTAAGTCATGTTTGACTTTTTCACACATTTGGAGCACATGTAGAAAGAATATTGGTCCTAGATTTGAGGCATTTTGAATGCATCTGACCCTAGTTTGTTGGGAGTTCCTATTCTTATGGATCTTTTGAAGGAAGATTGGAGGATATATTCATGTTTGTAAATCATTCTTGAGTTAGTTCCTAATTATGTAGTTTGGAGCCTTAGTGACTTCTAATAGTCCATTGTCCTCTCTTATTGCCATATTTTTGGAACTCATATATTTTGATATTGATAAAGCTACCTTGTAGACTTGTGACAGTTTGATCTCTTCTTATTCTTGCAGAGTTGTGTATTTTCTGATTGATCGAGTTATCAGTGAAGAGTTTTTCCCTTCCTTATAATCTTGTCTCACTATATTTATACCTTTTTTGCAAAAGTGTCATGTGCAGGTTTCAAGTTATGTCTAAGTTACTGAGTAATCTCATTCAGACCTTCTTGTGAAATATTTATGTGTGTGCATGTCTTGAATAAGTTATATTATCTTATTGTTTTTAGTATAGTTTTTAGAGTGCTTCAGCTTTCTAATTATCATAAAATTAGCAATTTTTGTGATTCACATAGTATTTCCTTTTAGTTTGTAGAAGTAGGATTTTGCATTTTTAGTTATCTTATTTCCCTTTTCCTAAAAAAATAGTAGTTTCAAAGTGACCCCATGTTTCTCCAGAAAGCTTAGTTTCAAACTCTGTAGAGGGTGACATCATCCGGTCTACCAACGTAACCTTATAGCCATTCGGTTCCATCTGGCTATTAGACTTATCTACTAGATCCTTTTGTAAATCCATGCCACCAATCAAGGTAGCCTCTGTAACTAGCTTCTCATTACTGCAATTCTTCCCAAGACTCAAATTTCTCACTTCTTTCTCCTTCTCCCTCAAGGAATTCAAAGTGAACTTCTACCCATCCTTCTCAATAGTGATTAGGTTTCTTCTACAATCATAAATATATCTTCTATCAAACTACCAAGGTCTACCCAACAAAAAATGACAAGCACTCATAGACACAACATCACATAAGACCTCATCTCTAAAAGATCCAATATTTAAATGCACTAAACTCTGCTCCTTTACTTCTAACTTTTGATCATCTTGTAACCAACTCACCTTTTAAGGACAAGGATTCTTAAGCCTCTGCAATCCAAGCTTCTCCAACATCTCCTCATTCAAAATTATCAGTACATCCATTGTTCATAATAACCTTACAAGACTTACCACTTGATTTGCATACAGTCCGGAAAAGACTCCTCTAAGTAGATCTGGTATCTTCACTACTCTGCTCCATCAAGTTCCTCCTAAACATAAGAGATTCTCCCTACTCTGGTGCATTTTTAGATTTAGTGACGGTAGCTTCCTAATCCTCATTTGTCACACAATTTCTTGCCACCCCTTGATTGCACTCATAAGTTCTATGTCTGGTCTCTCCACATTTGAAACATCTACCCAAAAATCTTGTGTTGCTACTACCATTGCCTTTTCTCTATGTCTTCTGATCTAGTTCTTTATTCAACTTATGTTTTTGTTCTTCATCCACTTTCTACTTCTCTGAACTGACACTCATCTTCTCCTTATATCTCTCTTTTTCTCTAGGGTAATTTGGTTGTCTTCTTTTCACTTTCTCCTTAGCTTTCAAAGCATATTGGTAAGCCTCCTCAACTATAGAAATCTTTAGCGTACTCATCTTATCCTGAATGTTAAATGCAAGTCCATTTATGTATCAAACCACCTTCTCCCTATCCATCTCTCTATGTATAGATCTAATCATCACCTTGTAGAATTCCTTAGTATACTCTTTCACACTCATGTTTCTCTGCTTCAGTTTTTGCAACTTCTTGAACAATTCTAACGTATAGTCTCTCAGAATGAACTAAGCCTTCAATCTTGCAACCATCTATCTACACTTGGTGATCTTCATTTCACCATTCTCAACTATGTTTCTCTACAACTCTTTGCACCATAAGGCAACATTCCCTTTCAATTTAGTTTGTTCGAGCCTAACCCTCTATGGGTCCTTAATATCCTCAAATTCAAAGTAGTCCTCCAACTCTTCAATCCAATCAATCAAATACTCCAAATTCAACATCTCAAAATAGTTCAAAATCTCCACTTTATGTATTTTACTTGCTTGTGCCATTTCTCACAAAAATATTTCCTCTCTTCCAACTTCCGGTCCTTCAGCCTCTTCCACTTCAAGATCTTCTCCAGCTTCTTCATATTCATCCTCAAACTCCAGATTCCTTTGTAAACCAACCAATGTGTTTTGGATCTTGTTCCTCATCTCATTCTTGAAATCCTCCATCATCTTCTCTACCCTCTGAGGATTCATCCTTCTAGGCAACATCTCCTCCTTTACTTCGGTGCAACTTCCTCAACTCGGCAATCTCATTGTAGGTTTCAATTGCTTCACACTCACAACCTACCTCCACTCGATGATCTCTTCACCCAAAGGAATGCCTCAAGGTTTGCAACCAGATCTGATACCACTTGATGTAGCCATGGTCTGGTGGGTCCTCAAACAGACCTGACTAGATCATACAACAAGAGAAACACAACATCAACAACAAAAACACATATAAATATGATAGAACTAGATATCTTCTTCATCATATATTTAGCATAGAACATCTGGTACACTCACCGGTTATACACAAGCTAACACACCAGATTTCAATCCATCTAGAACTCTCAGAGTTATCTGGATCTCGAATATTGAATCTAGAACTTCATCTAATTTATGTCCTCTAATAACTATATAAAATTATATATATATATATATATCCTCCGGAACACACCTGGGTCAGCCATAAAAGATTACATTAACCAAAGAAGGAAACTGAAATGTGTAAGATAGGTCAGCCCCAAAACATGAAGATACCATCCAGAAAGAACAATCTAAAAGTGTGGACCACAAAGGAAGGTCGACCAAGGGCCTAAAAATATCGAGTGTGGCACCAAACTAATCCACAATCCATGAAATTACTCAGAAAAAGAAGAAATCTACAACTTAGACGATAAGCTCAAAACTACTCCAGAACCTAGAATCAGTTACTCCAGAAGCAAAAAATTACCATAAAAGAACCCAAATGAGCTAGAAGTCTGGAATAACACACAATAACACACCTAGAACTTGAAAATCTGATCCATGATGAAAGACAAATAGCTACCAGAATACACTAAATGAAACACAGAAACTGCTACATGAACTGAACAAGAACAAAACTAAGGAAATATTTTTGGCTGATGCAAGATTTCTTATAGACTGGGGATGCTCATGTATCAGATAGGGAGAGAGATAGAGAGGATTAAACGAAGATAGAGAGAAATAGAGAGATAGATATATCATACAAGATCGATGTGGTGAATAAGAGGGAGAGAAAGAGAGATGGAGATAATGATATATTAATAGCAATGGGAGAGATATGTATTTGAGATACATATGGAGAGGAAAGAGTGAGAGAAATAAGTTGATAGACACAAGTAATAGAGGAAGGTTAAGAGAGAGGGAGAGAGATAGAGATAGAGATAGGGAGGGAGAAATAGAGAGTGTGTGTATATGAGTTAGAGAGATGAAATAATATTAATAAAATCTAGCATATCTTACTATATTTTTTATTTGACTTGCACTTGCAAAAAGCCAGGAATGACATTTTTTTGATGCACTCAAATTTATGGTTCAAGTACTACACGTATTGTTCGGCTCACACTTGAGTTAAAAAAAATTGTTATCTTTAGTACATAGAATTGATTTTTAGTACATAGAGTTTTTTTATGTCTCCCTCTCCCTTTCTTTTCCCCCTCGAATTATATCAGTAATTATTACCAACCACTTTGGTAAAAAAATTTGTAACGTATTGTCATGTCTTGGTATTTAAAGATATCTAATATTATACTAAATCATATGATGTAAGAAAATAAAGCTTAAACAAGGAGAACTTATTTAGCATGCAAGTGGCTTATATACAAATGGTGTATAATTTGATTCTTTCCCCTTTAGTCTATTATATTTGCTACATCTCTCTATCTCTCCCTCGCTCGGTCCCTCCTATCCCTTATCTATGTCTAATACTCTCCCATTCACTTCACATATATCTCTATCCCTCCCTTTGTCTATTTCCCCCTCTATATCTCTATATCTACTTCTCTCTATTTGTTTAAATCTCATAATTTTTCTCTCCCTCTCCCCTTTTCTCTATATCTCTATCTATCTTTATCATTGATTTGGGCTTTATGTGTTCATTCTTTTCTTCTTCTACATTTGTTTTGATTGTTGAGATTTCTCTTGGGGTGATTCTATATTGTTGCTTCTGTTAAAAAAAAATCTCATTGATATTCCTACTAAACGAAAATCTCTTTATCTTCTCTAACTCTTTGCATTTAAATATTTTATTATTAGTGAGAATTTTAGGTAAAATAGATTTATTTTTTCTTTCAAGATGATAACTAAAATTGCACCATCTTTTATTTTGAATTTGATTGGACCATGTTTTATTTACAATTTAATCAATTATATATGTCGAATGAATGGAAACAAAATAGTGAATGAAGGGCACATTAGGAGATGATCTAGTTTTATTTTTTCTATTTAATAATAGAATAGAAAAGAAGAGGAACGAGTATGGATTTTAGTGGTTGTCATTTTATAGAGACTGTAAAGAAGCATCTTGAACATTATGATATAGATTGAGATGTGCCTTGTTCAAGTCTAATAAAATAGCTTCTGATGGGTATTGTGGCACATGGCTAAGTTGAACATGCACCCACTTCTCTACCATTTCAGAGGACTTTTGTGCAAATGAAACCTCACATTTGGCCGAGACATGTACCATAAATGTTATCAATGACACAAGAAGAAGAGTTCTTAGTTTCATCTGCATCACATTCTTCATAGTTTTTAATTCAAATTGGCACAAGAAAATATTTATGTTTCAATTGTATAACAAGTTCATAGGTGAAGATTGATATGAAATCCAAGGAAATTATTAATTAATTAAATAATCAAATAGTCACAACACCACAAGATGACCACAACTCAATATACCAACACCATAACTCACACCAAGATACTCAACTGACAAGGATGACAACTTAAGCCTATAGTGTATAGAGGGATCTAATGCAATCTCCAACAACTTGAGATTGGGATAAAGACACACAAAGAATTTTTAGATCAGGTGAAGTTGATGTCTAGTGCCTATAATCCTACAACTACCAATAACCATGATACTACATATACAATAATAAATTATAAATTATCAAACAAGTGATAAAGAATCCCAATGTCATCTCATGCTCATAATGAGTGGTATGACATTGTCCCTATCACACATACAGCAGTAAGAAATTCACAAACACCATAGCATCATCTCATCCAATATAATCATAAAGTGGGGTTAGCATAATGAAGATTTCATCATAATCTCATAGGCAATGTAACCCATCCAAGAATGGTAAGTGCATTTAGTCTTGGTACTCCAATAGCTTAGATTACTCCATATTAATTTCTTGCAACAACACCTACCCCCAAAACTCCAAGATTACCTTTAGAGGCAACGTCAAAACTTTTTTTTCACCCAACCTTCACTAGGTCTTTCCCATATCACCTTATTTCTTTGTAGCAAAGTAGGATCAGCCCTAGAAGTCCCCTTACCAGGCCTGAACTTCAATAGTGGCCATAATGGCACTTATTTATTTGGTTTAATATTTAACAATAAGTACAAGAATTTTATTAGATGAAATTTTGATAACTTTCAAAATTTTAACATAATAAAAATTTGGTCATATAATTAAAGAGAAGAATATTATTATTTTAAAATAAATATCTTGATATTTATCCTAATTCATATAAGTTATAATTTTACAAGAAATATCTAATATATTAATATATGTATATTTTAAATTGACAATTAAATTTATGCAAAAATAAATAAATATTAATTATAGATATAATATTTAATTAACTTTAATATTATATATTAAATAATAAATAACATAAAATTCATGGAGCTCTTTATAAGGCCATGGTGGGCTTCTAGGAAGGATAGTGGATGTTTATGTTTTCTTGTGTATTTTTAATTCCTATTGGAAATGGGTGTTTCGGTTGTTGTTTCAAAGGTGCAAGATCCTCCCCATTCTAGCACTCATAGTTTTAGTGGGAGTCATTCCTCACCCTAGTCTACCATTGGAAATATCATTTTGATATTTCACTTTGTGCTTCAAACTTGTGACATCATCTTGCAAAGACAAATTTTTGTATATAGATATAATCTGGGAATACAAGTCTTCAATTGTTAACAATCTGTTTCTATAGTTTTCATATGCCTTGTTCTACGATCTACTATGCTAGCTTGGATTATAATAATGGTCTTTCATATTTCTGGGTAGATTGAATACAATTCTCAATTGTTTGCCATCGGGTATTTACCCTCAAGCATTTGTCGTTAGGTATCTACCATCAGGTACTTTGTCATCGAGTACATTGGCATTGGGTATTTGCCATTGTGTATCCAACGTCAGGTACATTAGTATCGAGTACATTTCTATCAGGTATTTATCATCGGGTATCTACCATCGAGTGCATTGCTATTGGGTATTTATTGTCGGGTACATTACCATCGGGTATCTACCATCAAGTACATTGGCATCGGGTATATTGTTGTCAGGTTATAACGCCCACCAAAATACCCTAGAGAAATACACTAACATGCAAAATAGAGATGACAATTATTATTTTTAAACATCATATAAACTAATGCTACATATACATTTAACTAATCATCACGAATATAATCATCAATCATGATACGCAGGCATAAATGCAATACAACTACATCAATAACATCTAACTTCCATAGGGTAAATCAACGTCATTACTTATACTAGTAAATATAGGAAACAACTTCATAATAACAACCAATCCAGTACACACTACTTATATTATCAACTATTCCCTACATTCACATGTGCAAGATCATTTCTAATCTATCTATCCTAAATGCAATCTTCAATGATGCAACTACCAACTGACCCCCATTAGGTTCATTTGAAGCACCAATAAAAAATGTTCCTAATCTCATCCATTAATTTCTTTTAACATTAAATACAATTCAATAACAATTACCACATTATTAAACCATAGCAATATGAACTAATTACATCATCACAATCATAGCACCAAGTACACATCCATAGATTCAATATCCACTGTCCTCATTATTAATCATTCTCAAGATACACATGATACATCATTTCTCTCCCTAATAACATCTACTAGATACATGAATACAGTGTCTTTTACAACAATCATCATAGCTCTCAAATGCATTTACATATACATGTCAAATGAATCACATACAATAATCTTCTATGAATATCCATATATGAACTAAAGAGATAAGAGATCCACATCCATGGAATTCATCCAAGAAGAGAATCCCAATGAAAGAAAGGCACCAACCACTCGACCATGTGGAACTAAAGGATCCACCATTGTGCTAGAAGATGACACAACATCCCACACACACTCTAGATCTAAGCTGACACCTATCAACCAAAGAGGAAACAACTCTACCACAAACCAAGAAAAACATATCAAATAACTAAGAAACCTCCAGAGGTGACTCAAGAACAAGACATAAGGAACTAGGACCAACATGTAGGAAAAGAATGTCATCACATGCTACCACATAGGATACACATGCGGAACTGCCTCAACCTTTGAGGAAATCAAGGTAGTATGGTTTACTCGGTAACCAGATCTACCACCTCACTCCGGTCTCTGATCCATGAGATGGGTATTGCAAAACACATTTATTATCTTTCTTAGATGAGTTACTCTACCCAACCCACCTAATATTAATTATTATATTATCACTTATCAATTACAATGGAAAACCTCCAATGAGCTATCCAAATGGTCTAGATGCCAGCTCTATTACACAAGAATCTTAGTAGTCCATTCCTCATGACTTTGGTAGACTCATGGAAACCCTCCCCCTAATCATGCATGTAGGCCTTAACAACATAAACAATCAAGTAAGATGTCCCACAAAATACAACCTAACTATCCCAGATCAAACATCATAAATACACATTGAGCCAATAGCATAATTCACATAGATCTCATAGATCACACAATATCAGAGATAAAAGAACCATCAACATAGCAAGGTAATACTCATCCTATAACGATACAAATGATTAAATAACACATCAAAATATTACTTTGGACATCCAAGAGTACTCAGAAAATATAACACGATTATGGATAGTAACCCAAGACAAATAGAGAACTAATAAATCCAAATAGAATACTAAAAGATTTGGTAAACTAACTCAGAAGATTAAAATAACCAGATTTGCACATTTGTTTAGCGGGTTAGCGCATATACCTAATTGAAAAACACATCTATTGAGTCCTGCAACACATATATCCTAATCTATGGAAAATTGATCAAATCCTATGACACATTCATAATGTTTCAGTACATTTGAATCACACTGCACTAGATATGAGAAAAAAAACAATGCATTTGATAGGTAAAACAATGCATATACTTAAAGAAATAGCGCATATGTCCTTTTAGCGCATTTTCTTAGAAAACTCAGACAGAACCATGAAACTTAGCAAAATAAAATAAAATGATTCAAGTATAAAAAATTTATAAATAAAGGTTCAATAGAGATGCATAGATCATAGCAAACAAATGATATAAATAAAACACTGAACCATAAACCATAATAAAATATTTCTCAGAAATGGTGGACATGACATTGAGCCAAAACACATAAAACTACATAGAATAAATAATTTCCCGACTCCTCCAACAACAACAAGGATGTAACAGAAACCAAATCTCAAATCCTATCCAAAGCATAACACACAGGAAGCCAAGAATGCACAGACAATGTTTGTAGAGTTGGCTACTCCCATTTGTGCACAACTACAATACATAATATTTTCCCCAATCCATATAGTTGAAACTATGGAATATATTATATATGATAAAAAAAAAAAATTAAACTATACAAACCTATATGAAATATTTTTCCCAAAACTCCCAAGAATACGTAGAAAAGACAATCTTTTTAAAATAGAAAATGCAAGAGCAAGAAATCTTTTGACCTGGTGAAAATTTGAAAATGAAAGGATGGATTTGCTAAAGAAGTTCCAACAGGCCACAATTCAAATTCCTCCAAACATTCCAAATCCAAAATCACAGAAAAACACTTCCCGAGCCAACCCCCAGAATATCATAGTAAAGAAAATAAATAGAAAACTAGGCCAAAACCATACAATATGTCAGCAAATCAAAATAACAACAAAAATAATATTTCTTACCAACCCATAACAAAACCCAAGGCAGAAATAAATAAGATATTATTGAATTAACTTACCCAATAATTCAACCAATAGAATAAGAGGGTAAGTAGAAAGAATATATTAATTATCCCAAAATTTTAAAAAGATAAATAATAATAATACTCATGGGTACAATCTATACAAATCCTAATAAATAAATATAATAAACCAAGGGCTATAAATAAATTAAAGCCATAAATAAATAATCAAAGGCTGTATAACAATATTAATAATTCTTAAAGACAATAAATAATAAATATCCAATGATATAAAATCATTTAATCAATTAATAACTAAATCAATGAATAACATAACACTCCAAGCATTACATCAAAAACACATCCAAGAGATCACTCAACACTAAACAACAACTCATGCAAGACTAACAAGGGTAATCAATCTTACACCTAGAGTGTAGAATGGGATTTTGTGTCATCTTTGATCAACTTGCCATTGGGATAAGACAGACTCAGACCTGTGAATCCAGGTCGATTCTATGTCTGGTACCTTCAAATCATGCATCCACAAAGCCACGATACAACATACACCATATATAATACAGGCAAGTGATAGAGAATCATAACGACACATCCTACTCGTAATGAGTGATGTGACATCATCCCTATCACAAAGATAATAGAAGACACTCACAAACAATCAAGCAATATCATAATCGATCGCACTTCAAGAATTAGGGTTAGTACATCATAGAATATCCTCAGACCATCATAAGAGAGTATTAACAACAAATACAAAGAGATAGATATAAGTTATCAAATGAGCACATAACATCATAATAACCCATATAACAATTCATAAAGTCATCATCTTGTTGGCTTGATCATGATTTTTATATTGGATGACTTTATGTGTTGTCATTGATGACACATATACACACATATGTTCACATTGTCATAGTCATCTTAGTTAAGACAAACAGGTAGTACTCCTAAGTCTTAGCATTGCAAACTAGTATCATTTGTATAGAGAGGTCCAACTGGTATATGTAAACAATCGGGATATGCATGAATGACAATTGTTTTTTGTCATTTTCACTGACACCAGTTTGGAGAGACTTTGGAGATCAATAAAGAGGCAAATGGAGGATAATCGGTCTATGAGTTGGAAGTGGTTAACACTCAACCATTATCCATGTTCCAATAGGTCTCACTAAGTGTGTGATGAGTTATCACTCGTCATGATGAGTTATCTCTAATCGATGGATTTGGCAGTAATGTGTGATGTGTTATGTAAGATTATCAAGATACACTAAACCTAGGAAATTGCGATGAGGTTCTTGAGCCAACATGAAATCTAATGTCTATAAAATGACATTGTGATGAACTAGTTTTATGATGTGAGATACAAGTGATGAGTTGATGTGATTTATTGAAGGAGTTGCAGAGTATGTCAGTGATGCAGTATTGAGTGAGGAGAAGAGGATCTATACAAGCAATATGTGCTATTTATAGATCATACCACCTGTTGTTTTCTTATCACTACAATAGTTAAATCTCCTAACCGAGTAAGCTCTCACAAGCTTCTTTGTACAAATCCTCTAACTAGGTGATCCATTAGTTTGGGTTTGAAATCCTCTACTGAGGTTACTCCTAACAAGGTGCTACCTTTAATCAAGTATAGCTCCTAACAGGGCTTTGGGATCTTTAATAGGATACACTCCTAGCAGAGCACTTTGTAGACCTTAATCGGTCAATTACCTATTTCTGCAGATAGTTAACTTGTGATTCCCATCTCACCGTGGTTTTTCCTAGTGGGGTTTTCCACATATAAACACTTGTGTTATGGTGGATGTTTTACTTGTTGTGGATGCTTTTATATCACTTTGGGTTGCATGCATAGTTTTAAGTAAACTGGTGTATTGTTCTTACCGGTCTGTCTTTAAAGTGGTATTGTTTTTGCTATCACTGATTCACCCCCTCTCTCAATTCTTTCTAAGTCTATAAATTGGTATCAGAGCCTAAATTCCTTAAGGATTAATCACTTGGAAGGAAACCCTAAAGCCAGTATGGGAGATATGAGTTATATAGAGATGTCTAGAGTGCTAGATGCAACCAAGGAAGAGCTTGAAACCCTAAGGGGAAGATTTAAATCTTCACAAGTTATAAGGAGTGACTGATTGAGGAACTATTGGATATCACTGACAATAGTTCTTTCGATGAGGCCAACATTGATGCACTGGTTGAAGAAGTGGTAAAACTGAATGGTGAAAAGCTAAATCTGAGGAGGGAACTTGAAGCAAGGAGGGCAGCTGAAGACCTAATCAAAGAGAGAGATCATGAGATTGCTAAGATCAAGCAGGAAAATGCATCTTTCCATGAACGTTGGCATGAGGAGAAGGAAGAGAAATAATCTTTATAGTTAGATCTTTAAATGGCAATTTCTCTGAGAGAGACTCAAACAAAGCACAATGAATATCTTACCAAAGAGATTATTGAGGCTAATAGGAAGCTTGAAAAATTTAATAAGAGTTCTTCTATGCTGGATGAGTAGATCCAATCTCAGAGGATGAAAGGTGACACATCTGGACTCAGATTCAACACATCTAAGAAAGGAGAATCATTCGGTACCAAGAGCAACGTACACAAAGATAAAACTTCTCCTAAGGCTAAGAAGCCTATTGGTAAGAAAGTTTTCAAACCTATTTGCTTTATCTGTCACAAACCTAGATGTACTACTAATGCATGTAGAAGAAGACCTAATGTGAACACAAGCTACTTGCTCAACTTTCTTCTTTTTCTCTTTGGCTCTATTGGGTTGAGTAGGTGCATTCCTTTCCCAGGACACATGGCTAAGTTTTGTAGAACTAAGAAGAACAAATCGATTAACCACTATGAAGATCAAAAAGGTAAGAAAAAGGTTGATGTTGAAGAAAATAGAGTGGAGATGAACAAAATCTAAAAGAAGAAAAGTGAGAACAAGCCTACAGAAGAATCTAACCCTTCACTTAGTGTGGAGAATCCTACACCTGAGAACTGAGCTTTTCATCAAGCCTAAGGGGAGCATAGTGGTAAACCTACGTTCGGACCCCTTGAAGAATATATGGTAAGATATTTTTTCATTTCAAGTTGTATTATGAGAATTCTTGATATTCTTATCTATCGGTTTTCTAAGGATTACCAACCGGTTATATACCTATTGGTATAGGTGAGTTTGTTACCCTATCAGTTGTGCAATTAATACAGTGGGTAAGTTTATAAAATAAAGTTTTACTGAGTTACGTTTACCCTAATTGCATTTGAAGAAGAGTTTTTGAGCACCTGTAGATCGAAACAAAGAATTGTTAGTTGATTGTGAATGGATTTGTGCTGCAGTTCAAAAGTTGAATCAGATTCGAAGATAAGAAAAGGCAAAATGGGTGTGCATTCGAGAGATCAATCGGAAACCTTGCCAGCATGAAGATAATAAGGTATTCTTTTTTAATCTCTCAAATCAAGATTATCCAGAATGGCATCGTCTATACTAGCAAAGAGACTTATGATTACTGTTGAATCTATGGTGTCTATGGAATAAGATAAAATAGAATCATATAATGCATTGTCTTAAGTTCCTGATGGTGTGATGATCAAAGGTGATTTATCCAACTATATAGACTATAAAATTGAGGATCTAGGATCACTATCAATTTATTCACAACTCAAACCTTTGTGTGATAAGAATGGGAAAATCAAACCCGAATACATTAGGGTTTATGAAAAGGGTTTTCATAATGTGGCATATTTTCTTGAAGATTTTGAGGAAGAGCATGTTAGGATTATCCTTAGTCGTGCACATGGAGAGAATATGTATCTTGATAGGTCGCACATAATCGCAAAGGAAGAAATTCATGCAGTGACTAGTTTCTGGAAAATCGGTAAAGTAACAAAACTAAGGACAATTTCAAAAGAGACTATGATTGCACTGACTCTAACCATCGTTGATGGTCATGCTATATCGATCAACAACATTGCAGATCTAGCGGTTAGATTTGCAACTATGGTCATTGGTTATCAGATATTCCACTCTAGTAGGATGAATAGTGTACCATCGACTATTGTGCATGCCGCCTACATGATGATTATAGAGAATGCAGATTATGACTTGTGTGAGGCAATGAGAAGACAATTGATGCTGACCTTAAAATGAATTAAGAATGACAATAGTCAAAAATTCAAATATGGTCAATGGTCGATTGGTCTATTCTTCTATTTTTAGAATTTCCTACCAGGAATTGGTGATGTTGAATGGTCTAAGGACATATCGGTTACAAATCAAATCAAAAATAGCATTAAGGCTGTGAAGAACACATTTCCTGTTGCCATGAACATATATTTCAATGAGTTTCAAAAGAAGATGAGCATAAGGTTAAGGCTACCTGATGAAGTGGTGAAACACTTTGAAAAGGCATTTGTTTCACTGTAACCACTGATTTCTGCCTTATGGAGGCCATTGAACCCAGGGAGGAAGAGATGGAAGAAATGAGTTATGAAGTCAACTATGACTTATTTATTGGTTGTGCCAATAGTTTTTTGGCATCTCCTAAGGATAAAAAGAAGAAAAAACTGGGAACTTACTAGGAAAGGAATGCACCTACTCAACCCAATAGAGCCAAAGAGAAAAAGAAGAAAGTTGAGCAAGTAGCTTTAGTGACCACCGATACAAGGGTGACAAGAAATATTCAAGTCAAAAAGGAACCGGTACCCAAAGTATATGCAAATAAGTAGACTGCAACAAAGAAGAGAGGTAGACATCTCAATCTTCAAGAAGTATCTGAGGATACTGACACTAAAGAGGAACCAAAGAAGGTGAAATTGACTGGTAAGAAATCCAAACCAGTAGGAGAAATTTCAAAGGAAAGTACTCCTATTAATGTTACATCATACAAACCAATGACTGATTTTGAGAGGACATTAAAAAAATTAGGGGAGAAACGGTTTGATAATGTGAAAGAGTATTTTGATTCATTTGATGATGGTCAGAAACAACAAATTGTTTAAGAGGTAATCAACCATCTATGTCAATACAATCAGTTGCCTCAAGATATTGAGAAGGACATTTTTGATTCTTTGTATTCTATTCTTGCAACTAAATGGAAAATGGTTGTAGAATAGGATCAAGAAATTATTGATAGAGTTTTCATTCAATAATTCCTCGAGTTATCTAGAGATGAAATATTAGCATTGCTTGATAATGTAATATCATTTAAGTAGAGGATTTGGTCAACCATTGGAGATCGAATTAGGTGTATGTAAGAGGATTTAGTCCTCTGGTATTGAGCTTAATTGGAACTATACTCAGGCATAGGAGATGCTATCTTTTGCAGTACAACACTTCTTGGGATTGTAGTCTGGATTTCTTTGTAGTCAAGGAGGCTCCTTTTGTGATGAGCAGTGTACTCTAGGATGTTGGCCTTCTTGCAAGTGCAGGCCCCTCAATTATAATTAACATACTTACTACAGAAGTATTATCTAACTATGGGTAGGCTTCTCACCATTTTTTTTCCCTTCACTTGGTTTTCCACGTACAAATCTTGGTGTCACGTGGATGGTATTTATTTTGTGATTATTGTTTATGCTTAGTTGGTTTAACTGCTATTCCAATATTAATGTTTTGGGTTCCAATATTAAAGTTTAAATTGCCAATAGTTCCGGTAATATGTGACAACTGATTCACCCCCCCCCCCCCCCCCCATCTTCTTTGTCTTCCAGTTATTTGAACTATCTAACATATCTATCTCTCTCGATGCCTCTCTCTTTGTCTCTGTACACATACACATACACATACACATACACATACACATACACATACACATACACATACACATACACACACACACATATATATAACTTCCTCTCCCTCTCCTTCTCTATCTCTCTCAATATTTATCTATCTCCCTTTATTTCTATCTTCAAAAAATATCTCTAGATTATCCAAATGCCTAAAATCATACCATGACATAAATTTTCAAACAAAAATATTGTTTATTTGCATGAGATAAATCACTAATATCATATGAGAACTGGGAAACTAGTCGAGATGAAAATTACAATTACAAAAATGAGAAACACTGAAGGATAAAATCTAATATATTAAATAACTTAGGAACATGTACATATATAGAAGATCACTACAAACTAGAATAAAAAGTAGTAGTATCTAGGTTATACCTAGAGGATATTGTATGCAAAATTTATATACTTCCGAAATCATTATCTTAACAACTAAGAATCTAAAAAACATATCAATATGATTATATCATGTAAAATATTCTATAGTCACAAAGTGCTCATAGAATTGTAATCAAAGTGTCATCATTAGATAATAATGTAAAAATGGTGAACATATTACCACTAATTATGAGTATGTATACTCACCACAAGAAACAATTATAATAAATAGAAAGAAGTCTATAAGTGCACCTATGCAACACAACACCCACTAGAATTCTGTACAAAAATAAATCCAAAGTTCCTCAATGTATCATCAATGAAATACAAAGTTATGAATGCGTACCATCCTTAACACAACGAATAACATGAGTGAGCATATTACATTGGATCTCACAATAATAAAAATATATATTACAACTCATTCTCAATGGCCATTCTATTATCGCCATCCTTTATACAATTATAATTTTTATTTCATGACAATATAGTCATTTCATGGAGGTAGGGAAACCCCATATTATAAACAAATAGAAATGGGCTTCACATCTTCTAATCCTTTTATGTAACACTCTAATTTGTGAGAAAATCATCCATACAGTTTGCTTGTCTTAACACACATATTACCAAAAATAACATAGCTCTATAAAAGTAGGTTTGAAAAAATGGGATTCTTTTACTTCATAGACATGCTGAATACACTCTATTTAAAAGGTTTGAGCAATTAACAAGAATTGCTCCATTATGAGGCACAATCAAATCAATTGTAAGATTGAAGCTAACAGTTTTCTTGGATATATTTTATGTAATGATAGTGACTTGAATTGTGGAAATCTATACAATAATAAAAAAATAAATTACAACTCGATATCAATGACCATTCTATTATCATCATCCTTTATAAATAATAATAATTTTAGTTTCAAGACAATATAGTCATTTCATGGAGGTAGAGAAACCCCATATTATAAACAATTAGAAAGGGGCTTCTCATCTTCTAATCCTTCTATGTAACACTTCAATTTGTGAGAAAATCATCCATACAATTTGCTTGTCTTAGCACATATATTACCAAATATAGCATAGCTCTATAAAAGTTGGTTTGAAAAAATAGGATTCTTTTACTTCATAGACATGCTGAATATAGTATATTTAAAAGGTCTGAGCAATTAATGAGCATTGCTCCATTATGAGGCACAATCAAATCAACCATAAGATTGAAGTTGAATGTTTTCCTACATATATTTTATGTAATTACAGTCACTTGAATGGTGTAAGCTATATAATAATAAAAAAATAAATTACAACTCGTTATCAATGACCGTTCTATTATTGTCATCCCTTATAAACAATAATAATTTTCATCTCATGATAATATAGTCATTTCATGGACATAGAGAAACCCCATATTATAAACAATTAGAAAGGGACTTTTCATCTTCTAATTCTTGTATGTTAAACTCCAATTTGTGAGAAAATTATACATACAATTTTCTTGTCTTAACACATATATTACCAAAAATAACATAGCTCTGTAAAAGTTGGTCTGAAAGAATGGGATTCTTTTACTTCATAGACATGCTGAATACACTTTCTTTAAAAGGTTTGAGCAATTAATGAGAATTCCTCCATTATGAGGCACAATCAAATCAACTGTAAGATTGGAGCTGAATGTGTTCCTGGATATATTTTATGTAATGACAATGACTTGAATGGTGTAAAGATATATATAATTTTAAATGATCCACTAGTGAACTAACACTCTCACTTTCAAAGCCGCTGCCACCGCTGCCAAATTCACCTCTGAAATGGGCGGCGAATGAAAGAGTTTACCAGTAGGAGCAGCGGGGCCTCTCATTTCATGCCTCTAAGCCCCTTCACTGGACTTGATGAGTACCATGATGCCCTTAGCATCGCTTCTCTGATTTTGACCCACACAAGGATTCCTCTTCTCACATTTGATCTTGGGTGTGATGCGAGGCTCCTACATCTTGACAAGTTTCTCCATTTCAGCTCATAAACTCTTCAAGTGCTTCAATTCTTCTTCATAGTTGTAGACCAAAAAGAGACAGGCCGCAAGTTGCTTCTACAAAATAGGGGAGGGGTCAGTGGTTCGACTTTGCTGGGCGACGAAACTGTAAGAAATTAAACCACGTCTCTCCATCTTCTTTCAATCACAAGTTCCTTTGCTGACTCATTCACACAAGTTCGAAGAGTTGGAAGGCATCTTTCTCTCTCCCCCTCTCTTGCTCTATTCCAGAAACACAAAAAGATTATGAAATTTGCAGTCTATTGTTCATCCTTAAAGAATCAATACTTGGTGAATCTGCAACAAAATTTTAATAGTCATTGGGCCCATTTATAGCAGTATCAAAAGCAACTCCATTTATAGAAAAAATTTCACTTGCTGCGAATTCCTCCTTTATTTTTCGAGACTCTTCCTGTGTAACATCTACATAGATTCCTACCAAAAATCTAGGGTTTTATCCCTCATGAAAAAGGCATCATTTTTTCTAGGGGATAATTCTATTGAGTCTTTATTTTTAGTAATCATCCTCTCTGTCAACAATCCTCTATGACTTCTTAAATCTTAAATCGTAGATCATCATTCTCCAAAGGGTGACACAATAGAGGCTCTATTTTGTCCTCCAAACTCTTCTCTTCTTCTCCTTCCTCTCTTTAATTCCTCCAAATAAACACATTGATTGGGCTTCCTCTAAAGAAATGGCACATAGAGAATACAGTAAGAAGCTTGGGTAATCATGGGCTCAAATTTCAAAGATTAAAAGCATTGTCAAGCAAATAGATAAATGCTTGTTTTGCAGGGTTTCTTCATGTTTATGGCAAGTGGGCATTTGGGGACACAGTTTGGGCGAACCCAAACGCAAAGAAAAACAATAATGAAGTAGACTATCAACGAAGAACAAAAGGCATACCAGAGGTCCATAACCAATAAGTCGATTGAAGTGCAGAGACGTCATGTGATATGCAGAGCTTGGATGTTACGAAGTTTCTTATCTGTGGATGTGGCATGGACTATAGACTATAGTTGGCACACTCTTCATAACCCACATCTTATCTGCAGGAAAAATAATAGAACCCAATTGCCAACTGATCATTTTCGCCATTCTTGCTCTACAGCCTTCTGCACAAACGGTGATCGCCAAAAACGAGTACCCGAGACCACTGTGTTTTCAGCCTTCACTTTGGAAATCTTGGGTTCTTTCACATTGGTATTCTTTCGCATTCGTAAGAGCGAATGCTTCTGCCAGCAATCTGCAATGCCTATCTCAGATTGCCAAAATACTTTGTATCAAAATCTCAAGTAAAAAATGTACAGATTGTATATAACACATCTTCGAAAATAAATTTATGCAAAAAATTCCCATAGTTTGATTGGCTACAGCCTAGAATAATTGCAGTTTAAATGTTGGTGCCTCCGCTACAGTTCCCTGGCAGGAACTAATAATTTGATAGATTCAGCCTGTTGTACCTCATTCTTAGTTAGAGTGTTTTGTGAAGATTGGTTTGGCTATGGTCAGTGTTGTAGTGGACACACATGTAGGATTTACAACTGTGTCAATTGGTATAAACGAAAGAGACTGTGTCAATATGGTCCAAGGTTTAATTCTTTTCTTCTTCTACAGCAGTTTTTATTGTTGAGATTTTTCTTGGGGCCCGAACATGTTGATTCTATATTGCTCCTCCTGTTACAATACATTCTCATTGATATTCCTACTAAAAGTAAAGCTCTTTATCTTCTGTAACTCTGCATTTGAATCTTTTATTATTAATGAGAATTTTAGGTAAAAGAGATTCAGCTTTCCTTCCAAGATGATAAATAAAATCTTGTTAATAAAAAATTAGAAAAAATACAACTCAAGGATAATAGGTGCGCCAAGTTTTATTCACAATTCAATCAATTACATGTATCGAATGAATGGAAAGGAAATAGTGAATGAAGGGAACACTAGAAGAGGATCCGGTTTTATTTATTCTATTGTCGTTATGCAGAGACTCTGAAGCAGCGGCTTGAACGTTAGGATAGAGATTGAGGTCTGATAAAACAGCTTCCGATGGGTATTGTGGCGCTTGGCCGAGTTGCACATGCACCCCCTTCTCAGCCATTTCAGAGGACTTTTGTGCACATGGAACCTGGCATTTGGCCGAGGCATGAACCGTAAACGTTATCGACAACACAAGAAGCAGTGTTCTCAGTTTAATATGCATCGAATTCTCCATATTTTTTAAGTCAAATGGACAGCAAAAAATTATGTTTCAATTGAATAACGAGTTCGTAGGTGAAGATCGATATGAAATCCAAGGCAATGTTGTTATTCATTTATAGAGACACCCCCACCTTTAATGAATACAGTAGAAAACTTTTCTTCAATTGGGCATTCAAACTACTGTAGCGTAGTGCAGACGAAACAATTTACAGGCTAGAAGGTTAGACTAACTGGCTATGTCTTAAGAAAAGAAAAAATAAACGCCACCAAATAATGTCTAGTAAGATCTTTCCAGAAGCTACGAAATTCAATCTAATAAATTTATGTTTTGAATTTATGTTAGAAACATTTTAGGCATTAGAATATTATTTTTTAATTATTATTTAGTTTTGTCTTTAGTATTTTATATTATTGTAATGTATTAAAATTATAGTAAGCTTGTGTATGATTGGATTTCTATATATTAGTCTGTGTATGCCACTAATATGATTTTTAATGTTTATTTATGCTCTAGCATACATTGAATCTTGATTCAATTGACATGTTTTTTCTCACGTAATCACTTATCTACTAGCCATTGAATTGTATTGTGCAATGGTTACACCAAGGAAATTTTTGTTTAGTTTTAAGAAGATTGGAAAAAATGTAAGAAATAATGTAAATAAAGTTGACTCTTCATATTTGAATTTAAAATGTTTTTTTAATGAAATTTTATCATTTTTTAGAAGCACAAATATATATTGTAGAAAATATTGACAAATTACTTTGCTTTTGCTATCGTAACAATTCATACAAGTAACAGAATAATGTTCATTTCCTTACAATTAACAGAATAATGTTCATTTCCTCTTCTCACATTTGATCTTGGGCATGATGGGACGCTCCTGCGTCTTGGCAAGTTGCTCCATTTTAGTCCGTAAACTCTTCAAGTACTTCAATTAATCTTGATAGTCGCGGACAGAGACAGGCTACAGGTTGCTTCTATAAAATAGGGGAGGGGTCAACGGTTCGACTTTGCTGGGAGATGAAACTGTAGGGAAGGAACCCGCGTCTCTCCATCTTCTTTGAATCATAAGTTCCTTTACCAACTCATTCACACAAGTTGGAAGAGTTGAAAACCATCTTTCACTCTCCCCCTCTCTCGCTCTATTCGAGAAACACAAAAAGATTATGAAATTTGCAGTCTATTATTCATCCTTAAAGAATCAATACTTGGTGAATCTGCAATAGAATTTTAATAGTCATTGGGCCCATTTACAGCAGTATCAAAAGCAACTCCATTTATAGAAAATTTTTCACTTGTTGTGAATTCCTCCTTTATTTTTTGAGACTCTTCCTGTGTAACATCTACATCGATTCCAACCAAAAATCTAGGGTTTTATCCCTCATGAAAAAGGCATCATTTTTTCTAGGGGATAATTCTATTAAGTCTTTGTTTTTAGTAATCATCCTCTCTATCAACAATCCTCTGTCGCTTCTTAAATCTTAAATCCTAGATCATCATTCTCCAAAGGGTGACACAATAGAGGCTCTATTTTCTCCTCCAAACTCTTCTCTTCTTCTCCTTTCTCTCTTTAATTCCTCTAAATAAACACATTGATTGGGCTTCCTCTAAAGAAATGGCACATAGAGAATATAGTAAGTAGCTTGGGTAATCATGGGCTCAAATTCATTCACTACATGAAAGAGGAAAACGCCTGGGAATCCCATCTACCCAATTTTAGCTTGTATGTAACTGAGTTGTGGTGAGCCCAAGTCTAAAATTGTATAGTCCTCACCTTCTGACTACATAGATGCCTTGGAACCACCAACTTCAAGCCACAAAAATAAGCAATACCCAGCCAATTTAAGTGACAAAATTTCCTACATGAACCAATCAATTTAATATGGCAGCCATAGATTCGATGGGATTTACAAATATACCAATACATGGAAGCATTGCCTTCCTTATGGGTACTGCCTACTCTGTACTAAATCCTCTACTCTTAAAACTTGCATCTTGTAACTGGACTAATACCAATTGTTAAAACAAAAGACAAATTGGAAACACATAAATTATACACAACACAGTATTTAAAATGGCTCACCAATTTGACTACATCTACCAGAAAGTTCCTTTTATTATTATTGCAGCTTCCATACATTGGGCTTTGCCCTCATATATATACAATAATCTTCAACAAAAGACAAAGGGGAAGCCTTCACATATATACAATAATGTTCGACAAAATAAAAAGGGAAAAAGATAATATGAAAGATTAAAAGCATTGTCAAGCAAATAGATAAATGCTTGTTTTGCAGGGTTTATTCATGTTTATGGCAAGTGGGCATTTGGGGACATAGTTTGGGCAAACACAAATGCAAAGAAAAACACTAATGAAGTAGTCTATGAACAAAGAACAAAAGGCATACCAGAGGTCCATAACCAATAAGTGGATTGAAGTGAAGAGACGTCATGAGATATGCAGAGCTTGGATGTTATGAAGCTTCTTATCTGTGGATGTCTCATGGACTATATACTATAGTTGGCATACTCTTCAATGTCCACATCGTATCTGTAGGCAAAATAATAGAACCCAATTGCCAACTGTTCATTTTAGCCATTCTTGCTCTACAGCCTTCTGCACAAATGGTGATCGCCAAAAATGAGTACCCGAGACCACTGTTCCTTTAGCCTTCACTTTGGAAATCTTGGGTTCTTTCACATTGATAAGAGCGAATGCTTCTGCCAGTAATCTACAATGCCTATCTCAGATTGCCAAAATACTTTGTACCAAAATCTCAAGTAAAAAATGTAACGCTTGTATATAACACATCTTCGAAAATAAATTTATGCAAAAAATTCTGACAGTTTGACTGGCTACAGCCTAGAATAATTGCAGTCTAAATGTTGGTGCCTCCGCTACAGTTCCCTGGTAGGAACTAATAATTTGATAGATTCAGCTTGTTGTACCTCATTCTTAATTAGAGTGTTTTGGGAAGATTGGTTTGGCTATGGTCATTGTTGTAGTGGACACACATGGAGGATTTGCAACTGTGTCAATTGGTATAAACGAAAGAGACTATGTCAATATGGTTCAAGGTTTAATTTTTTTCTTCTTCTACAACAGTTTTTATTGTTGAGATTTCTCTTGGGGCCCGAACATGTTGATTCTATATTGCTCCTTCTATTACAATACATTCTCATTGATATTCCTACTAAAAGTAAAGCTCTTTATCTTCTGTAACTCTGCATTGGAATATTATATTATTAATGAGAATTTTAGGTAAAATAGATTCAACTTTCCTTCTAAAATGATAAACTAGCAATCACACCTTAGTGTGCAATGGGTATGCCGAAGAGGTGTGAAAGGTCAATTAGGGCAAAATTTGGTCAATTTTTTGCATAAATTTGTGCAGTACATGAGATCAATTGGTAGACCAAATTTAGAAAATAATGTTTCTTGTGCAATAAAGGTCTCAATAAAGAAGTGATGGTTTCAAATCCACCTGGCATCCTCTTACAAGCTTTCAATTATAACTAAAAGAAAAAATTTCAATTAAGAAGATAATCAAGTTCCATAACCAATAGACTCATGTTATGTTTGCAATTAGGTGAGAGGGAGAGAGAGGTAGAGGGGGCCAGGCAAGAGAGAAAGAGAGAGAGGTAAAAATATTATAGATAGAGATGAAGATGAGATGAATATGAATATGGAGAAAAGGAGAGAGATATGGAGAGAAAAAGATAGAGAAGAGATAGGACTAGATATGTCGAAGCTCAAAATATAAGGAGAGAGAGAGAGAGAGAGAGAGAGAGAGAGAGAGAGAGAGAGAGAGAGAGAGAGAGAGAGAGAGAGAGAGAGAGAGAGAGAGAGAGAGAGAGAGATGCATATATAGAGGGAGAAATGTATATAGATAGAGTGGGGAGAGAAAGATAGCTCGGTAGAAAGGAAGATAGAGTGAGAGAGGAAGAGGATAAAATTGATAGACAGATAAAGAGATGTAAAGAGATATATAGATGGTGAGATAGAGTGATAGAGATATAGAGATATAAGGAGACAAAGAGAGGGAGAGATGGAGATATGGGAAGATAGAGGAAGAGATAGACATATATTGGAAGAAGAGCGAGAGATAGATATATATAAGAGAAAGGAAGAGAGAGGTAGTGATAAAAAGATAAATAGTGGGATACAGAGGGAATGAGGGAGGGAGAGATAGGAAGAGATATAGATAGAGGAAAATATAAAGAAATGAAGAGGGATAGGGAGAGAGATAGAGATAGAGAGAGGGAGGGAGAAACAAGGAGTGTGTGTTTATGAGTTAGAGAGAGAGAATAAGAGAGATATAAAAATAAAAATTTAACAATAATTATTCTACAATAAATTAAATATTAATAAGACAAATGTATTAATTAAATTAATTCTATTATCTTTTAAAATCATTATTCGTAACTTCATAAGGCAAAAAAAAAATTAACTTAGTGTAAATTAAACCTTAAAAGAAGAAGATGATGATTAGAATAATTAAATAAAAAAAAGATAGAATATCCTAATAAAAGAAGATTAAATTAAAATATATATTCTTATTAAAAAAGATAGAAATAAAAGATAGATTTGTAATTCAAAAAATAAGTATTCTACAATAATTAAAATTTTAATAAGACAAATAAGTATAAATTAAATGAATTCTAATAATTCTAATAATTTAGAATTATTATTTGTGATTTCATTAAAAAAACATATATAATTAAAGTAATATTTTCACTTAATTAAAAATCAATCATTTAAAAAGGTAGAAAAAGTAGCTAATTCTTTTTTTTTTAATAATTGTCTATTCCATTTGTCAAGCTTCAAAAAAATATGGAATATCCAAATAAAAGAGGATAATATTAAAAATTATTAGCAAAAACAAAAAATAGTAGATTTTTCATTTTGTACACATTTTTTTTCTAATTAATCATCTTAAAATATGTTTTTTTAGATTTTCATCACTTTTTTTAAAAATTAATATAAAAGTAAACACACGATTGAGATAAATTCAATGCATGCTTCTAGTCGATTTTGAACCATTGATTTCAATAAGTAAGTTGAACATTTCATATATAAAGTATGCCTTCAACATAATAAAATCTGGTGCCAAGGTTTATTCACAATTCAATCAATTACATGTATCGAATGAATGGAAAGGAAATAGTGAATGAAGGGAACACTAGGAGAGGATCCGGTTTTATTTATTCTATTTGACAACGAAATAGAAAAGAAGAGGAACGAGTATGGATTTCAGTGGCTGTCGTTATGCAGAGACTCTGAAGCAGCGGCTTGAACATTAGGATAGAGATTGAGGTCTGATAAAACAGCTTCCGTAAACGTTATCGACAACACAAGAAGCAGTGTTCTCAGTTTCATATGCATCGAATTCTCCATATTTATTAAGTCAAATGGACACAAAAAAAATTATGTTTCAATTGAATAAGGAGTTCGTAGGTGAAGATCGATATGAAATCCAAGGCAGTGTTGTTATTCATTTATAGAGACACCCCCACCTTTAATGAATACAGTAGGAAACTTTTCTTCAATTAGGCATTCAAACTACTGTAGCGTAGTGGAGACGAAACAATTTACACGCTAGAAGGTTAGACTAACTGACTATGTCTTAAGAAAAGAACAAATAAATGCCACCAAATAATGTCTAGTAGGATCTTTCCAGAAGCTACGAAATACTATCTAATAAATTTATGTTTTGGATTTATGTTAGAAACATTTTAGGCATTAGAATATTATTTTTTAATTATTATTTAGTTTTGTCTTTAGTATTTTATATTATTGCAATGTATTATAATTATAGTAAGTTTGTGTATGATTGGATTTCTATATATTAGTCTATGTATGTCACTAATATGATTTTTAATGTTTATTTATGCTCTAGGATACATTGAATCTTGATTCAATTGACATGTTTTTTCTTACAATAATCACTTATCTATTAGCCATTGCATTGTAGTGTGCAATGGGTACACCAAGGAAATTTTTGTTTAGTTTTAAGAAGATTGATAAAAATGTTAGAAATAATGTAGATAAAGTTGACTCTTTATATTTGAATTTAAAATATTTTTGTAATGAAATTTTATCATTTTTTAAAAGCACAAATATATATTGTAGAAAAAGTTGACAAATTACTTTGCTTTTGTTATTGTAACAATCCATGCAATTAACAGAATAATGTTCATTTCCTTACACAAGTCAATTTTGCAAACTATATGAAATTGGAAGTAAGTAATAATAAAATATTATCAGAAAAAAAGAAAATTATTTGTGCTTGTAAAGAAACAAAAAGAGATACAATCAATAAGAAGAAGAAAATAAAATATCAGTTTTGTTACATGCCTAATTTTTGAACATTGAACGACAAGTACGGGACATTGAATACTTTTCAAATCACTCGCTATACTACAAGTTTTTGGGAATGAGTGTTTCATTGCAGTTTTTGGAAAACTGGTCGCAATGGACATGGGCACCGGAAGGGGAAATGGAGATTATGCTTTTGGCAAATAACTAATTCATGGTTACTTTCAACTGCATGGGGGATAGCAATAGGGTCTTTGAAGGAGTCCTGTATTTTTACAACCAGGTGGGAATATTTATCAAACCTTGGCATGCGGGGTTTAATCCTTCAGAGGAGCTCCCAAATAGGGTTCCGGTGTGGGTTCGGTTACCACGTCTTCCAGTGGAATGTTGTCGGGAGGATGTGCTACAGATGCTCGCCACTCTGCTTGGGAGGCCAGTGGGATCGTCGTTGCAAACTCTGGGGAGAAAGGTAATGACCTTTGCACATATCTATGTTGAAATAGAACTTAGTAAACCCTTGCCAGATGCTATAGATATGTGTGTAGGCTCATATTCTTGGGTTCAATAGTTAGATTATGAGACTTTACCTTTCGCTTCTGTATGTGTCATGAGTATGGTCATTTACAGCATAAGTGTCCTAGATACAAACCGATGGTGTGACAACCTCAACAGTCAGAACCGAGCCTTGATAAAGTTGAGAAAGGGAAAGCTGCCATGTCGGGTGTGGTAGAGGGTGCTAATGGTTTTGTCTTAGTCAAGACAAAGAATAGGAACAGAGGACAAAAGAGACCCTTACAGGAGAGACGTGAGGAGGATACCTTTAACAGATTTGAGGCCTTAGATGACCTAAGCCATCAGGAAGTAAATTCGGGGTTAACCCCTCTAGATCAGGGTGCATCAGGAGGGGTTCCGAAAAGTATAATGGAGGAAGCTACCCAGACCCTACTAATGGTTGGAAGCCAGTAGATGGAGATGGACTAGATAGTAGGGGTTCAGTTGGGCCTGGCTTTTGGTATTGAGGTGAATCTGGCTGAGGGGGAGGGTTCTCCGATTGCTTTGAAATTGGAACCAGCTAGGGTTGAGAGTAATAAATCTGCCATTCACCTGGGTCTACATCAGAAAGATATTAAGAAAAGTGCTTCAGAGAAGAGCTCAAAGGTTGGCAGAAAGAAGGATCTGGATAAGATCAAATTGATGGGGGAGAATTTGGTTGAGTCAGGGTTAGTGAAGACTTTGGATTCACACTTTTCCAACCCTCCTAAATGATTGTGCTCTCATGGAATGTAAGGGGCTTGAACAATGGCCCTAGACAAAAAGTTGTTCGGGATTTGATTAGGAATCATTCACCTGATGTCCTTTTCTTGCAAGAAACTAAACTTTCAATGGAAAGCATGATGGGTCTCGTGCCAAAGCTGTGGGGGCGAGGTGAGTGTCAGTGTGTTGGGGCAGCTGGTTCCTTGGGAGGAGTGGCCTATCTTTGGAACCCTTTAAGGTTCCACCCTGTCTGGTGGGCTACCTCCAGATCCTCGTTATCCGGGGTGCTATCTAGTCTTGAGACCGGGGACCTCATCTTGTTTTTGAATATCTATGCTCCCACTAATCTTTAGGGTAAGAAAAACTTATGGTCTGATGTTTTTGGTATGTGAAGGTTGGCCCCTTTTCATCCTTGGATTATGGTAGGAGACTTCAATGCCATCTTGGAGTTGAGTGAAAAAGAAGGGGGGTGTAATGCAATTGGAAACTTCTTCTTTCCTTTTCCAGGATAGTATCTCCTTGCTACAGCTAGTTGATATCAAGCCTAGTAATGGTTTGTTCACTTGGAACAACAGGAGGGTGGGAGAGAATTGGATTGCTGAACGGTTGGATCATTTTCTGGTTTCTTGTTTTTGGATTGGCGGGGAGCGGTCCACAAGTTTTGAGATTTTGGACTGGAGAGGGTCGAATCACTGGCCTATCAAGCTAGTTTCGTCTTCAGCTCGGGTGGCCCATTTACCTTCATTCAAATTCCAACTTATGTGGCTTTGGGACCCTTCCTTGTAGGTTCTTGTTGCGGACTAGTGGAGGAAAGGGAGGCCGGCCTTTGGCACTGCAATGTACTCTTTTGCCAAGCAGCTGCAATTTGTTAAGCTTCAGCTTAAACAGTGGAACCGACAAGGTTTCAGGAATATTTTTCTTGAGAAGAAAGCGGCTCAAATTGTGTTGAATCAGATCACCAATGAAATCAGAGAGCATGGTTTGTTTGAGGAATTGCTTAGAGAGGAAGACAGGGCTGTCAAGGCAGTAAAGGAATGGGAGCTTAAGGAAGAAATATATTGGAAGCAAAGAGCTCGTATTGATTGGCTGAATGAGGGGGACAAGAACACTAGTTTCTTTTTCAACTTAGTGAAAGCAAGAAGACATAGAAATTCCATTCCTATTCTGGTTAATTACAAAGGTGAGCAATGCTTATCCTTGCAAGAGATGTTTAGGGAGTCTCTCTAGTTTTTCCAGTCCCTCTTTAGGGAGGACTCTTAGGGGGAAACAGTGGAGGAGAATTTGGTTCTGTCTTGCATCCCTTCTTTTGTCTCGAGGGAGATGAATGAGCAGCTTTTGTGTCCCATTTTGCTGGAAGAACTTGAGAGGATTGTCTCCCACATGAGGAAAGGAAAGGCTCCTAGACCAGATGGGTTCCCGGTTGAATTCTTTCAAGAGTTTTGGGATATAATTAAGCTGGATTTATTGGAAGTAGTCTAGGAGTCCCTGAGGAATAAGTAGATGCTTAGGGCATTGAATGAAACCTTCATTGCTCTAATCCCCAAGTGTGAAGGGGGCGACCGGTTAGGCCAGCTTTGCCCTATCTTCCTCTGCAATGTGATTTATAAGATCATCTCTAAGCTGATAGTGGATAGATTGAAGAAGTGCCTAGGGAATGTTATTTCTGAGGAGCAAAGTGGGTTTGTGTGAGGGTGCTAAATTATGGATGGGGTGGTCATTCTTATGGAGACCATTCATTTTATGGCAATCTCCAAGGAAAAAGCTATGTTTATCAAGCTAGATATGGCTAAGGTGTACGATAGAGTTTGGTGGTCCTTCCTTCAGAAGATCCTCAGGGATTTTGGTTTTGCTGATGAGTGGATCCAATGGGTTATGAGTTATGTTACATCCATCTCTTTCTATGTGCTTATCAGTGGAGACCATACTGAGCTATTTGGTGCTTCTAGGGGTCTATGCCAAGTGGATCCCCTCTCACCTTATTTATTCATTCCTCTTGCTGAGGGTCTGGGGAAGTTGATTAAGCATAATGTGGGTCTAGGTACTATTTAGGGTTGGAGATGGGGTAATGACTTGCAGTTGCAGTCTCACTTGCAGTTTTGTGGAAGGTACAACCCTTGTGGGGCTAGCTCAAATTAATGAAGCTACTAATTTGCATAAGGTCCCGGATGTTTATCTTGCGGCTTCTGGCCAGATGATCAATGAGGATAAATCTTCTATCCTCTTTTTCAACACTCCTAAATCTATTCAAAGGAGGATTGCTCTTATCTTGAGATTCCAAGTTGGCTCCCTGCCCTTGACGTATTTGGGCATCCCTATTTCTCCTGGCAACCCTCCTAGGGAGTCCTAGCAGGGGATCTTGGATAAATTCCATGTGAAGGTTGAACATTAGACTCATATATAGTTATCCTTTGCGGGGAGGGTTCAACTGATTCAGTCGATGGTTCAGGCTCTTCCGATCTATCGATGTATGCTTCAGGTGGGTCCTAAGTGGTTCTTGCAGGGTTTGGACTCTCTGGATAGGCAATTCTTATGGGCAGGTAATCTCACCTCTTCCAAATGGAGTCTGGTCAATTGGGACTTGGTATGTAGGCCGAAGCAATCGGGGGGGCTTGGGTTAAGGCAGTCTATTCTTTTTGGGGAAGCACTTGCAGCTAAATTGTACTGGAGGTGGTATGTTGAGCAAGACCGAGGTTGGGCCAGGATTTTGGCCAACAAATATATGCAGAGGATCCTAATGGAGGAAATCCCTAGATATCCACTTGAAGGAAAGGTCCCATCGATCTGGTACACTCTTAAGAGGGGGGCTTCTCTCATTAAGGTAGGGCTTTTTTGGATTTGCAGAAGGGGGGAAGAGGTCCTTTTCTAGAATGATTCTTGGGATGGATACCCTCCCATCCTTGATTAGTTTCTAAACCTTGGAAACCTAGGCTAGAGGTTTTTGGAAGCAGGATGGTCAAGGGTGAGTGACTTTAAGGCTGTCTATAAGTGCAGTCGGCTGGATTTGGAGCGGTAGAAGACTCCTAATGAATGGCTGATTGTTGAGATGGAGGAAGAGTGTGCAGAGTTGCAAGGCATTTTGGCAAATAGACATTGTAGCTCCCTTAAGGGTAGGGATGGGCTTTCTTGGTCTCCAAATCCTAAGGGCATTTTTTCTATGGCTAGTGGATACTAGGAATTGTTGAGCCGAAGACTTGAGGGAAGAGAAGTGAACTGGTGGAAATAGGTGTGGAATAATGCTTCTTGGCCGAAGTGTAATTGCTTTGCCTGGACTTTAGCTTGGAACATATATCTAACTTGGGACAATATCCACAAGCAGGGATTCTTGGGGCCTTCTATTTGTGTTTTTTGTGGTAACAAAGAGGAAGACTCCTCACACTTGTTCTTCAGATGCCCCTTCTCTATGCTTATATGGCACTATTGGTGGGGGGTGTGGAAGCATCCTTATGTCCATGTGGATTCTCTGGTGGAGTTTTGGAGTAGTTTGGGCAGACCTCCTATTCTATCCTCCTTCCTCCAGATGGTCTGGTATATTGGGCCCATCTTCATTCTGTGGCAGATCTGGCTCGAAAGGAATAGGAGTATCTTTCATGAGGCCAAATTTTTTGTTCAACAAGTTTGGAATAGCATCACTTCTATGATTCGGGAGACAGTGGAAGCTAAATGTGAGGTGAATTTCCCACTGGGTAGAGATGAGGTGAATATTATGTGTAGGCTTGGCTTGCAGGAGTTGTCTCCTACCTCTACTTATGTCAGGAGAGGTAGACGGGCTATGAAGAAGGTGCAAAGGGTGGGAAGGTGGATACCCCCTCAGGATGAGTTTATCAAGATTAACACTGATGGCTCATCTAGGGTTAACCCAGGCCCTACTGGAGTAGGTGGTGTTGGTAGGAATAGCAGGGGGGAGGTTGTTTTCTTCTTTTCGGTGCATAAAGGGTGGCAATCTAATAATTTTATGGAGGGTTTTGCGATTCTTTATGCACTTGAGCGGGCTTTGGCGTTGGGTTGTAGGAAGGTGATTTGTGAATCGGATTCACAAATTGTTGTTAACTTGTTGTCTGATCAGAAGGTGAGTGGGATTCAGTGGCAGTTGGCAAGGATTGTTTAGCAGATTCTCCAAATTAGCTCTTTAATGGAGTAGGTGTCCTTCATCCATATTCCTCGAGAATGGAATAGAGTGGCTGACTGTTTGGCCAAGTGGGCCTCGAAACATGATAGTGATTGGAAAGTTGAAGGTTGGGAGCATCTCTTTGGGTCTTATTTTCATGAATTCTAGAATATTTTCACTGAGGACATGGCTGGTTTTGAAGCTGGTTGATTTGTGGCTGGGTTGGTATTTCTTCTTTGGGGCCTCGGGGCTCTAATTCTTTTTGTAGTGCTTGTCTCTATTCTCAATGAAGTTTTTAACCTTTTAGTCTTTAAAAAAAAAAATTTGAACATTGAAGATTGAATAATTGTAGATAAAGTAATAAAATTAAATAAAAAGGAACAATTACTTTAATGATTTGTAAGTTAACAAAATATAGATTCAAACACAAAAATGATAAATATACAAAAAGATAGGTTTTCATTTTAGTGAAATTGACTAAAGTATGTGGTTGAAGGAACAAACCTGGACTTCTTTTAACTTTTGCTTGATGATCTTGGACTTGGTAATTCTAGAAATTTTCATTCCGAAAGGGAAAAATGGTGATTGAAAGCACTTTCAGTCAAACTATTACAGTATGCTACCTATTATTTCTTCTTTTTAGATAAAATTTTATCCGAAATGATAAATTTGAATTCTATGATGGAAGTTTCTATCTCTCACATATAGAAGTAGTATATATCATTTCCTATGCTACAGGCTACCTCAAAAGTGGCAATTGTCATGCGGGAGTGAAAAAATAGCGATTGAAAGGGCTTTCAATTTGACTATTACAGTATGCCACCCATTATTTTTGTTTTTGAAATAACAACTTATCTATAATGGAAGTTCTCTTCGGACATGTAAAATCAGTGTATATCATCTCCTATGCTACAAGCCTTTCATTGGAATTAGAATGTTTGAAAAAGTGGTAGCTACTCCATGTCATTGATTCAAAACAGATTTTTTTGTTCTTTATGTAATCATAGTTGCTAGTAACTTATGATTGAGCAACTCTATACAAGAAAAAATAATAATACTATTAATAGTAGAGATATTTGTAAGGTATCAGAATTGACTATCACAATCTTTTGTTTTAAAGATCAATTTCATACTAAAGATGATAAAATCTTCTAACTCAATTGGAAGCCAACCAATAAGTGTAGTACTTGAATCATAAATTTGAATTGTGATAAACACATCATTCCTAGCTTTGTTTAAGTGAAAGTGAAACAAAAAATAATAATTATTAATATTATTTCATTTTTAGCTTGAACATGAATTTGTGGAATATAACACACGAGCCTATTGCCTTTATCTTGACAAAATTAAAAATTAAAAAAGCTACTTCTTGAATGTTAAGAAAACAAATTATTAGCTAAACCCATACATGTTTAGTTAATAATGAATAGTGGTTAACTTTGAATAAATTTATGTCATAAACTAATAAAATAAACATCGATAGCACTAAAACCCTACATACATTGAGATAAGTGGCTAAAACATGTTAGCTAAACTAGTTTAAACTTTAAATTTATGAGAGCAAAACTCAAATTGCAACTTAGATCTTTAATTTTGAAAAAGTGTCCAAGTGTTTAAAAACTCTAACTACATCGCATGTTGTTGTTGATCCTTTTTTTCCATATCTTATGATTACCCTACTTTTGGCAAACTTATAGATAAAAGTATATTTATCCATTTTTTTTTCAATTGACAAAGAAACCGGATACACTACCATTCAAGTGATTTGATAAATAAAAATTAAAATATGAGCACACAACATCTTAAATTTCTTTCCTTTTAACTAGTCTCTTTATTTCACTTGCTTCTCTTAATCATATGGTTGGTAATTGAATAAATCATTCTTTTGTTGATTATTGCTAATTATGAAAAAGGAAGTTCTTACTCTTGTGTTCATGTTGGTGTTGAAAAATGAAAGTAGGTTATTTTGTTGCATGTTCAAGTGTTTGTGCTATATCTAAAATGCAACAAATTGTTTGATGCAATATTAGCACAATAAAATGTGATTTGTGCACAACTACCACCCTAACTTTCTCTTTGGGCCTTTTTTCACATCTAAAAAAAATATGTTAATATGGCATCTTATATTTTTCAACATCTCAACAAAAACCATGTTTATATGGAATCATATTTAAAGATGTGGACTTGAAACTTTAATTCATAGAAGTGACCTGGCAAATAAATTACTATAAAAAAATTAGGAGTGGTTTAAAATTGCTATGTAAGATTACCCTCTCTCCATCTCTTCTTGTTTATCTCTAGTTCTCCTTGTTTGTCTATCTCTTTATCTCTTTCCATCTACCTCTCTCTCTACATCCCATTATCTCTTAGAAAATTAAAAATAATAATTAAAGGATATTAGAATTAATTTAATTTATATTTGTTACCTTCTTAAAAAATTATTTATTGTAGAATAGTTATAGTTGAATTTTATTTTTATTTCTATAATTAAATAAAATTCATCCTAAAACTTAAATTAAATGCTTAGAGAGATCAAGAGAGAGCAACTAACTTTTGATTACTTATTTCATGCTAATAATTTAAGGATAGTGTGTATCATTGAGAAATTATGGTTACCGTGGAATTCCATTTGATTAGGGAGAGACATAGAGAGATAAAGAGATAGAGATATATAAATATACTGATAGAAACATATAAAGAGAAGAGACATGAATCAATAGATAGAGAGAGGGAGATGGAGTAATATAGAAAGAAAAATAGGGATAGGGAGAGAGATAGAGAGGAGTAAGAGGAAGATAGAGAGAAATAGAGAGAGATATAGATATCATACAAGAGAGATGGGGTGAATATGAGGGAGAGAAAGAGATATGGAGAAAATGATATATTAATAGAAATAGGAGAGAGATATATGGAGACATAGATGGAGAGGAGAGATTGAGAGAAATAAGGTGATAGACACAAGTAATAGAGAAAGGTTTAGAGAGAGGGAAAGAGATAGAGATAGACATAAGCAGGAAAAAAAAATGAATGTGTATATGAGTTAGAGATATGAAATAATATTAATAAAAAATAGCATATCTTACTTTATATTTTTTGTTTGGCTTACACTTGCACAAAGCTAGGAATGACGTGTTTTTGACGCACTCAAATTTATGGTTCAAGTACTACACTTATTGTTTGGCTTGCACTTGAGTTAGAAAATTTCTTTATCTTTAATACATAGAATTGATTTTTAGTACATAGAATTTTATTATCTCTCCCTCTCCCTTTCTCTTCCTCCCTCGCATTATATCACTAATTATTACCAACCACTTTGGTAAAAAAAATTGTAAGATATTGTCGTATCTTTGTATTTAAAGACATCTAATACTATACTAAATCACATGATGTAAGAACCTAAAGGTTAAACAAGGAGAATTTATGGAGCATGCAAGTGGCTTATATGAAAATGGTGTAGATTTTTATTCTTTCCTCTTTAGGCTATTATATTTGATGCATCTATTGATCTCTCCCTTTCTCTTTCCCTCCCTATCCCTAATCTATGTCTAATACTCTCTGATTCAATTCATGTATATCTCTATCCCTCCCTTAGTGTATCACCCCCTCTATATCTCTATATCTACTTCTCTCTATTTTTTTAAATCTCATATTTTTTCTCTCCCTTTACCCATTTCTCTATATCTCCTTATATCTCTATATATGTATCTCTCTCTATCATTGATTTAGGCTTTATGTGTTAGTTCTTTTTTTCTTTGTGAAATTGCAAAAAGAAATGTTTGTATTGCAGTGATTTGAGAAACAAAATAAGGCAAATAAATAGAACAACATCTGATGGAAAACACACCGTAAGGGTGGTTGCATAACTGGTAAACTAACTAACTACCACCTTAACTAACAGCCTAATGAATTAACACTAACATTACCCCCTTAATACATTATGGTTACAAATAAAGTTACTTAAAAATACAAACTATACTTTGCCAAGAGGCTTAGTGAGTACATCTGTAACTTGGGAAGAGGAAGGAAAAAACTTGAGTTGAGTATTGTGCTCGAGAACCTATTCCCGAATATAGTGATAATCCACCTCAATGTGTTTGGTGCGTTCATGAAAGACAAGATTCTTAACATTTTTTAAAACACCTTGATTGTCACAGAATAGTATGGGTGGATGATCATCTGAAATATCCACATCAGAGAAAATGCAACAGAGCCAAACCACCTCGTGGACAACCTCCCGAGCAGCTCAATATTCAGCTTCAGTGGATGAAAGAGATGTGACATTCTATTTCATACTCAACGAAACAGGGCCAGATCCAAGATGAATAATATAGCCTGAGGTTGATTTGCAATCATCTCGAAATCCAGCATAATCTGAGTCAGCATATCCCTGTAAGAAGAATTCCTCATTCTTCTTATAGTCTAGACCATACTCAAGAGTACCTCAGACATACCTCAACACATGCTTGGCTTCCATCTAATGACATTTCTTTGTTTCCTGCATGAAGTGAGATAGATAGCTTATAGCAAAGCACAAATCGGGTCTGGTGTAGGTCAACTAAATGAGACTACCAACAAGTTGTCGATATAGAGTCCCATCTACTTGAGGCAAATCCTGGAAATGAGAAAGTTGTAGACCTTTCTCCATAGGAGTTGAGACGGGTTTACAATATACCATGCCAAAATTGTCCAGGAGTGTCTTGGCATATTTCATCTGAGAAATAAATATATGATAATCCTGCTGCCAAAATTCTAAACCAAGACAATAATGAAGTAGTCCCAAATCAGTCATATCAAAAGATTTCTTTAGATCATGCTTGACAGTATCAATGAGATTGTCGAAGCTCCCTATAATAACCAAATCATCCACATAAACCACAAGTATGACAATCTCTATGCCAATCTTCTTGATATACAAATTAGGATCAGAGGGACTACGGATAAAACCATGTTGTAAGAGATGTCCATCTATTTTAATGTGCCAAGCCCGAGGGGCTTGTTTAAGTCCATAGAGAGATTTGATAAGACGACATACCTTGAGAGGATTTTGTTCATCGAGAAAGCCATCAAGTTGGACCATATACACTTCTTCTATAAGATCACCATTCAAGAAGGCACTCTTGACGTCCATCTGATGAAGCTTCCATCCTTGTTGTGCAACAAGAGCACATACCACTCAAATAGTTTTAAGCTTTGTAGTGGGTGCAAAGGTTTCTTCAAAATCAATACGCTCTTGCTGAGCATATCCTTTTGCAACAAGACACACCTTGTACTTGTTGATGGATCCATCTGCCTTATACTTTGTTTTGAAGACCCATTTGTAGCCTATGGGTTCTTTTTCTGGAGGTAGATCAACAAGATCCCATGTATGACTCTTCATTAGAGACTCATATTCAACATTCATGGCATGCTTCCAATGAGGTTGACTGAGAGCCTTAGATATGGTGTCAGGTTTAGTACTTTCTTCAATTGAACTCATTAATGCTAAGTTCACTTCATTTCTGGTGTGACTGCGGGTCAGTATCCTGGTAGAAAGATCAAGAAGAGAACTCAAGTGAGAATCACAAAGTAATGATTGCACTTCTTTGTTGGTGTGACTGCATGTCTCTATCCCAATAGAATGTTTGAAATTCTCCACTATACCTAGATCATCCTGGAACCCTTCATCTGCACTAGGTGATTCAGACTCATCATCAGTTGGAGAAAAAATCTTATGAGAGGAGGATGGAGATTGTGTAGGCAAGCGAGAATCAAAAGTTGTTTCATCAAATACCACATCATGACTAACAAGAAGTGTATGTGTCTCGGGATCCAAGAGACAATATGCCTTGGACTATGAACTATAGCCCAAGAAGATACATGGAAGTGTCTTAGAATCTAGTTTCTTGCATTTCTTAGCTGGAACATGCATATAGGTAGTACAACCAAATACTCGCAAATGAGAAACTGATGGCTTATGGTCACTCCATACCTCTTCAGGTGGTTGATGTTGAAGAACCGTTGTCGGAGCCCGATTGAGAAGATACACAATAGTTTGAACTACTTCAACCCAATATTGTTCACCTAACTTGGCTATGGCAAGCATGCAGCAAGCCATCTCTAAAATATTCTAATTGTGCTGCTCGATAACACCATTCTATTGAGGGGTATAGGGAGCAGTCAAATGATGCTTAATACCATGCGCCTACAAGAACTCCTCAAATGCATGAGACGTGAATTCCCCCCGCGACCTAAGCAAAGAACAGGAAGAGGCTTGCCAGAGTCATGAACAACCTAATGGTAGAACTCACGAAAGCGGGAGAAAGCTTCACTTTTCTGATGAAGGAAGAAAACCCAAATCTTTCGAGAGAAGCCATCAACAAATAACTGAAAATAGTGGCAGCCCTAAAAAGATGTAGGAAAAGGCCCGCAAAGATCAGTATGAACAAGAGCAAGATGCTCGATGGCATGATAGGAACTGAATAGAAAGTCATCGTGATGCTGCTTCCTTGTAAGACAACCAAAATAGATAGGGAACAAAGAGGAGAGCAGAGGAAGACCCTCTACCATGGCATGGGATTGCAAAAGAGAGAGAGAGCAAGCAGGAAGATGACCATATCGGTAATGCCAAAGAGAAGTGGACTCAACAGTAGAAGCACAAAGAGCAATTCCATGAGAAGAGGCAACATCAAGTGCAAAGAGATGACCCTGTTTGAAACCATGAGTAATGATCTCACCATCGCAAGAAATAAGATAGGGCTTAATACCAACTTGAACTTGAAATTCTACCTTAAGTTTGTGATTTAGAAGTTGACTGATAGACAAAAGATTGCTAGTAAAACTAGGAACATAAAGTACATTGGAAAGAGAACAACTGCCTTCAGTAAGAGGGATATTAATAGTACCAATGCCTTTAGCAACATATTCCTTATCATCAGCAATACGAATGAGATCACCAGTTGGAGTGGAATTCAAAGTATCAAACAAACCTTTATCTCTAGTCATGTGTTTACTAGCACCAGAATCAATTAACTAGACATGCCGTGAAGAGGGAGATGTTTGAGAAACCAAGACCAGATTCGGATGAACAACAGAAGTAGGAGCAGGAGCAGACACATCTTCATCGGAGGGCACATCAAAGATGTCATCTTGCTGAGTAGCAACATTTCCTTGCTGATGTTGTCGACCACGAGATGAACGAGAATGACTATGATCAGTATCATGAGTAGGAGCATTACAAATAAAACACCATCTAGTGGAAGACTTTGTTGGTGGCATAGGTGGTGATGACTGTATCTGAGACTATGAAGATCATCATCAGTGTCAACAAGAGACAAGAACTTTTTCCTCAAATTCCTCATGCAATGAGTGAATAGCCTCTTCCTGTTGAAGCAAATTGACAAGCTCTTCAAAAGATACCTGTTGTTCGGTGATATTTAAAGTGGTAACAAAAGTCCAAAACTTGGAAGGAAGAGCACGTAAAGTGATGGGAATGATCATCTTATCCTCCACTATTTCACCAAGAGCCACTAGTTCCGCCCAAAGAATAGACACACGATAGAGAAAATCAGCAACCTTTTCACCGGCTGACATAAGAAGAGTATGCAGCTGAGACTGCGAATGAAGAATTTTAGTTTGACTCTTTGCGTCAAAGATGGTGGAAAGTGCATCCCAGGCTGCCTTGGATGTAGTTGCAGCTTGAATATAAGGTTGAACCTCATCGGAGATGAAGAGAGTGATAAGCATCAGTGCTTTATTATGAACTTTATCAAACTTTTTTTGTTCATTAGCATTAGTTTTGTGTCGTGTGATAGTACTTGAGATAATCTCCCATAGTTCTTCAAATTGAAGAATGGTCCTCATCTTTGTTTTCTAGGCAGCATAATTAGATCCTTTAAGAAGCTAAGTGTCGGACAAAAGAATCTTGGGGGCAAACATGATAAAAACAATAATAACAAAGAGCAAACACAACAATGCTTATTATGATGGTATTGTTTTTAGGGACGAAGAGTCCACATACATGTATGAAAAATAGTCTTATTTTAAGATGACAAGAGGCAAAATGAGAATGGTAAGCACATGCAGTGAGACAGGGACGCTTTGGTGAGCGTTCTACCTATTCTTCATCATCTACATCATAACCGGCTTCAAGTTGCACATTAATCTGTCTGACTTGACAACAAACATCATACAGAAAGTATTCAAGGAGTCCATTGCAGATTAATTCATCAAACACAAGGTTTCCAGTATTTTGAAGAGAATCAAGCAAAGCGAAATAGAAGCCTATGCTATCTTTCACAACTTGTTGTGCTCCATGATTACTCTTCACACTACATGCATCTTTAGGTGTTGTCGACATTCACTACTCGCCAAGCCAATGTTTATAAAACTTGCTTCTTTTGTATGCACCAAAGACTCAGAACAGAATCACCTTCCTTCAGTGCACTGTTCCCTTACTGGATTTGATACCAAATGAAATTGCAGAAAGAAATGTTTGTATTGCAGTGATTTGAGAAACAGAACAAGGCAAATAAATAGAACAGCATCTGATGTAAAACACACCATAAGGGTGGTTGCATAACTGGCAAACTAATTAACGCTAATGAATTAATGCTAACATTTTGATTGTTAATATTTCTCTTGGGGTGATTCTATATTGCTGCTTGTGGTAAAATACATTCTCATTGATATTCCTACTAAAAGAAAAACTCTTTTATCTTTTGTAACTCTCTGCATTTCAATCTTTAAATATTATTAATAATAATTTTAGGTAAAATAGATTCATCTTTGCTTCCAACATGATAAATAAAATCTTGTCCTAAAAAAAATTAGAAAAAATACAATGATTTCAAGAATACGTCTCTGGGGCAATAGGTGCGCCAAGTTTTATTCACAATTCAATCAATTACATGTATCGAATGAATGGAAAGGAAATAGTGAATGAAGGGAACACTAGGAGAGGATCCGGTTTTATTTATTCTATTTGACAACGAAATAGAAAAGAAGAGGAACGAGTATGGATTTCAGTGGCTGTCGTTATGCAGAGACTCTGAAGCAGCGGCTTGAACATTAGGATAGAGATTGAGGTCTGATAAAACAGCTTCCGATGGGTATTGTGGCGCTTGGCCGAGTTGCACATGCGCCCACTTCTCAGCCATTTCAGAGGACTTCTGTGCACATGGAACCTGGCATTTGGCCGAGACATGCACCGTAAACGTTATCAACAACACAAGAAGCAGTGTTCTCAGTTTCATATGCATCGAATTCTCCATATTTATTAAGTCAAATGGACACAAAAAAAATTATGTTTCAACTGAATAACGAGTTCGCAGGTGAAGATCGATATGAAATCCAAGGCAATATTGTTATTCATTTATAGAGACACCCCCACCTTTAATGATAAATAAAATCTTGTCCTAAAAAAAATTAGAAAAAATACAATGATTTCAAGAATACGTCTCTGGGGCAATAGGTGCGCAAGTTTTATTCACAATTCAATCAATTACATGCATCGAATGAATGGAAAGGAAATAGTGAATGAAGGGAACACTACGAGAGGATCCGGTTTTATTTATTCTATTTGACAACGAAATAGAAAAGAAGAGGAACGAGTATGGATTTCAGTGGCTGTCGTTATGCAGAGACTCTGAAGCAGCGGCTTGAACATTAGGATAGAGATTGAGGTCTGATAAAACAGCTTCCGATGGGTATTGTGGCGCTTGGCCGAGTTGCACATGCGCCCACTTTTCAGCCATTTCAGAGGACTTCTGTGCACATGGAACCTGGCATTTGGCCGAGACATGCACCGTAAACGTTATCAGTTTCATATGCATCGAATTCTCCATATTTATTAAGTCAAATGGACACAAAAAAAATTATGTTTCAACTGAATAACGAGTTCGCAGGTGAAGATCGATATGAAATCCAAGGCAATATTGTTATTCAAACTACTGTAGCGTAGTGGAGACGAAACAATTTACAGCCTAGAAGGTTAGACTAACTGGCTATGTCTTAAGAAAAGAACAAATAAACGCCACCAAATATTGTCGAGTAAGATCTTTCCAGAAGCTACGAAATTCTATCTAATAAATTTATGTTTTGGATTTATGTTAGAAACATTTTAGGCACTAGAATATTATTTTTTAATTATTATTTAGTTTTGTCTTTAGTATTTTATATTATTGCAATGTATTATAATTATAGTAAGCTTGTGTATGATTGGATTTCTATATATTAGTCTATGTATGAGACTAATATGATTTTTAATGTTTATTTATGATCTAGCATACATTGAATCTTGATTCAATTGACATGTTTTTTCTTATGATAATCACTTATCTACTAGCCATTGCATTGTAGTGTGCAATGGGTACACCAAGGAAATTTTGTTTAGTTTTAAGAAGATTGGAAAAAATCTAAGGTATAATGTAGATAAAGTTGACTCTTCATATTTGAATTTAAAATGTTTTTGGAATGAAATTTTATCATTTTTTAGAAGCACACATATATATTGTAGAAACAGTTGACAAATTACTTTGCTTTCCTTATTATAACAATCTATGCAATTAACATATTAATGTTCATTTCCTTATAGAAGTTAAATTTTCAAACTCTATGAAATTTGAAGTAAGTAATAATAGAAAAGTATAAGGAAAAAAGAAAATTATTTGTGCTTGTAAAGAAACAAAAAGTGATATAACCAATAAGAGGAAGAAAATAAAATATCAGTTGTGTTAAATGCCTAATTTTTAAGCATTGACGATTGAATAATTGTCTCTATAAAGTAGTAAAATTAAATAAAAAGGAACAATTACTTAAATGATCTGTAAGTTAACAAAATATAGATTCAAACGCAAAAAGTATAAAGATCCAAAGATATAAGTTTTTGTTTTAGTGAAATTGGCTAAAGTAAGTGGTTGAAGGAACAAACCTTGACTTCTTTTAACTTTTGCTTGATGATCTTGCGTTTGGTAATTCTAGAAATTGTCATGCCAAAAGGGAAAAATGGCCATTGAAAGAACTTTCAATCAGACTATTACAGTATGCTACCCATTATTTTTTCTTTTCAAATAAAATTTTATCCAAAATGACAAATTTGAATACAATGATGGAAGTTTCTATCTCTCACATATAGAACTAGTATATATCATTTCCTATGCTACAAGGCACCTCAAATGTTGCAATTGTCATGCAAGAGTGAAAAAAAAGTGATTCAAAGGGCTTTCCATTTGACTATTATAGTATGTCACCCATTATTTTAGTTTTTGAGATAACAGTTTATCCATAATGGAAGATTTTTATGTTTCAATGCAAGTTCTCTCCTCACATGTAAAATCAGTATATATCATATCCTATGCTACTGGCCTTTCATTGGAATTATAAAGTTTGAAAAAGTGGTAGCTACTCCATGTCATCCATTCAAAACAGATTTTTTGTTCTTTATGTAATCATAGTTGCTAGTAACTTATGATTGAGCAAATATATACAAGAAAAAAGAATACTACTATTAGTAGTAGAGATATTTGTAAGGTAGCAAAATTGACTATTAACATGTTCGCTTTTAAAGATCAATTTTATATGAAAGAAGACTAAATCTTCTAACTTAATTAGAAGCCATCCAATAATCGTAGTACTTGAACCATAAATTTGAGTGTGTGATAAACACATCATTCCTAGCTTGGTGCAAGTGAAAGTCAAATAAAAAATACAACTATTAATATTATTTCATTTTTGATCTTGAACTTGAATTTGTGGAATGTAACACACGAGCCTATTGCCTTTATCTTGACAAAAAACTAAATTAAAGAAAGGTACTTCTTGAATGTTAAGAAAAAAAATTATTAGCTAAATCCCATACATGTTTAGTTAAATATGAAGAGTGCTTAACTTTGAAAAAAATTATCTCATAAAATTTTAAAATAAACATCGATGGGATTAAAACCCTACATGTACTATGATAAGTGGCTAAATTTTCTTGGCTAAACTAGTTTAAAGCTGAAATTTATTATAGAAAAATTAAAATTGCAAATTAGATCTTTAATTTTTAAAAATTGTGCAAGTTTTTAAAAACTCTAACTACATCGCATGTTGTTGTTGCTCTGTTTTTTTCTATATCTTATGATGACCCTACTTTTCACAAACATATCGGCAAAATTATAGATATTCATTTTTTTTCAGTTGATGAAGAACCCAGATACACTACCATTCAAGTTTTCGATTAAGTGAAAAGAAGGTTTGGAAGGGTCCTCGAAACCCTTTTACAGAAAGATAATCAAAAGATAAGACATTAAAGACTAGCTAGATAGAGCAAAACACAAAAAAGAGACAACTGACAAAGACAAAAAGGTAGCAAGAAGCCAAAAGAGGCAAAGGAACAACACAAAGATAACTAAGGGATAGCCACGAGAAACAGACCCTAAGAAAGGTTTTTGATAAGCTCCACCGCTTCTTGCTCCAAATGGACCATAGAGGCAGTAGTACTCTCTAGTTCCTCCAACTCCTTGGTATGCTGGGTCATCTTCCTAGTACTAGCTCGAGTTATTTTACCATGACCAGTAGTTCCCCCTTCAAGAGTCAGAACCTTATCCTCACTAGTATCAATAGTGTTCTTTTCCTAATGGATATGTTCCAGTTTGCTAATCATCACACTGAAGCTGTCGATAGAGGCTTTCATAATCTTTTGGCTTTGTTCTCCAATTTTCTTTAGGGTGTTCTCATGGCTGAGAACCCGCTTCTCTAGATCATTGAATGTATCCTCCACAATCTTAAATTGAGAGCCATATGCTCTAGTGATATCCTCTACATTGTTGATGGCTTTAGTCAATTCATTCAGGTAGTTAGGTAGGGTACTGAGCTTACCTATTCCAACAACTTCTAAGGTATCCACTTTTTTAGATAAATCCTCCTATTTGTTCTTCGAACTATCCATCTCCGAATAGACCCAATCAATAACCTTGTATAACTCCATCATCCCACTCTTCATGGTATTCAACATGGTTAAAGGAGATTTTCTACTATCAATGTTCATCTCAGTAGTAGTATTATCCAGGGTCTCCATGTTAAGACCAATACCATTGGGAGACAGAGTATCACCTTCCTTCACCGTCTTCCGATCTTATTCAACATCATCTATCCTTTTATTGCGATCCTAAGGATTGGGTTGACAACATATTGCATGACAACAAACAAAATCCATCTCTATACCTTCTTTATCACTTTTAGCGAGTAGTAGGTTTTTCTAGATTTCACCAAGTTGGTTTTCTCAGACTCTTCGTTTGGTAATCGCTTGATAGCAACTTTGGTGAGCTTACTGTCTCTATAAAAATTTCTGCCTCCCATTAGCATACCAGTGACTTTCATGATCATCCCTTCTTTAATTTCAACCTTTCTTCCTCCTATGGTAATTTTTCCATATTTCCAATTCTTTTTGAAAATTCTGGTAACGGTACAGTTTTTACCTACAATTCTCTCCATATACTCTATCATCTTGGCCATTTCTAGAACGGACCATGCCTTCGGCTTATCTTTCCATTCATCATAGGAGAGAAACTCAATTCTTTTCCTATTACCTCCCATGGCGTCAACAAACAGATTATTCTTATCCTTCATAATGCAAAACAGGGCAAAACTAGAGATCAAAGTATAGAGCAGGAAGGTCTTCAAAATAGAAATGGGCACCCACAAAGCATGTGGAGTCTTGTCCCCATTAAAAGCCAGCTCAATCTTTGAGCACCGCTCTTTTTGATTTATTATGGCTTTTCATATTGATAAGTAGATTGTCATTATTACTTATCACCCCCTCATAACCATGCACTCTATCATAAATGCAGAAGGCACGAGCCTCATGAGGAAGATCTACCTCGCCTCTCTAGCTCATCATGTGATCAAAATGAATGGCCATGTTGGCAAACCAATCAGCAATAGTGTTGATTTCTCTATAATTGTGAGATACAACACACAAATTGAAAGAATTAATTATCTCCTTAGCTTGAGATATGATATTTTTTATGGTCAATGAAGGGGAGGATAGACACTTTAGGCATTGAACAATGTTGTTAGAATCTCCCTCGAGCTAGACTTTAGTAAATCCCATCAATTTAACAAGGGAAAGGGTTTGGTAAATAGCCATGGCCTCGGCTAAGTGGTTAGTCCATTATCCCATGGGGAGTGCCACCATGACAATGCAATATCCAGCCTCATTTATTATCACTCCCCCACACCCCCTCAGCCCTGGGTTTCCGCCCCATTAAAATTAGATTTGATCCAACCATTCAGAGGAAAGGACCACTTACTACTTTCACTCTTATTTTTCTTGTCATCTCTACCATTCAAGTTATTTGACAAATAAAAATTAAAATATGAGCACACAACATCTTAAATTTCTTTCATTTTAACTATTCTTTTTATTTCTCTTGCTTCTCTTAATGACATGGCTGTTAATTGAATATATCATTTTTTTTTTAATTGTTGCTAATAATGATCAAGGTAGTTCTTACTCTTGTGTCCATGTTGGTGTTGACAAATGAAAGTAGGTTATTGGGTTGCATGTTCAAGTGTTTGTGCTAGATCTAAAATGCAACAAATTGTTTGATGTTATATTAGCACAATAAAATGTGATTACGGCACAACTACTTGCCTAAATTTCTCTTTGGGCCTTTTTTGACATCTCAAAAAAATTAATTTTGATGTGGTATGTTATCTTTTTCAACATCTCAACAAAAACCATGTTGATATGGAATCACATCTAAAGATGTGGACTTTAAACTCCAATTCATAGCAAGGGACCTGCCAAATAAATTACTATTAAAAAATAGGAGTGGTTTACAATTTCTATGTAAGATTACCCTCTCTTCATCTCGACTTGTTTATCTCTAGTTCTCCTTGTTTGGATATCTCTTGATCTCCTTCCATCTACCTCTCTCTTTACATCTCACAATCTCTTAGGAAAATAGAAATAATAATTAAAGGATATTAGAATTAATTTAATTTATATTTGTTACCTTATTAAAAATTTATTTATTATAGAATAGTTATATTTGAATTTTTAATTATTTTTATAATAAAATAAAATTCATCTTAAAAGATAAATTAAATTCTTAGAGAGAGAGAAAGAGAGAGAAAATAACTTTTGATTACTCATTTCATGCTAATAATTTAAGGATAGTGTGTATCCTTGGGAAATTATGGTGAGGGTGGAATGTCATGTCATTAGGGAGAGAGATACAGAGATGCAGAGATAGAGGTATATAAATATACTGATAAAAAGGGATAGAGAGAAGAGAGACATATCAATAAATAGAGAGGAAGATGGAGTAATATAAAAAGACAAAAATAGATAGTGATGCAGCCATGGTCCGGTGGGTCCTCAAAAAGAACTGACCAGATCATTCAGCCAGAGTAACACAATGGAAGCAACAACACATAGAAATATTATAGAATTAGACATCTACTTTGTCATATATTGAGCATAGAAGATCAGGTACTCAACACTTTACATGCAAGATAACATGCCAGATTACAATACATTTGGAACTCTCAAAGTTATTCGGATCTCGAATCTTGAATTTAGAACCTCATCTAATTGATGTCCTCTAATGACTACAAAAAATTACATATATCCTCCGGAACACATCTGGGTCGACCACAAAAGCTTACATTAACCAAACAAGGAAAACGAAATGTGTAAGATAGGTTGGCCCCAAAACATGAAGAGCCCATCCGCCAAGAACAATCCAAAAGTGCAGACCACAAGGAAGGTTAGCCAAGGGCCTAGGAATATCAAGTATAGTGTCGAACTGATCTTTAATCCAAGAAGTCTCTCCAGAAAAGAAGAAATCTCAAACTTAGACGATAAGCTCAAAATTGCTCCAGAACCCAGAAATAGTTGCTCTAGAAAGAACAACTCACCGAAAAAGAACCCATGTGAACTAGAAATATGGAATAATGCACAACAACATGCCTAGAACCTTAAAATATAATCCACAATGAAAGATAAACATTTATCAAAATACACTGAATGAAACACAAAAAACTGCTACATGAACTGTGTTACCAGATTTTTACCTATAGGCTCAATCAGGTAGAGCAACAATGTTTTTTAAGCAAATGGTACATTTTAAAACATTTTATGCCACATTAAGTCATAAAAATGAGAAAATTTTACAAGATTACATGGATACAAATCATTGCATTCATGCATGTAAATGAAACATAAAAGATTTCATAATCTTTTGAAAAATGTAATTTTTATTGAATGGAAGAAAATACATGTGTCTCACACAAGAAGCCATGAGACTAAATTTTCTCATATGATGTCAATTAAAAGATAAAATATGCATAAATGAGCAAATGTAAAAGAAGGGAAGCATGCATATGAGGAAACAAGTCATTGCCTGAATGAGTGGTACTATTGGTGTGTTTTGTTGCTCCTAGTTGCTTGGCTTTGTTTCTTGACCCGACTCTTGCTTCTAGATGTCCTCTAGCTTCTTGCATAGATGAGAACAATGAGTTAGAAAAATTGTTCTAAGCAATGAATGATTAAGAGAAACAAAATACACCCTAGCTTCCTTCAGTAAAGAGATGCAATGCCTTGTTCAGGACAGTGTAAGAGGGTTTGAAGGTTAAGAGCAATAATGCACAGCGACAAAGTTTAATGTTTGGGGCAACGTTATCTACATCAGCACATAGTCAAATGTATCAAAGATGAAGTTTACGATGAGAAGACAACTTCAGGTTAATATATTTTATCCTCAATCAAAATAACCATCATGTAAGTTCAATTCAACTTATTAACCTTAAAAGATCAAAGTGTAGACCCGGAGCAAAGACAAAGATACACACAAACATGAAACCCCAAATTTTTAAACTGATAATATGACAATTTTTTCATTGACCAACGACATCCATGAGAGGGTTTCTAACAAAGATCAAACACAATGAAATCATCAAATACAAATTTGCTAAAAGAAACAATCAAATTCGACAGTATAATAAAGAGAGCTATTCATTTTTTTTTAACCTCTGCCGTAGATGACAGTAAAGATAAAAGAGTAGTCACGATTTTAAAAGATCAGTGCAAGAATAATCAATGGTGTAAGATTGTTCAAATAAACAAACATTAACAGTGACTCACAGAGCCTTGCATGAAGAATAGAAATGCTACAATAGTCATGTTAAGACTGAGAACTCACCTGGAGCGCATAGCAGCAAGAAGAGTCGTTGCAGATCTCATGGCCGCCATGGAGGTTGTCAAAACCTCTCGGCCTCAAGCTTCTTTAGGAATTTTTGATGGAAATGAGATGTTTCATCTCTTTCATCGAATTTTGTTTTAGGGTTATTTTTTGCCCTAAGGGAAAAAGCCGAACCTTATGTTTTTTGGTGGGATATTTTATTATAATAAAACCTTGTAGTCCATTTCCACCGTGGGATAAGACTTGTGTCTTATGCTTTCTTCAAACTCTTTGCCTCAATACAAGGATCTTTAGGATTGTTTAAATGATTTTGAATCGCTTATTTTCTTTTTGATTCTTGTAATTATTGTTGAATGTAATAGGAGAAATATTCTCTAAAGCAGTTAATGAAGGATCTTTATTTGAATATTTTCTTATTTGCATTTATTTTATGAGTCAAGGGGGGGGGCGGTTTGAGACATTTAAAGAGTTTGAGAGCATGTAGGGTGGTTAAGTTGGTTTGAGAACATATAGAGGGTACATAAGGACTCTTTATGAGCCAATTTGGTCTTATTATTGCATTTTTGAGAAATTTATGGTTTGATTAAGTCATGTTTGACTTTTTCACACATTTGGAGCACATGTAGAAAGAATATAGGTCCTAGATTTGAGGCATTTTGAATGCATCTGACCCTAGTTTGTTGGGAGTTCCTATTCTTATGGATCTTTTGAAGGAAGATTGGAGGATATATTGATGTTTGTAAATCATTCTTGAGTTAGTTCCTAATTATGCAGTTTGGAGCCTTAGTGACTTCTAATAGTCCATTGTCCTCTCTTATTGCCATATTTTTGGAACTCATATATTTTGATATTGATAAAGCTACCTTGTAGACTTGTGATAGTTTGATCTCTTCTTATTCTTGCAGAGTTGTGTATTTTCTGATTGATCGAGTTATCAGTGAAGAGTTTTTCCCTTCCTTATAATTTTGTCTCACTATATTTATACCTTTTTTGCAAAAGTGTCATGTGCAGGTTTCAAGTTATGTCTAAGTTACTGAGTAATCTCATTCAGACCTTCTTGTGAAATATTTATGTGTGTGCATGTCTTGAATAAGTTATATTATCTTATTGTTTTTAGTATAGTTTTTAGAGTGCTTCAGCTTTCTAATTATCATAAAATTAGCAATTTTTGTGATTCACATAGTATTTCCTTTTAGTTTGTAGAAGTAGGATTTTGCATTTTTAGTTATCTTGTTTCCCTTTTCCTAAAAAAATAGTAGTTTCAAAGTGACCCCATGTTTCTCCAGAAAGCTTAGTTTCAAACTCTGTAGAGGGTGAATTTCTAGGAGATAACAAACTGAACAAGAACAAAACTAATGAATTTTTTTTTCATTGATGCAATATTTCTCATAAAGCACGGATGCTCCTATATTAGACACCCCAGGTAGAAAGCAATGTTCCATGAGTGGAAACTCATGAATGTCAAAAAGGATTCAAAATAAGAACGCTTTGCTTATTTATGATCCAAACATCTTCCTTGTTTGTGAACCGCTTCCTTTCCTCTTTCGGAACCCCATCCATTTTCTCCAAGTTATGTTTCTCTTTGTTCTTCTTTTCTTGCTTCTTATCTGTACACTATCTCTTCTTACTACTTTTCTCTTTACTCTGTAACTCAAATTTATTTCTACTATAAGACATCATCTGGTCTACCAACGTAACCTTATAGCCATTCGGCTCCATCTGGCTATTAGACTTATCTACTAGATCCTTTTGTAAATCCATGCCACCAATCAAGGTAGCCTCTGTAACCAGCTTCTCATTACTGCAATTATTCCCAAGACTCAAATTTCTCACTTCTTTCTCCTTCTCCCTCAAGGAATTCAAAGTGAACTTCTACCCATCCTTCTCAATAGTGATCAGGTTTCTTCTACAATCATAAATATATCTTCTATCAAACTGCCAAGGTCTACCCAACAAAAAATGACAAGCACTCATAGACACAACATCACATAAGACCTCATCTCTAAAAGATCCAATATTTAAATGCACTAAACTCTGCTCCTTTACTTCTAACTTTTGATCATCTTGTAACCAACTCACCTTTTAAGGACAAGGATTCTTAAGCCTCTGCAATCCAAGCTTCTCCAACATCTCCTCAGATACAAAATTATCAGTACATCCATTGTTCATAATAACCTTACAAGACTTACCACTTGATTTGCATACAGTCCGGAAAAGACTCCTCTAAGTAGATCTGGTATCTTCTCTACTCTGCTCCATCAAGTTCCTCCTGAACATAAGAGATTCTCCCTACTCTAGTGCATTTTTAGATTTAGTGATGGTAGCTTCCTAATCCTCATTTGTCACACAATTTCTTGCCACCCCTTGATTGCACTCATAAGTTCTATGTCTGGTCTCTCCACATTTGAAACATCTGCCCAAAAATCTTGTGTTGCTACTGCCATTGCCTTTTCTCTATGTCTTCTGATCTAGTTCTTTATTCAACTTATGTGTTTGTTCTTCATCCACTTTCTACTTCTCTGAACTAACACTCATCTTCTCCTTATATCTCTCTTTTTCTCTAGGGTAATTTGGTTGTCTTCTTTTCACTTTCTCCTTAGCTTTCAAAGCATATTGGTAAGCCTCGTCAACTATAGAAATCTTTAGCGTACTCATCTTATCCTGAATGTTAAATGCAAGTCCATTTATGTATCAAACCACCTTCTCCCTATCCATCTCTCTATGTATAGATCTAATCATCACCTTGTAGAATTCCTTAGTATACTCTTTCACACTCATGTTTCTTTGCTTCAGTTTCTGCAACTTCTTGAACAATTCTAATGCATAGTCTCTCAGAATGAACTAAGCCTTCAATCTTGCAACCATCTATCTCCCCTTGGTGATCTTCATTTCACCATTCTCAACTATGTTTCTCTACAACTCTTTGCACCATAAGGCAACATGCCCTTTCAATTTAGTTTGTTCGAGCCTAACCCTCTATGGGTCCTTAATATCCTCAAATTCAAAGTAGTCCTCCAACTCTTCAATCCAATCAATCAAATACTCCAAATTCAACATCTCAAAATAGTTCAAAATCTCCACTTTATGTATTTTACTTGCTTGTGCCATTTCTCTCAAAAATATTTCCTCTCTTCCAACTTCCGGTCCTTCAGCCTCTTCCACTTCAAGATCTTCTCCAGCTTCTTCATATTCATCCTCAAACTCCAGATTCCTTTGTAAACCAACCAATGTGTTTTGGATCTTGTTCCTCATCTCATTCTTGAAATCCTCCATCATCTTCTCTACCCTCTGAGGGTTCATCCTTCTAGGCAACATCTCCTCCTTTACTTCGGTGCAACTTCCTCAACTCGGCAATCTCACTGTAGGTTTCAATTGCTTCACACTCACAACCTACCTCCACTCGATGATCTCTTCACCCAAAGGAATGCCTCAAGGTTTGCAACCAGATCTGATACCACTTGATGTAGCCATGGTCTGGTGGGTCCTCAAAGAGACCTGACTAGATCATACAGCAAGAGAAACACAACATCAACAACAAAAACACATATAAATATGATAGAATTAGATATCTGCTTCATCATATATTTAGCATAGAACATCTGGTACACTCACCGGTTATACACAAGCTAACACACCAGATTTCAATCCATCTAGAACTCTCAGAGTTATCAGGATCTCGAATATTGAATCTAGAACTTCATCTAATTTATGTCCTCTAATAACTATATAAAATTATATATATATATATCCTCCGGAACACACCTGGGTCAGCCATAAAAGATTACATTAACCAAAGAAGGAAAATGAAATGTGTAAGATAGGTCAGCCCCAAAACATGAAGATACCATCCAGAAAGAACAATCTAAAAGTGTGGACCACAAAGGAAGGTCGACCAAGGGCCTAAGAATATTGAGTGTGGCACCAAACTAATCCTTAATCCAAGAAATTACTCAGAAAAAGAAGAAATCTACAACTTAGACGATAAGCTCAAAACTACTCCAGAACCTAGAATCAGTTACTCCGGAAGCAAAAAATCACCATAAAAGAACCCAAATGAGCTAGAAGTCTGGAATAATGCACAATAACACACCTAGAACCTGAAAATCTGATCCATGATGAAAGACAAATAGCTACCAGAATACACTAAATGAAACACAGAAACTGCTACATGAACTGAACAAGAACAAAACTAAGGAAATATTTTTGGCTGATGCAAGATTTCTCATAGACCGGGGATGCTCATGTATCAGATAGGGAGAGAGATAGAGAGGATTAAAAGGAAGATAGAGAGAAATAGAGAGATGGATATATCATACAAGATCGATGTGGTGAATAAGAGGGAGAGAAAGCGAGATGGAGATAATGATATATTAATAGCAATGGGAGAGATATATATTTGAGATACATATGGAGAGGAAAGAGTGAGAGAAATAAGTTGATAGACACAAGTAATAGAGGAAGGTTAAAAGAGAGAGGGAGAGAGATAGAGATAGAGATAGGGAGGGAGAAATAGAGAGTGTGTGTATATGAGTTAGAGAGATGAAATAATATTAATAAAATCTAGCATATCTTACTATATTTTTTATTTGACTTGCACTTGCAAAAAGCCAGGAATGACATTTTTTTGATGCACTCAAATTTATGGTTCAAGTACTACACGTATTGTTCGGCTCACACTTGAGTTAAAAAAAATTGTTATCTTTAGTACATAGAATTGATTTTTAGTACATAGAGTTTTTTTATGTCTCCCTCTCCCTTTCTCTTCCCCCTCGAATTATATCAGTAATTATTACCAACCACTTTGGTAAAAAAATTTGTAACATATTGTCATGTCTTGGTATTTAAAGATATCTAATATTATACTAAATCATATGATGTAAGAAAATAAAGCTTAAACAAGGAGAATTTATTTAGCATGCAAGTGGCTTATATACAAATGGTGTATAATTTGATTCTTTCCCCTTTAGTCTATTATATTTGCTACATCTCTCTATCTCTCCCTCGCTCGGTCCCTCCTATCCCTTATCTATGTCTAATACTCTCCCATTCACTTCACATATATCTCTATCCCTCCCTTTGTCTATTTCCCCCTCTATATCTCTATATCTACTTCTCTCTATTTGTTTAAATCTCATAATTTTTCTCTCCCTCTCCCCTTTTCTCTATATCTCTATCTATCTTTATCATTGATTTGGGCTTTATGTGTTCATTCTTTTCTTCTTCTACATTTGTTTTGATTGTTGAGATTTCTCTTGGGGTGATTCTATATTGTTGCTTCTGTTACAAAAAAATCTCATTGATATTCCTACTAAAAGAAAATCTCTTTATCTTCTCTAACTCTTTGCATTTAAATATTTTATTATTAGTGAGAATTTTAGGTAAAATAGATTTATTTTTTCTTTCAAGATGATAACTAAAATTGCACCATCTTTTATTTTGAATTTGATTGGACCATGTTTTATTTACAATTTAATCAATTATATATGTCGAATGAATGGAAACAAAATAGTGAATGAAGGGCACATTAGGAGATGATCTAGTTTTATTTTTTCTATTTAATAATAGAATAGAAAAGAAGAGGAACGAGTATGGATTTTAGTGGTTGTCATTTTATAGAGACTGTAAAGAAGCATCTTGAACATTATGATATAGATTGAGATGTGCCTTGTTCAAGTCTAATAAAATAGCTTCTGATGGGTATTGTGGCACATGGCTAAGTTGAACATGCACCCACTTCTCTACCATTTCAGAGGACTTTTGTGCAAATGAAACCTCACATTTGGCCGAGACATGTACCATAAATGTTATCAATGACACAAGAAGAAGAGTTCTTAGTTTCATCTGCATCGCATTCTTCATAGTTTTTAATTCAAATTGGCACAAGAAAATATTTATGTTTCAATTGTATAACAAGTTCATAGGTGAAGATTGATATGAAATCCAAGGAAATTATTAATTAATTAAATAATCAAATAGTCACAACACCACAAGATGACCACAACTCAATATACCAACACCATAACTCACACCAAGATACTCAACTGACAAGGATGACAACTTAAGCCTATAGTGTATAGAGGGATCTCATGCAATCTCCAACAACTTGCGATTGGGATAAAGACACACAAAGAATTTTTAGATCAGGTGAAGTTGATGTCTAGTGCCTATAATCCTGCAACTACCAATAACCATGATACTACATATACAATAATAAATTATAAATTATCAAACAAGTGATAAAGAATCCCAATGTCATCTCATGCTCATAATGAGTGGTATGACATTGTCCCTATCACACATACAGTAGTAAGAAATTCACAAACACCATAGCATCATCTCATCCAATATAATCATAAAGTGGGGTTAGCAGAATGAAGATTTCATCATAATCTCATAGGCAATGTAACCCATCCAAGAATGGTAAGTGCATTTAGTATTGGTACTCCAATAGCTTAGAGTACTCCATATAAATTTCTTGCAACAACACCTACCCCCAAAACTCCAAGATTACCTTTAGAGGCAACGTCAAAACTTTTTTTTCACCCAACCTTCACTAGGTCTTTCCCATATCACCTTCTTTCTTTGTAGCAAAGTAGGATCAACCCTAGAAGTCCCCTTACCAGGCCTGAACTTCAATAGTGGCCATAATGGCACTTATTTATTTGGTTTAATATTTAACAATAAGTACAAGAATTTTATTAGATGAAATTTTGATAACTTTCAAAATTTTAACATAATAAAAATTTGGTCATATAATTAAAGAGAAGAATATTATTATTTTAAAATAAATATCTTGATATTTATCCTAATTCATATAAGTTATAATTTTACAAGAAATATCTAATATATTAATATATATATATTTTAAATTGACAATTAAATTTATGCAAAAATAAATAAATATTAATTATAGATATAATATTTAATTAACTTTAATATTATATATTAAATAATAAATATATTAAAATTCATGGAGCTCTTTATAAGGCCATGGTGGGCTTCTAGGAAGGATAGTGGATGTTTATGTTTTCTTGTGTATTTTTAATTCCTATTGGAAATGGGTGTTCCGGTTGTTGTTTCAAAGGTGCAAGATCCTCCCCATTCTAGCACTCATAGTTTTAGTGGGAGTCATTCCTCACCCTAGTCTACCATTGGAAATATCATTTTGATAATTCACTTTGTGCTTCAAACTTGTGATATCATCTTGCAAAGACAAATTTTTGTATATAGATATAATCTGGGAATACAAGTCTTCAATTGTTAACAATCTGTTTCTATAGTTTTCATATGCCTTGTTCTACGATCTACTATGCTAGCTTGGATTATAATAATGGTCTTTCATATTTCTGGGTAGATTGAATACAATTCTCAATTGTTTGCCATCGGGTATTTACCCTCAAGCATTTGTCATTAGGTATCTACCATCAGGTACTTTGTCATCGAGTACATTGGCATTGGGTATTTGCCATTGTGTATCCAATGTCAGGTACATTAGTATCGAGTACATTGCTATCAGGTATTTATCATCGGGTATCTACCATCGAGTGCATTGCTATTGGGTATTTATTGTCGGGTACATTACCATCGGGTATCTACCATCAAGTACATTGGCATCGGGTATATTGTTGTCAGGTTATAACGCCCACCAAAATACCCTAGAGAAATACACTAACTAACATGCAAAATAGAGATGACAATTATTATTTTTAAACATCATATAAACTAATGCTACATATACATTTAACTACTCATCATGAATATAATCATCAATCATGATACGCAGGCATAAATGCAATACAACTACATCAATAACATCTAACTTCCATAGGGTAAATCAACGTCATTACTTATACTAGTAAATATAGGAAACAACTTCATAATTACAACCAATCCAGTACACACTACTTATATTATCAACTATTCCCTACTTTCACATGTGCAAGATCATTTCTAATCTATCTATCCTAAATGCAATCTTCAATGATGCAACTACCAACTGACCCCCATTAGGTTCATTTGAAGCACCAATAAAAAATGTTCCTAATCTCATCCATTAATTTCTTTTAACATTAAATACAATTCAATAACAATTACCACATTATTAAACCATAGCAATATGAACTAATTACATCATCACAATCATAGCACCAAGTACACATCCATAGATTCAATATCCACTGTCCTCATTATTAATCATTCTCAAGATACACATGATACATCATTGCTCTCCCTAATAACATCTACTAGATACATGAATACAGTGTCTTTTACAACAATCATCATAGCTCTCAAATGAATTTACATATACATGTCAAATGAATCACATACAATAATCTTCTATGAATATCCATATATGAACTAAAGAGATAAGAGATCCACATCCATGGAATTCATCCAAGAAAAGAATCCCAATGAAAGAAAGGCACCAACCACTCGACCATGTGGAACTAAAGGATCCACCATTGTGCTAGAAGATGACACAACATCCCACACACACTCTAGATCTAAGCTGACACCTATCAACCAAAGAGGAAACAACTCTACCACAAACCAAGAAAAACATATCAAATAACTAAGAAACCTCCAGAGGTGACTCAAGAACAAGACATAAGGAACTAGGACCAACATGTAGGAAAAGAATGTCATCACATGCTACCACATAGGATACACATGCGGAACTGCCTCAACCTTTGAGGAAATCAAGGTAGTATGGTTTACTCGGTAACCAGATCTACCACCTCACTCCGGTCTCTGATCCATGATATGGGTATTGCAAAACACATTTATTATCTTTCTTAGATGAGTTACTCTACCCAACCCACCTAATATTAATTATTATATTATCACTTATCAATTACAATGGAAAACCTCCAATGAGCTATCCAAATGGTCTAGATGCCAGCTCTATTACACAAGAATCTTAGTAGTCCATTCCTCATGACTTTGGTAGACTCATGGAAACCCTCCCCCTAATCATGCATGTAGGCCTTAACAACATAAACAATTAAGTAAGATGTCCCACAAAATACAACCTAACTATCCAAGATCAAACATCATAAATACACATTGAGCCAATAGCATAATTCACATAGATCTCATAGATCACACAATATCAGAGATAAAAGAACCATCAACATAGCAAGGTAATACTCATCCTATAACGATACAAATGATTAAATAACACATCAAAATATTACTTCGGACATCCAAGAGTACTCAGAAAATATAACACGATTATGGATAGTAACCCAACACAAATAGAGAACTGATAAATCCAAATAGAATACTAAAAGATTTGGTAAACTAACTCAGAAGATTAAAATAACTAGATTTGCACATTTGTTTAGCGGGTTAGCGCATATACCTAATTGAAAAACACATCTATTGAGTCCTGCAACACATATATCCTAATCTATGGAAAATTGATCAAATCCTATGACACATTCATAATGTTTCAGTACATTTGAATCACACTGCACTAGATATGAGAAAAAAACAATGCATTTGATAGGTAAAACAATGCATATACTTAACGAAATAGCGCATATGTCCTTTTAGCGCATTTTCTTAGAAAACTCAGACAGAACCATGAAACTTAGCAAAATAAAATAAAATGATTCAAGTATTAAAAATTTATAAATAAAGGTTCAATAGAGATGCATAGATCATAGCAAACAAATGATATAAATAAAACACTGAACCATAAACCATAATAAAAGATTTCTCAGAAATGGTGGACACGACATTGAGCCAAAACACATAAAACTACATAGAATAAATAATTTCCCGACTCCTCCAACAACAACAAGGATGTAACAGAAACCAAATCTCAAATCCTATCCAAAGCATAACACACAAGAAGCCAAGAATGCACAGACAATGTTTGTAGAGTTGGCTATTCCCATTTGTGCACAACTACAATACATAATATTTTCCCCAATCCATATAGTTGAAACTATGGAATATATTATATATGATAAAAAATAAAATTTAAACTATACAAACCTATATGAAATATTTTTCCCAAAACTCCCAAGAATACGTAGAAAAGACAATCTTTTTAAAATAGAAAATGCAAGAGCAAGAAATCTTTCGACTTGGTGAAAATTTGAAAATGAAAGGATGGATTTGCTAAAGAAGTTCCAACAGGCCACAATCCAAATTCCTCCAAACAATCCAAATCCAAAATCACAGAAAAACACTTCCCGAGCCAACCCCCATAATATCATAGTAAAGAAAATAAATAGAAAACTAGGCCAAAACCATACAATATGTCAGCAAATCAAAATAACAACAAAAATAATATTTCTTACCAACCCATAACAAAACCCAAGGCAGAAATAAATAAGATATTATTGAATTAACTTACCCAATAATTCAACCAATAGAATAAGAGGGTAAGTAGAAAGAATATATTAATTATCCCAAAATTTTAAAAAGATAAATAATAATAATACTCATGGGTACAATCTATACAAATCCTAATAAATAAATATAATAAACCAAGGGCTATAAATAAATTAAAGCCATAAATAAATAATCAAAGGCTATATAACAATATTAATAATTCTTAAAGACAATAAATAATAAATATCCAATGATATAAAATCATTTAATCAATTAATAACTAAATCAATGAATAACATAACACTCCAAGCATTACATCAAAAACACATCCAAGAGATCACTCAACACTAAATAACAACTCATGCAAGACTAACAAGGGTAATCAATCTTACACCTAGAGTGTAGAATGGGATTTTGTGTCATCTTCAATCAACTTGCCATTGGGATAAGATAGACTCAGACCTGTGAATCCAGGTAGATTCTATGTCTGGTACCTTCAAATCATGCATCCACAAAGCCACGATACAACATATACCATATATAATACAGGCAAGTGATAGAGAATCATAACGACACATCCTGCTCGTAATGAGTGATGTGACATCATCCCTATCACAAAGATAATAGAAGACACTCACAAACAATCAAGCAATATCATAATCGATCGCACTTCAAGAATTAGGGTTAGTACATCATAAAATATCCTCAGACCATCATAAGAGAGTATTAACAACAAATACAAAGAGATAGATATAAGTTATCAAATGAGCACATAACATCATAATAACCCATATAACAATTCATAAAGTCATCATCTTGTTGGCTTGATCATGATTTTTATATTGGATGACTTTATGTGTTGTCATTGATGACACATATACACACATATGTTCACATTGTCATAGTCATCTTAGTTAAGACAAACAGGTAGTACTCCTAAGTCTTAGTATTGCAAACTAGTATCATTTGTATAGAGAGGTCCAACTGGTATATGTAAACAACCGGGATATGCATGAATGACAATTGTTTTTTGTCATTTTCACTGACACCAGTTTGGAGAGACTTTGGAGATCAATAAAGAGGCAAATGGAGGATAATCGGTCTATGAGTTGGAAGTGGTTAACACTCAACCATTATCCATGTTCCAATAGGTCTCACTAAGTGTGTGATGAGTTATCACTCGTCGTGATGAGTTATCTCTAATCGATGGATTTGGTAGTAATGTGTGATGTGTTATGTAAGATTATCCAGATACACTAAACCTAGGAAATTGTGATGAGGTTCTTGAGCCAACATGAAATCTAATGTCTATAAAATGACATTGTGATGAACTAGTTTTATGATGTGAGATACAAGTGATGAGTTGATGTGATTTATTGAAGGAGTTGCAGAGTATGTCAGTGATGCAGTATTGAGTGAGGAGAAGAGGATCTATACATGCAATATGTGCTATTTATAGATCATACCACCTGTTGTTTTCTTATCACTACAATAGTTAAATCTCCTAACCGAGTAAGCTCTCACAAGCTTCTTTGTACAAATCCTCTAACTAGGTGATCCATTAGTTTGGGTTTGAAATCGTCTACTGAGGTTACTCCTAACAAGGTGCTACCTTTAATCAAGTATAGCTCCTAACAGGGCTTTGGGATCTTTAATAGGATACACTCCTAGCAGAGCACTTTGTAGACCTTAATCGGTCAATTACCTATTTCTGCAGATAGTTAACTTGTGATTCCCATCTCACCGTGGTTTTTCCTAGTGGGGTTTTCCACATATAAACACTTGTGTTATGGTGGATGTTTTACTTGTTGTGGATGCTTTTATATCACTTTGGGTTGCATGCATAGTTTTAAGTAAACTGGTGTATTGTTCTTACCGGTCTGTCTTTAAAGTGGTATTGTTTTTGCTATCACTGATTCACCCCCTCTCTCAATGCTTTCTAAGTCTATAAATTGGTATCAGAGCCTAAATTCCTTAAGGATTAATCACTTGGAAGGAAACCCTAAAGCCAGTATGGGAGATATGAGTTATATAGAGATGGCTAGAGTGCTAGATGCAACCAAGGAAGAGCTTGAAACCCTAAGGGGCAGATTTAAATCTTCACAAGTTATAAGGAGTGACTGATTGAGGAACTATTGGATATCACTGACAATAGTTCTTTCGATGAGGCCAACATTGATGCACTGGTTGAAGAAGTGGTAAAACTGAATGGTGAAAAGCTAAATCTAAGGAGGGAACTTGAAGCAAGGAGGGCAGCTGAAGACCTAATCAAAGAGAGAGATCATGAGATTGGTAAGATCAAGCAGGAAAATGCATCTTTCCATCAACGTTGGCATGAGGAGAAGGAAGAGAAATAATCTTTATAGTTAGATCTTTAAATGGCAATTTCTCTGAGAGAGACTCAAACAAAGCACAATGAATATCTTACCAAAGAGATTATTGAGGCTAATAGCAAGCTTGAAAAATTTAATAAGAGTTCTTCTATGCTGGATGAGTAGATCCAATCTCAGAGGATGAAAGGTGACACATCTAGACTTAGATTCAACACATCTGAGAAAGGAGAATCATTCGGTACCAAGAGCAACGTACACAAAGATAAAACTTCTCCTAAGGCTAAGAAGCCTATTGGTAAGAAAGTTTTCAAACCTATTTGCTTTATCTGTCACAAACCTAGATGTACTACTAATGTGTGTAGAAGAAGACCTAATGTGAACACAAGCTATAATGCTAATGCTAGATATGTGTCTAGAAGATTTGAAGGTCATTGTTACATATGCAACATTTATGGACATAGATTAGTTGAATGCAAATATGGAGTGAACAATTCAACACCTCACATGAATCCAAGACCTATCAATGATTGGAGAAGGACCTATGACAACTGAAGAAACATGAACTAGAAAAAAGCCTTTGTCAACTGGTTCAATCCATATGAGATGGAAAAGGTAATAAATTTGATTTGCACAATTTGCAATAATTATGGACATGTGGCTATGAACTACAGAAGGAGAACTGGAAGAGGTAATGCAGGACCTTGGAGAGCATCTAGGATGGCCATCTATCATTGTCAAAAACTAGGACACATGGCTAAGTTTTGTAGAACTAAGAAGAACAAACTGATTAACCACTATGAAGATCAAAAAGGTAAGCAAAAGGTTGATGTTGAAGAAACTAGAGTGGAGATGAACAAAATCTAAAAGAAGAAAAGTGAGAACAAGCCTACAGAAGAATCTAACCCTTCACTTAGTGTGGAGAATCCTACACCTGAGAACTGAGCTTTTCATCAAACCTAAGGGGAGCATAGTGGTAAACCTACGTTCGGACCCCTTGAAGAATATATGGTAAGATATTTTTTCATTTAAAGTTGTATTATGAGAATTCTTGATATTCTTATCTATCAGTTTTCTAAGGATTACCAACCGGTTATATACCTATTGGTATAGGTGAGTTTGTTACCCTATCAGTTGTGCAATTAATACAGTGGGTAAGTTTATAAAATAAAGTTTTACTGAGTTACGTTTACCCTAATTGCATTTGAAGAAGAGTTTTTGAGCACCTATAGATCGAAACAAAGAATTGTTAGTTGATTGTGAATGGATTTGTGCTGCAGTTCAAAAGTTGAATCAGATTCGAAGATAAGAAAAGGCAAAATGGGTGTGCATTTGAGAGATCAATCGGAAACCTTGCCAGCATGAAGATAATAAGGTATTCTTTTTTAATCTCTCAAATCAAGATTATCCAGAATGGCATCGTCTATACTAGCAAAGAGACTTATGATTACTGTTGAATCTATGGTGTCTATGGAATAAGATAAAATAGAATCATATAATGCATTGTCTTAAGTTCCTGATGGTGTGATGATCAAAGGTGATTTATCCAACTATATAGACTATAAAATTGAGGATCTAGGATCACTATCAATTTATTCACAACTCAAACCTTTGTGTGATAAGAATGGGAAAATAAAACCCGAATACATTAGGGTTTATGAAAAGGGTTTTCATAATGTGGCATATTTTCTTGAAGATTTTGAGGAAGAGCATGTTAGGATTATCCTTAGTCGTGCACATGGAGAGAATATGTATCTTGATAGGTCGCACATAATCACAAAGGAAGAAATTCATGCAGTGACTAGTTTCTGGAAAATCGGTAAAGTAACAAAACTAAGGACAATTTCAAAAGAGACTATGATTGCACTGACTCTAACCATCGTTGATGGTCATGCTATATCGATCGACAACATTGCAGCTCTAGCGGTTAGATTTGCAACTATGGTCATTGGTTATCGGATATTCCACTCTAGTAGGATGAATAGTGTACCATCGACTATTGTGCATGCCGCCTACATGATGATTATAGAGAATGCAGATTATGACTTGTGTGAGGCAATGCGAAGACAATTGATGCTGACCTTAAAATGAATTAAGAATGACAATAGTCAAAAATTCAAATATGGTCAATGGTCGATTGGTCTATTCTTCTATTTTTAGAATTTCCTACCAGGAATTGGTGATGTTGAATGGTCTAAGGACATATCGGTTACAAATCAAATCAAAAATAGCATTAAGGCTGTGAAGAACACATTTCTTGTTGCCATGAACATATATTTCAATGAGTTTCAAAAGAAGATGAGCATAAGGTTAAGGCTACCTGATGAAGTGGTGAAACACTTTGAAAAGGCATTTGTTTCACTGTAACCACTGATTTCTGCCTTATGGAGGCCATTGAACCCAGGGAGGAAGAGATGGAAGAAATGAGTTATGAAGTCAACTATGACTTATTTATTGGTTATGCCAATAGTTTTTTGGCATCTCCTAAGGATAAGAAGAAGAAAAAACTGGGAAAGGAATGCACCTACTCAACCCAATAGTGCCAAAGAGAAAAAGAAGAAAGTTGAGCAAGTAGCTTTAGTGACCACCGATACAAGGGCGACAAGAAATATTCAAGTCAAAAAGGAACCGGTACCCAAAGTATATGCAAATAAGTAGACTGCAACAAAGAAGAGAGGTAGACATCTCAATCTTCAAGAAGTATCTAAGGATACTGACACTGAAGAGGAACCAAAGAAGGTGAAATTGACTGGTAAGAAATCCAAACCAGTAGGAGAAATTTCAAAGGAAAGTACTCCTATTAATGTTACATCATACAAACCAATGACTGATTTTGAGAGGACATTAAAAAAATTAGGGGAGAAATGGTTTGATAATGTGAAAGAGTATTTTGATTCATTTGATGATGGTCAGAAACAACAAATTGTTCAAGAGGTAATCAACCATCTATGTCAATACAATCAGTTGCCTCAAGATATTGAGAAGGACATTTTTGATTCTTTATATTCTATTCTTGCAAATAAATGGAAAATGGTTGTAGAATAGGATCAAGAAATTATTGATAGAGTTTTCATTCTATAATTCCCCGAGTTATCTAGAGATGAATTATTAGCATTGCTTGATAATGTAATATCATTTAAGTAGAGGATTTGGTCAACCATTGGAGATCGAATTAGGTGTATGTAAGAGGATTTAGTCCTCTGGTATTGAGCTTAATTGGAACTATACTCAAGCATAGGAGATGCTATCTTTTGTAGTACAACACTTCTTGGGATTGTAGTCTGGATTTCTTTGTAGTCAAGGAGGCTCCTTTTGTGATGAGCAGTGTACTCTAGGATGTTGGCCTTCTTGCAAGTGCAGGCCCCTCAATTATAATTAACATACTTACTACAGAAGTATTATCTAACTATGGGTAGGCTTCTCACCATTTTTTTTCCCTTCACTTGGTTTTCCACGTACAAATCTTGGTGTCACGTGGATGGTATTTATTTTGTGATTATTGTTTATGCTTAGTTGGTTTAACTGCTATTCCAATATTAATGTTTTGGGTTCCAATATTAAAGTTTAAATTGCCAATAGTTCCGGTAATATGTGACAACTGATTCACCCCCCCCCCCATCTTCTTTGTCTTCCAGTTATTTGAACTATCTAACATATCTATCTCTCTCGATGCCTCTCTCTTTGTCTCTGTACACATACACATACACACACACACATATATATAACTTCCTCTCCCTCTCCTTCTCTATCTCTCTCTATATTTATCTATCTCCCTTTATTTCTATCTTCAAAAAATATCTCTAGATTATCCAAATGCCTAAAATCATACCATGACATAAATTTTCAAACAAAAATATTGTTTATTTGCATGAGATAAATCTCTAATATCATATGAGAACTGGGAAACTAGTCGAGATGAAAATTACAATTACAAAAATGAGAAACACTGAAGGATAAAATCTAATAAATTAAATAACTTAGGAACATGTACATATATAGAAGATCACTACAAACTAGAATAAAAAGTAGTAGTATCTAGGTTATACCTAGAGGATATTGTATACAAAATTTATATACTTCCGAAATCATTATCTTAACAACTAAGAATCTAAAAAACATATCAATATGATTAAATCATGTAAAATATTCTATAGTCACAAAGTGCTCATAGAATTGTAATCAAAGTGTCATCATTAGATAATAATGTAAAAATGGTGAACATATTACCACTAATTATGAGTATGTATACTCACCACAAGAAACAATTATAATAATTAGAAAGAAGTCTATAAGTGCACCTATGCAACACAACACCCACTAGAATTCTGTACAAAAATAAATCCAAAGTTCCTCAATGTATCATCAATGAAATACAAAGTTATGAATGCGTACCATCCTTAACACAACGAATAACATGAGTGAGCATATTACATTGGATCTCACAATAATAAAAATATATATTACAACTCATTCTCAATGGCCATTCTATTATCGCCATCCTTTATACAATTATAATTTTTATTTCATGACAATATAGTCATTTCATGGAGGTAGGGAAACCCCATATTATAAACAATTAGAAATGGGCTTCACATCTTCTAATCCTTGTATGTAACACTCTAATTTGTGAGAAAATCATCGATACAGTTTGCTTGTCTTAACACACATATTACCAAAAATAACATAGCTCTATAAAAGTAGGTTTGAAAAAATGGGATTCTTTTACTTCATAGACATGCTGAATACACTCTATTTAAAAGGTTTGAGCAATTAACAAGAATTGCTCCATTATGAGGCACAATCAAATCAATTGTAAGATTGAAGCTAACAGTTTTCTTGGATATATTTTATGTAATGATAGTGACTTGAATTGTGGAAATCTATACAATAATAAAAAAATAAATTACAACTCGATATCAATGACCATTCTATTATCATCATCCTTTATAAATAATAATAATTTTAGTTTCAAGACAATATAGTCATTTCATGGAGGTAGAGAAACCCCATATTATAAACAATTAGAAAGGGGCTTCTCAAATTCTAATCCTTCTATGTAACACTTCAATTTGTGAGAAAATCATCCATACAATTTGCTTGTCTTAGCACATATATTACCAAATATAGCATAGCTCTATAAAAGTTGGTTTGAAAAAATAGGATTCTTTTACTTCATAGACATGCTGAATATAGTATATTTAAAAGGTCTGAGCAATTAATGAGCATTGCTCCATTATGAGGCACAATCAAATCAACCATAAGATTGAAGTTGAATGTTTTCCTACATATATTTTATGTAATTACAGTCACTTGAATGGTGTAAGCTATATAATAATAAAAAAATAAATTACAACTCGTTATCAATGACCATTCTATTATCGTCATCCCTTATAAACAATAATAATTTTCATCTCATGATAATATAGTCATTTCATGGAGATAGAGAAACCCCATATTATAAACAATTAGAAAGGGACTTTTCATCTTCTAATTCTTGTATGTTAAACTCCAATTTGTGAGAAAATTATACATACAATTTTCTTGTCTTAACACATATATTACCAAAAATAACATAGCTCTGTAAAAGTTGGTCTGAAAAAATGGGATTCTTTTACTTCATAGACATGCTGAATACACTTTCTTTAAAAGGTTTGAGCAATTAATGAGAATTCCTCCATTATGAGGCACAATCAAATCAACTGTAAGATTGGAGCTGAATGTGTTCCTGGATATATTTTATGTAATGACAATGACTTGAATGGTGTAAAGATATATATAATTTTAAATGATCCACTAGTGAACTAACACTCTCACTTTCAAAGCCGCTACCACCGCTGCCAAATTCACCTCTGAAATGGGCGGTGAATGAAAGAGTTTACCAGCAGGAGCAGCGGGGCCTCTCATTTCATGCCTCTAAGCCCCTTCACTGGACTTGATGAGTACCATGATGCCCTTAGCATCGCTTCTCCGATTTTGACCCACACAAGGATTCCTCTTCTCACATTTGATCTTGGGTGTGATGCGAGGCTCCTACATCTTGACAAGTTTCTCCATTTCAGCTCATAAACTCTTCAAGTGCTTCAATTCTTCTTCATAGTTGCAGACCAAAAAGAGACAGGCCGCAGGTTGCTTCTACAAAATAGGGGAGGGGTCAGTGGTTCGACTTTGCTGGGCGATGAAACTATAAGAAATTAAACCACGTCTCTCCATCTTCTTTCAATCACAAGTTCCTTTGCTGACTCATTCACACAAGTTCGAAGAGTTGGAAGGCATCTTTCTCTCTCCCCCTCTCTTGCTCTATTCCAAAAACACAAAAAGATTATGAAATTTGCAGTCTATTGTTCATCCTTAAAGAATCAATACTTGGTGAATCTGCAACAAAATTTTAATAGTCATTGGGCCCATTTACAGCAGTATCAAAAGCAACTCCATTTATAGAAAAAATTTCACTTGCTGCGAATTCCTCCTTTATTTTTCGAGACTCTTCCTGTGTAACATCTACATAGATTCCAACCAAAAATCTAGGGTTTTATCCCTCATGAAAAAGGCGTCATTTTTTCTAGGGGATAATTCTATTGAGTCTTTATTTTTAGTAATCATCCTCTCTGTCAACAATCCTCTATGGCTTCTTAAATCTTAAATCCTAGATCATCATTCTCCAAAGGGTGACACAATAGAGGCTCTATTTTCTCCTCCAAACTCTTCTCTTCTTCTCCTTTCTCTCTTTAATTCCTCCAAATAAACACATTGATTGGGCTTCCTCTAAAGAAATGGCACATAGAGAATACAGTAAGAAGCTTGGGTAATCATGGGCTCAAATTCATTCACTACATGAAAGAGGAAAACACCTTGGAATCCCATCTACCCAATTTTAGCTTGTATGTAACTAAGTTGCGGTGAGCCCAAGTCTAAAACCGTATAGTCCTCGCCTTCTGACTACATAGACGTCTTGCGACCACCAACTTCAAGCCACAAAAATAAGCAATAACCAGCCAATTTAAGTGACAAAATTTCCTACATGAACCAATCAATTTAATATGGCAGCCATAGATTCGATGGGATTTACAAATATACCAACACATGGAAGCATTGCCTTCGTCATGGGTACTATTTGCTCTGTTGCGAATCCTCTGCTCTTAAATCTTGCATCTTGTAACTGGACTGATACTAATTGTTAAAACAAAAGATAAATTGGAAACACACAAATTATGCACAACACAGTATTTAACATGGCTCACCAATTTGACTACATCCACCAGAAAGTAGAACAGAGATCCTTGTATTATTATTGCAGCTTCCATACATATGGCTTTGCCATCACATATATACGATAATCTTCAACAAAAGAGAAAGGGACAAAAATAATTTCAAAGATTAAAAGCATTGTCAAGCAAATAGATAAATGCTTGTTTTGCAGGGTTTCTTCATGTTTATGGCAAGTGGGCATTTGGGGACACAGTTTGGGCGAACCCAAACGCAAAGAAAAACAGTAATGAAGTAGACTATCAACGAGGAACAAAAGGCATACCAGAGGTCCATAACCAATAAGTCGATTGAAGTGCAGAGACGTCATGTGATATGCAGAGCTTGGATGTTACGAAGTTTCTTATCTGTGGATGTGGCATGGACTATAGACTATAGTTGGCATACTCTTCATAACCCACATCTTATCTGCAGGAAAAATAATAGAACCCAATTGCCAACTGATCATTTTAGCCATTCTTGCTCTACAGCCTTCTGCACAAACGGTGATCGCCAAAAACGAGTACCCGAGACCACTGTGTTTTCAGCCTTCACTTTGGAAATCTTGGGTTCTTTCACATTGGTATTCTTTCGCATTCGTAAGAGCGAATGCTTCTGCCAGCAATCTGCAATGCCTATCTCAGATTGCCAAAATACTTTGTATCAAAATCTCAAGTAAAAAATGTACAGATTGTATATAACACATCTTCGAAAATAAATTTATGCAAAAAATTCCCATAGTTTGATTGGCTACAGCCTAGAATAATTGCAGTTTAAATGTTGGTGCCTTCGCTACAGTTCCCTGGCAGGAACTAATAATTTGATAGATTCAGCCTGTTGTAACTCATTCTTAGTTAGAGTGTTTTGTGAAGATTGGTTTGGCTATGGTCAGTGTTGTAGTGGACACACATGTAGGATTTACAACTGTGTCAATTGGTATAAACGAAAGAGACTGTGTCAATATGGTCCAAGGTTTAATTCTTTTCTTCTTCTACAGCAGTTTTTATTGTTGAGATTTTTCTTGGGGCCCGAACATGTTGATTCTATATTGCTCCTCCTGTTACAATACATTCTCATTGATATTCCTACTAAAAGTAAAGCTCTTTATCTTCTGTAACTCTGCATTTGAATCTTTTATTATTAATGAGAATTTTAGGTAAAAGAGATTCAGCTTTCCTTCCAAGATGATAAATAAAATCTTGTTAATAAAAAATTAGAAAAAATACAACTCAAGGATAATAGGTGCGCCAAGTTTTATTCACAATTCAATCAATTACATGTATCGAATGAATGGAAAGGAAATAGTGAATGAAGGGAACACTAGAAGAGGATCCGGTTTTATTTATTCTATTGTCGTTATGCAGAGACTCTGAAGCAGCGGCTTGAACGTTAGGATAGAGATTGAGGTCTGATAAAACAGCTTCCGATGGGTATTGTGGCGCTTGGCCGAGTTGCACATGCACCCCCTTCTCAGCCATTTCAGAGGACTTTTGTGCACATGGAACCTGGCATTTGGCCGAGGCATGAACCGTAAACGTTATCGACAACACAAGAAGCAGTGTTCTCAGTTTAATATGCATCGAATTCTCCATATTTTTTAAGTCAAATGGACACCAAAAAATTATGTTACAATTGAATAACGAGTTCGTAGGTGAAGATCGATATGAAATCCAAGGCAATGTTGTTATTCATTTAGAGAGACACCCCCACCTTTAATGAATACAGTAGAAAACTTTTCTTCAATTGGGCATTCAAACTACTGTAGGGTAGTGCAGACGAAACAATTTACAGGCTAGAAGGTTAGACTAACTGGCTATGTCTTAAGAAAAGAAAAAATAAACGCCACCAAATAATGTCTAGTAAGATCTTTCCAGAAGCTATGAAATTCAATCTAATAAATTTATGTTTTGAATTTATGTTAGAAACATTTTAGGCATTAGAATATTATTTTTTAATTATTATTTAGTTTTGTCTTTAGTATTTTATATTATTGCAATGTATTAAAATTATAGTAAGCTTGTGTATGATTGGATTTCTATATATTAGTCTGTGTATGCCACTAATATGATTTTTAATGTTTATTTATGCTCTAGCATACATTGAATCTTGATTCAATTGACATGTTTTTTCTCACGTAATCACTTATCTACTAGCCATTGAATTGTATTGTGCAATGGTTACACCAAGGAAATTTTTGTTTAGTTTTAAGAAGATTGGAAAAAATGTAAGAAATAATGTAGATAAAGTTGACTCTTCATATTTGAATTTAAAATGTTTTTTTAATGAAATTTTATCATTTTTTAGAAGCACAAATATATATTGTAGAAAATGTTGACAAATTACTTTGCTTTTGCTATCGTAACAATCCGTACAAGTAACAGAATAATGTTCATTTCCTTACAATTAACAGAATAATGTTCATTTCCTCTTCTCACATTTGATCTTGGGCATGATGGGACGCTCCTGCGTCTTGGCAACTTGCTCCACTTTAGTCCGTAAACTCTTCAAGTGCTTCAATTAATCTTGATAGTCGCGGACAGAGACAGGCTACAGGTTGCTTCTATAAAATAGGGGATGGGTCAACGGTTCGACTTTGCTGGGAGACGAAACTGTAGGAAAGGAACCCGCGTCTCTCCATCTTCTTTGAATCATAAGTTCCTTTACCAACTCATTCACACAAGTTGGAAGAGTTGAAAGCCATCTTTCTCTCTCCCCCTCTCTCGCTCTATTCGAGAAACACAAAAAGATTATGAAATTTGGAGTCTATTATTCATCCTTAAAGAATCAATACTTGGTGAATCTGCAATAGAATTTTAATAGTCATTGGGCCCATTTACAGCAGTATCAAAAGCAACTCCATTTATAGAAAATTTTTCACTTGTTGTGAATTCCTCCTTTATTTTTTGAGACTCTTCCTGTGTAACATCTACATAGATTCCAACCAAAAATCTAGGGTTTTATCCCTCATGAAAAAGGCATCATTTTTTCTAGGGGATAATTCTATTAAGTCTTTGTTTTTAGTAATCATCCTCTCTATCAACAATCCTCTGTTGCTTCTTAAATCTTAAATCCTAGATCATCATTCTCCAAAGGGTGACACAATAGAGGCTCTATTTTCTCCTCCAAACTCTTCTCTTCTTCTCCTTTCTCTCTTTAATTCCTCTAAATAAACACATTGATTGGGCTTCCTCTAAAGAAATGGCACATAGAGAATATAGTAAGTAGCTTGGGTAATCATGGGCTCAAATTCATTCACTACATGAAAGAGGAAAACGCCTGGGAATCCCATCTACCCAATTTTAGCTTGTATGTAACTGAGTTGCGGTGAGCCCAAGTCTAAAATTGTATAGTCCTCACCTTCTGACTACATAGATGCCTTGGAACCACCAACTTCAAGCCACAAAAATAAGCAATAACCAGCCAATTTAAGTGACAAAATTTCCTACATGAACCAATCAATTTAATATGGCAGCCATAGATTCGATGGGATTTACAAATATACCAACACATGGAAGCATTGCCTTCGTCATGGGTACTGTTTTCTCTGTTGTGAATCCTCTGCTCTTAAATCTTGCATCTTGTAACTGGACTGATACTAATTGTTAAAACAAAAGATAAATTGGAAACACACAAATTATGCACAACATAGTATTTAACATGGCTCACCAATTTGACTACATCCACCAGAAAGTAGAACAGATATCCTTGTATTATTATTGCAGCTTCCATACATATGGCTTTGCCATCACATATATACGATAATCTTCAACAAAAGAGAAAGGGACAAAAATAATTTCAAAGATTAAAAGCATTGTCAAGCAAATAGATAAATGCTTGTTTTGCAGGGTTTCTTCATGTTTATGGCAAGTGGGCATTTGGGGACACAGTTTGGGCGAACCCAAACGCAAAGAAAAATAGTAATGAAGTAGTCTATGAACGAAGAACAAAAGGCATACCGGAGGTCCATAACCAATAAGTGGATTGAAGTGAAGAGACGTCATGAGATATGCAGAGCTTGGATGTTATGAAGCTTCTTATCTGTGGATGTCTCATGGACTATATACTATAGTTGGCATACTCTTCAATGTCCACATCGTATCTGCAGGCAAAATAATAGAACCCAATTGCCAACTGTTCATTTTAGCCATTCTTGCTCTACAGCCTTCTGCACAAATGGTGATCGCCAAAAATGAGTACCCGAGACCACTGTTCCTTCAGCCTTCACCTTGGAAATCTTGGGTTCTTTCACATTGATAAGAGCGAATGCTTCTACCAGTAATCTGCAATGCCTATCTCAGATTGCCAAAATACTTTGTACCAAAATCTCAAGTAAAAAATGTAACGCTTGTATATAACACATCTCCGAAAATAAATTTATGCAAAAAATTCTGACAGTTTGACTGGCTACAGCCTAGAATAATTGCAGTCTAAATGTTGGTGCCTCCACTACAGTTCCCTGGCAGGAACTAATAATTTGATAGATTCAGCCTGTTGTACCTCATTCTTAATTAGAGTGTTTTGGGAAGATTGGTTTGGCTATGGTCATTGTTGTAGTGGACACACATGGAGGATTTGCAACTGTGTCAATTGGTATAAACGAAAGAGACTATGTCAATATGGTCCAAGGTTTAATTTTTTTCTTCTTCTACAACAGTTTTTATTGTTGAGATTTCTCTTGGGGCCCGAACATGTTGATTCTATATTGCTCCTTCTATTACAATACATTCTCATTGATATTCCTACTAAAAGTAAAGCTCTTTATCTTCTGTAACTCTGCATTTGAATATTATATTATTAATGAGAATTTTAGGTAAAATAGATTCAACTTTCCTTCTAAAATGATAAACTAGCAATCACACCTTAGTGTGCAATGGGTATGCTGAAGAGGTGTGAAAGGTCAATTAGGGCAAAATTTGGTCAATTTTTTGCATAAATTTGTGCAGTACATGAGATCAATTGGTAGACCAAATTTAGAAAATAATGTTTCTTGTGCAATAAAGGTCTCAATAAAGAAGTGATGGTTTCAAATCCACCTGGCATCCTCTTACAAGCTTTCAATTATAACTAAAAGAAAAAATTTCAATTAAGAAGATAATCAAGTTCCATAACCAATAGACTCATGTTATGTTTGCAATTAGGTGGGAGGGAGAGAGAGGTAGAGGGGGCCAGGCAAGAGAGAAAGAGAGAGAGGTAAAAATATTATAGATAGAGATGAAGATGAGATGAATATGAATATGGAGAAAAGGAGAGAGATATGGAGAGAAAAAGATAGAGAAGAGATAGGATTAGATATGTCGAAGCTCAAAATATAAGGAGAGAGAGAGAGAGAGAGATGCATATATAGAGGGAGAAATGTATATAGATAGAGTGGGGAGAGAAAGATAGCTCAGTAGAAAGGAAGATAGAGTGAGAGAGGAAGAGGATAAAATTGATAGACAGATAAAGAGATGTAAAGAGATATATAGATGGTGAGATAGAGTGATAGAGATATAGAGATATAAGGAGACAAAGAGAGGGAGAGATGTAGATATGGGAAGATAGAGGAAGAGATAGACATATATTGGAAGAAGAGCGAGAGATAGATATATATAAGAGAAAGGAAGAGAGAGGTAGTGATAAAAAGATAAATAGTGGGATACAAAGGGAATGAGGGAGGGAGAGATAGGAAGAGATATAGATAGAGGAAAATATAAAGAAATGAAGAGGGATAGGGAGAGAGATAGAGATAGAGAGAGGGAGGGAGAAACAAGGAGTGTGTGTTTATGAGTTAGAGAGAGAGAATAAGAGAGATATAAAAATAAAAATTTAACAATAATTATTCTACAATAAATTAAATATTAATAAGACAAATGTATTAATTAAATTAATTCTATTATCTTTTAAAATCATTATTTGTAACTTCATAAGGCAAAAAAAAAATTAACTTAGTGTAAATTAAACATTAAAAGAAGAAGATGATGATTAGAATAATTAAATAAAAAAAAAATAGAATATCCTAATAAAAGAAGATTAAATTAAAATATATATTCTTATTAAAAAAGATAGAAATAAAAGATAGATTTGTAATTCAAAAAATAAGTATTCTACAATAATTAAAATTTTAATAAGACAAATAAGTATAAATTAAATGAATTCTAATAATTCTAATAATTTAGAATTATTATTTGTGATTTCATTAAAAAAACATATATAATTAAAGTAATATTTTCACTTAATTAAAAATCAATCATTTAAAAGGGTAGAAAAAGTAGCTAATTCTTTTTTTTTTAATAATTGTCTATTCCATTTGTCAAACTTCAAAAAAATATGGAATATCCAAATAAAAGAGGATAATATTAAAAATTATTAGTAAAAACAAAAAATAGTAGATTTTTCATTTTGTACACATTTTTTTTCTAATTAATCATCTTAAAATATGTTTTTTTAGATTTTCATCACTTTTTTTTAAAATTAATATAAAAGTAAACACACGATTGAAATAAATTCAATGCATGCTTCTAGTCGATTTTGAACCATTGATTTCAATAACTAAGTTGAACACTTCATATAAAGTATGCCTTCAACATAATAAAATCTGGTGCCAAGGTTTATTCACAATTCAATCAATTACATGCATCGAATGAATGGAAAGGAAATAGTGAATGAAGGGAACACTAGGAGAGGATCCGGTTTTATTTATTCTATTTGACAACGAAATAGAAAAGAAGAGGAACGAGTATGGATTTCAGTGGCTGTCGTTATGCAGAGACTCTGAAGCAGCGGCTTGAACATTAGGATAGAGATTGAGGTCTGATAAAACAGCTTCCGATGGGTATTGTGGCGCTTGGCCGAGTTGCACATGCGCCCACTTCTCAGCCATTTCAGAGGACTTCTGTGCACATGGAACCTGGCATTTGGCCGAGACATGCACCGTAAACGTTATCAACAACACAAGAAGCAGTGTTCTCAGTTTCATATGCATCGAATTCTCCATATTTATTAAGTCAAATGGACACAAAAAAAATTATGTTTCAATTGAATAAGGAGTTCGTAGGTGAAGATCGATATGAAATCCAAGGCAGTGTTGTTATTCATTTATAGAGACACCCCCACCTTTAATGAATACAGTAGGAAACTTTTCTTCAATTAGGCATTCAAACTACTGTAGCGTAGTGGAGACGAAACAATTTACACGCTAGAAGGTTAGACTAACTGACTATGTCTTAAGAAAAGAACAAATAAATGCCACCAAATAATGTCTAGTAGGATCTTTCCAGAAGCTACGAAATACTATCTAATAAATTTATGTTTTGGATTTATGTTAGAAACATTTTAGGCATTAGAATATTATTTTTTAATTATTATTTAGTTTTGTCTTTAGTATTTTATATTATTGCAATGTATTATAATTATAGTAAGTTTGTGTATGATTGGATTTCTATATATTAGTCTATGTATGTCACTAATATGATTTTTAATGTTTATTTATGCTCTAGGATACATTGAATCTTGATTCAATTGACATGTTTTTTCTTACAATAATCACTTATCTATTCGCCATTGCATTGTAGTGTGCAATGGTTACACCAAGGAAATTTTTGTTTAGTTTTAAGAAGATTGATAAAAATGTTAGAAATAATGTAGATAAAGTTGACTCTTTATATTTGAATTTAAAATATTTTTTTAATGAAATTTTATCATTTTTTAAAAGCACAAATATATATTGTAGAAAAAGTTGACAAATTACTTTGCTTTTATTATTGTAACAATCCGTGCAATTAACAAAATAATGTTCATTTCCTTACACAAGTCAATTTTGCAAACTATATGAAATTGGAAGTAAGTAATAATAAAATATTATCAGAAAAAAAGAAAATTATTTGTGCTTGTAAAGAAACAAAAAGAGATACAATCAATAAGAAGAAGAAAATAAAATATCAGTTTTGTTACATGCCTAATTTTTGAACATTGAATGACAAGTACGGGACATTGAATACTTTTCAAATCACTCGCTATACTACAAGTTTTTGGGAATGAGGGTTTCATTGCAGTTTTTGGAAAACTGGTCGCAATGGACATGGGCACCGGAAGGGGAAATGGAGATTATGCTTTTGGCAAATAACTACTTCATGGTTACTTTCAACTGCATGGAGGATAGCAATAGGGTCTTTGAAGGAGTCCTGTATTTTTACAACCAGGTGGGAATATTTATCAAACCTTCGCATGCGGGGTTTAATCCTTCAGAGGAGCTCCCAAATAGGGTTCCGGTGTGGGTTCGGTTACCACGTCTTCCAGTGGAATGTTGTCGGGAGGATGTGCTACAGATGCTCGCCACTCTGCTTGGGAGGCCAGTGGGATCGTCGTTGCAAACTCTGGGGAGAAAGGTAATGACCTTTGCACATATCTATGTTGAAATAGAACTTAGTAAACCCTTGCCAGATGCTATAGATATGTGTGTAGGCTCATATTCTTGGGTTCAATAGTTAGATTATGAGACTTTACCTTTCGCTTCTGTATGTGTCATGAGTATGGTCATTTAGAGAATAAGTGTCCTAGATACAAACCGATGGTGTGACAACCTCAACAGTCAGAACCGAGCCTTGATAAAGTTGAGAAAGGGAAAGCTGCCATGTCGGGTGTGGTAGAGGGTGCTAATGGTTTTGTTTCAGTCAAGACAAAGAACAGGAACAAAGGACAAAAGAGACCCTTATAGGAGAGACGTGAGGAGGATAGCTTTAACAGATTTGAGGCCTTAGATGACCTGAGCCATCAGGAAGTAAATTCGGGGTTAACCCCTCTAGATCAGGGTGCATCAGGAGGGGTTCCGAAAAGTATAATGGAGGAAGCTACCCAGACCCTACTAATGGTTGGAAGCCAGTAGATGGAGATGGACTAGATAGTAGGGGTTCAGTTGGGCCTGGCTTTTGGTACTGAGGAGAATCTGGCTGAGGGGGAGGGTTCTCCGATTGCTTTGAAATTGGAACCGGCTAGGGTTGAGAGTAATAAATCTGCCATTCACCTGGGTCTACATCAGAAAGATATTAAGAAAAGTGCTTCAGAGAAGAGCTCAAAGGTTGGCAGAAAGAAGGATCTGGATAAGATCAAATTGATGGGGGAGAATTTGGTTGAGTCAAGGTTAGTGAAGACTTTGGATTCACACTTTTCGAACCCTTCTAAATGATTGTGCTCTCATGGAATGTAAGGGGCTTGAACAATGGCCCTAGACAAAAAGTTGTTCGGGATTTGATTAGGAATCATTCACCTGATGTCCTTTTCTTGCAAGAAACTAAACTTTCAATGGAAAGCATGATGGGTCTCGTGCCAAAGCTGTGGGGGCGAGGTGAGTGTCAGTGTGTTGGGACAGCTGGTTCCTTGGGAGGAGTGGCCTATCTTTGGAACCCTTTAAGGTTCCACCCTGTCTGGTGGGCTACGTCCAGATCCTCGTTATCCGGGGTGCTATCTAGTCTTGAGACCGAGGACCTCATCTTGTTTTTGAATATCTATGCTCCCACTAATCTTTAGGGTAAGAAAAACTTATGGTCTGATGTTTTTGGTATGTGAAGGTTGGCCCCTTTTCATCCTTGGATTATGGTAGGAGACTTCAATGCCATCTTGGAGTTGAGTGAAAAAGAAGGGGGGTGTAATGCAATTGGAAACTTCTTCTTTCCTTTTCCAGGATAGTATCTCCTTGCTACAGCTAGTTGATATCAAGCCTAGTAATGGTTTGTTCACTTGGAACAACAGGAGGGTGGGAGAGAATTGGATTGCTGAACGGTTGGATCATTTTCTGGTTTCTTGTTTTTGGATTGGCGGGGAGTGGTCCACAAGTTTTGAGATTTTGGACTGGAGAGGGTCGAATCACTGGCCTATCAAGCTAGTTTCGTCTTCAGCTCGGGTGGCCCATTCACCTTCATTCAAATTCCAACTTACGTGGCTTTGGGACCCTTCCTTGTAGGTTCTTGTTGTGGACTAGTGGAGGAAAGGGAGGCCGGCCTTTGGCACTACAATGTACTCTTTTGCCAAGTAGCTGCAATTTGTTAAGCTTCAGCTTAAACAGTGGAACCGACAAGGTTTCAGGAATATTTTTCTTGAGAAGAAAGCGGCTCAGATTGTGTTGAATCAGATCACCAATGAAATCAGAGAGCATGGTTTGTTTGAGGAATTGCTTAGAGAGGAAGACAGAGCTATCAAGGCAGTAAAGGAATGGGAGCTTAAGGAAGAAATATATTGGAAGCAAAGAGCTCGTATTGATTGGCTGAATGAGGGGGACAAGAACACTAGTTTCTTTTTCAACTTAGTGAAAGCAAGAAGACATAGAAATTCCATTCCTATTCTGGTTAATGACAAAGGTGAGCAATGCTTATCCTTGCAAGAGATGTTTAGGGAGTCTCTCTAGTTTTTCCAGTCCCTCTTTAGGGAGGACTCTTAGGGGGAAACAGTGGAGGAGAATTTGGTTATGTCTTGCATCCCTTCTTTTGTCTCGAGGGAGATGAATGAGCAGCTTTTGTGTCCCATTTTGCTAGAAGAACTTGAGAGGATTGTCTCCCACATGAGGAAAGGAAAGGCTCCTAGACCAGATGGGTTCCCGGTTGAATTCTTTCAAGAGTTTTGGGATATAATTAAGCTGGATTTATTGGAAGTAGTCTAGGAGTCCCTGAGGAATAAGCAGATGCTTAGGGCATTGAATGCAACCTTCATTGCTCTAATCCCCAAGTGTGAAGGGGGCGACCGGTTAGGCCAGCTTTGCCCTATCTTCCTCTGCAATGTGATTTATAAGATCATCTCTAAGCTGATAGTGGATAGATTGAAGAAGTGCCTAGGGAATGTTATTTCTGAGGAGCAAAGTGGGTTTGTGTAAGGGTGCTAAATTATGGATGGGGTGGTCATAACTATGGAGACAATTCATTTTATGGCAATCTCTAAGGAAAAAGCTATGTTTATCAAGCTAGATATGGCTAAGGTGTACGATAGAGTTTGGTGGTCCTTCCTTCAGAAGATCCTCAGGGATTTTGGTTTTGCTGATGAGTGGATCCAATGGGTTATGAGTTGTGTTACATCCATCTCTTTCTATGTGCTTATCAGTGGAGACCATACTGAGCTATTTGGTGCTTCTAGGGGTCTACGCCAAGTGGATCCCCTCTCACCTTATTTATTCATTCCTCTTGCTGAGGGTCTGGGGAAGTTGATTAAGCATAATGTGGGTCTGGGTACTATTTAGGGTTGGAGATGGGGTAATGACTTGCAGTTGCAGTCTCACTTGCAGTTTTGTGGAAGGTACAACCCTTATGGGGCTAGCTCAAATTAATGAAGCTACTAATTTGCATAAGGTCCTGGATGTTTATCTTGCGGCTTCTGGCCAGATGATCAATGAGGATAAATCTTCTATCCTCTTTTTCAACACTCCTAAATCTATTCAAAGGAGGATTTCTCTTATCTTGAGATTCCAAGTTGGCTCCCTGCCCTTGACGTATTTGGGTATCCCTATTTCTCCTGGCAACCCTCCTAGGGAGTCCTAACAGGGGATCTTGGATGAATTCCACGTGAAGGTTGAACATTAGACTCATATATAGTTATCCTTTGCGAGGAGGGTTCAACTGATTCAGTCGGTGGTTCAGGCTCTTCCGATCTATCGATGTATGCTTCAGGTGGGTCCTAAGTGGTTCTTGCAGGGTTTGGACTCTCTGGATAGGCAATTCTTATGGGCAGGTAATCTCACCTCTTCCAAATGGAGTCTGGTCAATTGGGACTTGGTATGTAGCCTGAAGCAATCGGGGGGGCTTGGGTTAAGGCAGTCTATTCTTTTTGGGGAAGCACTTACAGCTAAATTGTACTGGAGGTGGTATGTTGAGCAAGACCGAGGTTGGGCCAGGATTTTGGCCAACAAATATATGCAGAGGATCCTAATGGAGGAAATCCCTAGATATCCACTTGAAGGAAAGGTCTCATCGATCTGGTACACTCTTAAGAGGGGGGCTTCTCTCATTAAGGTAGGGCTTTTTTGGATTTGTAGAAGGGGGGAAGAGGTCCTTTTCTAGAATGATTCTTGGGATGGATACCCTCCCATCCTTGATTAGTTTCCTAACCTTGGAAACCTAGGCTAGAGGTTTTTGGAAGCAAGATGGTCAAGGGTGAGTGACTTTAAGGCTGTCTATAAGTGCGGTCGGCTGGATTTGGAGCGGTAGAAGACTCCTAATAAATGGCTGATTGTTGAGATGGAGGAAGAATGTGCAGAGTTACAAGGCATTTTGGCAAATAGACACTGTAGCTCCCTTAAGGGTAGGGATGGGCTTGCTTGGTCTCCAAATCCTAAGGGCATTTTTTCTGTGGCTAGTGGATACTGGGAATTGTTGAGCCGAAGACTTGAGGGAAGAGAAGTGAACTGGTGGAAATAGGTGTGGAATAATGCTTCTTGGCTGAAGTGTAATTGCTTTGCCTGGATTTTAGCTTGGAACATATATCTAACTTGGGACAATATCCACAAGTAGGGATTCTTGGGGCCTTCTATTTGTGTTTTGTGTGGTAACAAAGAGGAAGACTCCTCACACCTGTTCTTCAGATGCCCCTTCTCTATGCTTATATGGCACTATTGGTGGGGGGTGTGGAAGCATCCTTGTGTCCATGTGGATTCTCTGGTGGAGTTTTGGAGCAGTTTGGGTAGACCTCCTATTCTATCCTCCTTCCTCCAGACGGTCTGGTATATTGGGCCCATCTTCACTCTGTGGCAGATCTGGCTCGAAAGGAATAGGAGGATCTTTCATGAGGCCAAAATTTTTGTTCAACAAGTTTGGAATAGGATCACTTCTATGATTCGGGAGATAGTGGAAGCTAAATGTGAGGTGAATTTCCCACTGGGTAGAGATGAGGTGAATATTATGAGTAGGCTTGGCTTGCAGGAGTTGTCTCCTACCTCTACTTATGTCAGTAGAGGTAGACGGGCTATGAAAAAGGTGCAAAGGGTGGGAAGGTGGATACCCCCTCAGGATGAGTTTATCAAGATTAACACTGATGGCTCATCTAGGGTTAACCTAGGCCCTACTAGAGTAGGTGGTGTTGGTAGGAATAGCAGGGGGGAGGTTGTTTTCTTCTTTTCGGTGCATAAAGGGTGGCAATCTAATAATTTTATGGAGGGTTTTGCGATTCTTTATGCACTTGAGCGGGCTTTGGCGTTGGGTTGTAGGAAGGTGATTTGTGAATCGGATTCACAAATTGTTGTTAACTTGTTGTCTGATCAGAAGGTGAGTGGGATTTAGTGGCAGTTGGCAGGGATTGTTTAGCAGATTCTCCAAATTAGCTCTTTAATGGAGTAGGTGTCCTTCATCCATATTCCTCGAGAATGGAATAGAGTGGCTGACCGTTTGGCCAAGTGGGCCTCGAAACATGATAGTGATTGGAAAGTTGAAGGTTGGGAGCATCTCTCTGGGTCTTATTGTCATGAATTCTAGAAGATTTTCACTGAGGACATGGATGGTTTTGAAGCTGGTTGATTTGTGGTTGGGTTGGTATTTCTACTTTGGGGCCTTGGGGCTCTAATTCTTTTTGTAGTGCTTGTCTCTATTCTCAATGAAGTTTTTAACCTTTTAGTCTTTAAAAAAAAAAATTTGAACATTGAAGATTGAATAATTGTAGATAAAGTAATAAAATTAAATAAAAAGGAACAATTACTTTAATGATTTGTAAGTTAACAAAATATAGATTCAAACACAAAAATGATAAATATACAAAAAGATAGGTTTTCATTTTAGTGAAATTGACTAAAGTATGTGGTTGAAGGAACAAACCTGGACTTCTTTTAACTTTTGCTTGATAATCTTGCACTTGGTAATTCTAGAAATTTTCATGCCGAAAGGGAAAAATGGTGATTGAAAGCACTTTCAGTCAAACTATTACAGTATGCTACCTATTATTTCTTCTTTTTAGATAAAAGTTTATCCGAAATGATAAATTTGAATTCTATGATGGAAGTTTCTATCTCTCACATATAGAAGTAGTATATATCATTTCCTATGCTACAGGCTACCTCAAAAGTGGCAATTGTCATGCGGGAGTGAAAAAATAGCGATTGAAAGGGCTTTCAATTTGACTATTACAGTATGCCACCCATTATTTTTGTTTTTGAAATAACAATTTATCTATAATGGAAGTTCTCTTCGGACATGTAAAATCAGTGTATATCATCTCCTATGCTACAAGCCTTTCATTGGAATTAGAATGTTTGAAAAAGTGGTAGCTACTCCATGTCATTGATTCAAAACAGATTTTTTTGTTCTTTATGTAATCATAGTTGCTAATAACTTATGATCGAGCAACTCTATACAAGAAAAAATAATAATACTATTAATAGTAGAGATATTTGTAAGGTATCAGAATTGACTATCACAATCTTTTGTTTTAAAGATCAATTTCATACTAAAGATGATAAAATCTTCTAACTCAATTGGAAGCCAACCAATAAGTGTAGTACTTGAATCATAAATTTGAATGTGTGATAAACACATCATTCCTAGCTTTGTTTAAGTGAAAGTGAAACAAAAAATAATAATTATTAATATTATTTCATTTTTAGCTTGAACATGAATTTGTGGAACATAACACACGAGCCTATTGCCTTTATCTTGACAAAATTAAAAATTAAAAAAGCTACTTCTTGAATGTTAAGAAAACAAATTATTAGCTAAACCCATACATGTTTAGTTAATAATGAATAGTGGTTAACTTTGAATAAATTTATGTCATAAACTAATAAAATAAACATCGATAGCACTAAAACCCTACATACATTGAGATAAGTGGCTAAAACATGTTAGCTAAACTAGTTTAAACTTGAAATTTATGAGAGCAAAACTCAAATTGCAACTTAGATCTTTAATTTTTAAAAAGTGTCCAAGTGTTTAAAAACTCTAACTACATCGCATGTTGTTGTTGATCCTTTTTTTCCATATCTTATGATTACCCTACTTTTGGCAAACTTATAGATAAAATTATATTTATCCATTTTTTTTTCAATTGACAAAGAACCCGGATACACTACCATTCAAGTGATTTGATAAATAAAAATTAAAATATGAGCACACAACATCTTAAATTTCTTTCCTTTTAACTAGTCTCTTTATTTCACTTGCTTCTCTTAATCATATGGTTGGTAATTGAATAAATCATTCTTTTGTTGATTATTGCTAATTATGAAAAAGGAAGTTCTTACTCTTGTGTTCATGTTGGTGTTGAAAAATGAAAGTAGGTTATTTTGTTGCATGTTCAAGTGTTTGTGCTATATCTAAAATGCAACAAATTGTTTGATGCAATATTAGCACAATAAAATGTGATTTGTGCACAACTACCACCCTAACTTTCTCTTTGGGCCTTTTTTCACATCTAAAAAAAATATGTTAATATGGCATCTTATATTTTTCAACATCTCAACAAAAACCATGTTTATATGGAATCATATTTAAAGATGTGGACTTGAAACTTTAATTCATAGAAGTGACCTGGCAAATAAATTACTATAAAAATATTAGGAGTGGTTTAAAATTGCTATGTAAGATTACCCTCTCTCCATCTCTTCTTGTTTATCTCTAGTTCTCCTTGTTTGTCTATCTCTTTATCTCTTTCCATCTACCTCTCTCTCTACATCCCATTATCTCTTAGAAAATTAAAAATAATAATTAAAGGATATTAGAATTAATTTAATTTATATTTGTTACCTTCTTGAAAAATTATTTATCGTAGAATAGTTATAGTTGAATTTTATTTTTATTTCTATAATAAAATAAAATTCATCCTAAAACTTAAATTAAATGCTTAGAGAGATCAAGAGAGAGCAACTAACTTTTGATTACTTATTTCATGCTAATAATTTAAGGATAGTGTGTATCATTGAGAAATTATGGTTACCGTGGAATTCCATTTGATTAGGGAGAGACATAGAGAGATAAAGAGATAGAGATATATAAATATACTGATAGAAACATATAAAGAGAAGAGACACGAATCAATAGATAGAGAGAGGGAGATGGAGTAATATAGAAAGAAAAATAGGGATAGGGAGAGAGATAGAGAGGAGTAAGAGGAAGATAGAGAGAAATAGAGAGAGATATAGATATCATACAAGAGAGATGGGGTGAATATGAGGGAGAGAAAGAGAGATGGAGAAAATGATATATTAATAGAAATAGGAGAGAGATATATGGAGACATAGATGGAGAGGAGAGATTGAGAGAAATAAGGTGATAGACACAAGTAATAGAGAAAGTTTTAGAGAGAGGGAAAGAGATAGAGATAGACATAAGCAGGAAAAAAAAATGAATGTGTGTATGAGTTAGAGATATGAAATAATATTAATAAAAAATAGCATATCTTACTTTATATTTTTTGTTTGGCTTACACTTGCACAAAGCTAGGAATGATGTGTTTTTGACGCACTCAAATTTATGGTTCAAGTACTACACTTATTGTTTGGCTTGCACTTGAGTTAGAAAATTTCTTTATCTTTAATACATAGAATTAGTTTTTAGTACATAGAATTTTATTATCTCTCCCTCTCCCTTTCTCTTCCTCCCTCGCATTATATCACTAATTATTACCAGCCACTTTGGTAAAAAAAATTGTAAGATATTGTCGTATCTTTGTATTTAAAGACATCTAATACTATACTAAATCACATGATGTAAGAACCTAAAGGTTAAACAAGGAGAATTTATGGAGCATGCAAGTGGCTTATATGAAAATGGTGTAGATTTTTATTCTTTCCTCTTTAGGCTATTATATTTGATGCATCTATTGATCTCTCCCTTTCTCATTCTCTCCCTATCCCTTGTCTATGTCTAATACTCTCTGATTCAATTCATGTATATCTCTATCCCTCCCTTAGTGTATCACCCCCTCTATATCTCCATATCTACTTCTCTCTATTTGTTTAAATCTCATATTCTTTCTCTCCCTTTACCCATTTCTCTATATCTCCTTATATCTCTATATATGTATCTCTCTCTATCATTGATTTAGGCTTTATGTGTTAGCTCTTTTTTTCTTTGTGAAATTGCAAAAAGAAATGTTTGTATTGTAGTGATTTGAGAAACAAAATAAGGCAAATAAACAGAACAACATCTGATGGAAAACACACCGTAAGGGTGGTTGCATAACTGGTAAACTAACTAACTACCACCTTAACTAACAGCCTAATGGATTAACACTAACATTACCCCCTTAATACATTAGGGTTACAAATAAAGTTACTTAAAAATACAAATTGTACCTTGCTAAGAGGCTTAGTGAGTACATCTGTAACTTGGGAAGAGGAAGGAAAAAACTTGAGTTGAGTATTGTGCTCGAGAACCTATTCCCGAATATAGTGATAATCCACCTCAATGCATTTGGTGCGTTCATGAAAGACAAGATTCTTAACATTTTTTAAAACACCTTGATTGTCACAGAACAGTATGGGTGGATGATCATCTGAAATGTCCACATCAGAGAAAATACAACAGAGCCAAACCACCTCATGGACAACCTCTCGAGCAGCTCAATATTCAGCTTCAGTGGATGAAAGAGATGTGACATTCTATTTCTTACTCAACGAAACAGGGCCAGATCCAAGATGAATAATATAGCCTGAGGTTGGTTTGCATACATCTAGAAATCCAGCATAATCTGAGTCAGCATATCCCTGTAAGAAGAATTCCTCATTCTTCTTATAGTCTAGACCATACTCAAGAGTACCTTAGACATACCTCAACACATGCTTGGCTTCCATCTAATGACATTTCTTTGTTTCCTGCATGAAGTGAGATAGATAGCTTATAGCAAAGCACAAATCGGGTCTGGTGTAGGTCAAGTAAATGAGACTACCAACAAGTTGTCGATATAGAGTCCCATCTACTTGAGGCGAATCCTGGAAATGAGAAAGTTGTAGACCTTTCTCCATAGGAGTTGAGACAGGTTTACAATATACCATGCCAAAATTGTCCAGGAGTGTCTTGGCATATTTCATCTGAGAAATAAATATATGATAATCCTGCTGCCAAAATTCTAAACCAAGACAATAATGAAGTAGTCCCAAATCAGTCATATCAAAAGATTTCTTTAGATCATGCTTGACAGTATCAATGAGATTGTCGAAGCTCCCTGTAATAACCAAATCATCCACATACACCACAAGTATGACAATCTCTATGCCAATCTTCTTGATATACAAATTAGGATCAGAGGGACTACGGATAAAACCATGTTGTACGAGATGTCCATCTATTTTAATGTGCCAAGCCCGAGGGGCTTGTTTAAGTCCATAGAGAGATTTGATTAGACGACATACCTTGAGAGGATTTTGTTCATTGAGAAAGCCATCAAGTTGGACCATATACACTTCTTCTATAAGATCACCATTCAAGAAGGCACTCTTGACGTCCATCTGATGAAGCTTCCATCCTTGTTGTGCAACAAGAGCACATACCACTCAAATAGTTTTAAGCTTTGTAGTGGGTGCAAAGGTTTCTTCAAAATCAATACCCTCTTGCTGAGCATATCCTTTTGCAACAAGACACAGCTTGTACTTGTTGATGGATCCATCTTCCTTATACTTTGTTTTGAAGACCCATTTGTAGCCTATGGGTTCTTTTTCTGGAGGTAGATCAACAAGATCCCATGTATGACTCTTCATTAGAGACTCATATTCAACATTCATGGCATGCTTCCAATGAGGTTGACTGAGAGCCTTAGATATGGTGTCAAGTTTAGTACTTTCTTCAATTGAACTCATTAATGCTAAGTTCACTTCATTTCTGGTGTGACTGCGGGTCAGTATCCTGGTAGAAAGATCAAGAAGAGAACTCAAGTGAGAATCACAAAGTAATGATTGCACTTCTTTGCTGGTGTGACTGCATGTCTCTATCCCAATAGAATGTTTGAAATTCTCCACTATACCCAGATCATCCTGGAACCCTTCATCTGCACTAGGTGATTCAGACTCATCATCAGTTGGAGAAAAAATCTTATGAGAGGAGGATGGAGATTGTGTAGGCAAGCGAGAATCAAAAGTTGTTTCATCAAATACCACATCACGACTAACAAGAAGTGTATGTGTCTCAGGATCCAAGAGACAATATGCCTTGGACTATGAACTATAGCCCAAGAAGATACATGGAAGTGTCTTAGAATCTAGTTTCTTGCATTTCTTAGCTGGAACATGCATATAGGTAGTACAACCAAATACTCGCAAATGAGAAACTGATGGCTTATGGTCACTCCATACCTCTTCAGGTGTTTGATGTTGAAGAACCGTTGTCGGAGCCCGATTGAGAAGATACACAATAGTTTGAACTACTTCAACCCAATATTGTTCACCTAACTTGGCTATGGCAAGCATGCAGCAAGCCATCTCTAAAATATTCTGATTGTGCTGCTCGATAACACCATTCTATTGAGGGGTATAGGGAGCAGTCAAATGATGCTTAATACCATGCACCTACAAGAACTCCTCAAATGCATGAGACGTGAATTCCCCCCGCGATCTAAGCAAAGAACAGGAAGAGGCTTGCCAGAGTCACAAACAGCCTGATGGTAGAACTCACGAAAGCGGGAGAAAGCTTCACTTTTCTGATGAAGGAAGAAAAACCAAATCTTTCGAGAGAAGCCATCAACAAATAACTGAAAATAGTGGCAGCCCTAAAAAGATGCAGGAAAAGGCAGGCAAAGATCAGTATGAACAAGAGCAAGATGCTCGATGGCATGATAGGAACTGAACAGAAAGTCATCGTGATGCTGCTTCCCTGTAAGACAACCAGAATAGATAGGGAACAAAGAGGAGAGCAGAGGAAGACCCTCTACCATGGCATGGGATTGCAAAAGAGAGAGAGAGCAAGCAGGAAGATGACCATATCGGTAATGCCAAAGAGAAGTGGACTCAACAGTAGAAGCACAAAGAGCAATTCCATGAGAAGAGGCAACATCAAGTGCAAAGAGATGACCCTGTTTGAAACCATGAGTAATGATCTCACCATCGCAAGAAATAAGATAGGGCTTAATACCAACTTGAACTTGAAATTCTACCTTAAGTTTGTGATTTAGAAGTTGACTGATAGACAAAAGATTGCTAGTAAAACCAGGAACATAAAGTACATTGGAAAGAGAACAACTGCCTTCAGTAAGAGGGATATTAATAGTACCAATGCCTTTAGCAACATATTCCTTATCATCAGCAATACGAATGAGATCACCAGTTGGAGTGGAATTCAAAGTATCAAACAAACCTTTATCTCCAGTCATGTGTTTACTAGCACCAGAATCAATTAACTAGACATGCCGTGAAGAGGGAGATGTTTGAGAAACCAAGACCAGATTCGGATGAACAACAGAAGTAGGAGCAGGAGCAGACACATCTTCATCGGAGGGCCCATCAAAGATGTCATCTTGCTGAGTAGCAACATTTCCTTGCTGATGTCGTCGACCACGAGATGAACGAGAATGACTATGGCCAGATGTACCTTCTTTACTGGATGCACCTTGAGTAAGACCATTGTACCAACAATGATCAGTATCATGAGTAGGAGCATTACAAATAAAACACCATCTAGTGGAAGACTTTGTTGGTGGCATAGGTGGTGATGACTGTATCTGAGACTATGAAGATCGTCATCAGTGTCGACAAGAGACAAGAACTTTTTCCTCAAATTCCTCATGCAATGAGTGAATAGCCTCTTCCTGTTGAAGCAAATTGACAAGCTCTTCAAAAGATACCTATTGTTCGGTGATATTTAAAGTGGTAACAAAAGTCCAAAACTTGGAAGGAAGAGCACGTAAAGTGATGGGAATGATCATCTTATCCTCCACTATTTCACCAAGAGCCACTAGTTCCGCCCGAAGAATAGACACACGATAGAGAAAATCAACAACCTTTTCACCGGCTGACATAAGAAGAGTATGCAGCTGAGACTGCGAATGAAGAATTTTAGTCTGACTCTTTGCATCAAAGATGGTGGAAAGTGCATCCCAGGCTGCCTTGGATGTAGTTGCATCTTGAATATAAGGTTGAACCTCATCGGAGATGCTGAGAGTGATAAGCATCAGTGCTTTATTATCAACTTTATCAAACTTTTTTTGTTCATTAGCATCAGTTTTGTGTCATGTGATAGTACTTGAGATAATTTCCTATAGTTCTTCAAATTGAAGAATGGTCCTCATCTTTGTTTTCTAGGCAGCATAATTAGATCCTTTAAGAAGCTAAGTGTCGGACAAAAGAATCATGGGGGCAAACATGATAAAAACAATAATAACAAAGAGCAAACACAACAATGCTTATTATGATGGTATTGTTTTTAGGGACAAAGAGTCCACATACATGTATGAAAAATAGTCTTATTTTAAGATGACAAGAGGCAAAATGAGAATGGTAAGCACATGCAGTGAGACAGGGATGCTTTGGTGAGCGTTCTACCTATTCTTCACCATCTACATCATAACCGGCTTCAAGTTGCACTTAATCTGTCTGACTTGACAACAAACATCAAACAAAAAGTATTCAAGGAGTCCATTGCAGATTAATTCATCAAACGCAAGGTTTCCAGTATTTCGAAGAGAATCAAGCAAAGCGAAATAGAAGCCTATGCTATCTTTCACAACTTGTTGTGCTCCATTATTACTCTCCACACTACATGCATCTTTAGGTGTTGTCGACATTCACTACTCGCCAAGCCAACGTTTATAAAACTTGCTTCTTTTGTATGCACCAAAGACTCAGAACAGAATCACCTTCCTTCAGTGCACTGTTCCCTTACTGGATTTGATACCAAATGAAATTGCAGAAAGAAATGTTTGTATTGCAGTGATTTGAGAAACAGAACAAGGCAAATAAATAGAACAGCATCTGATGTAAAACACACCATAAGGGTGGTTGCATAACTGGCAAACTAATTAACGCTAATGAATTAATGCTAACATTTTGATTGTTAATATTTCTCTTGGGGTGATTCTATATTGCTGCTTGTGGTAAAATACATTCTCATTGATATTCCTACTAAACGAAAAACTCTTTTATCTTTTGTAACACTCTGCATTTCAATCTTTAAATATTATTAATAATAATTTTAGGTAAAATAGATTCATCTTTGCTTCCAACATGATAAATAAAATCTTGTCCTAAAAAAAATTAGAAAAAATACAATGATTTCAAGAATACGTCTCTGGGGCAATAGGTGCGCCAAGTTTTATTCACAATTCAATCAATTACATGCATCGAATGAATGGAAAGGAAATAGTGAATGAAGGGAACACTAGGAGAGGATCCGGTTTTATTTATTCTATTTGACAACGAAATAGAAAAGAAGAGGAACGAGTATGGATTTCAGTGGCTGTCGTTATGCAGAGACTCTGAAGCAGCGGCTTGAACATTAGGATAGAGATTGAGGTCTGATAAAACAGCTTCCGATGGGTATTGTGGCGCTTGGCCGAGTTGCAAATGCGCCCACTTCTCAGCCATTTCAGAGGACTTCTGTGCACATGGAACCTGGCATTTGGCCGAGACATGCACCGTAAACGTTATCAACAACACAAGAAGCAGTGTTCTCAGTTTCATATGCATCGAATTCTCCATATTTATTAAGTCAAATGGACACAAAAAAAATTATGTTTCAACTGAATAACGAGTTCGCAGGTGAAGATCGATATGAAATCCAAGGCAATATTGTTATTCATTTATAGAGACACCCCCACCTTTAATGAATACAGTAGGAAACTTTTCTTCAATTAGGCATTCAAACTACTGTAGCGTAGTGGAGACGAAACAATTTACAGCCTAGAAGGTTAGACTAACTGGCTATGTCTTAAGAAAAGAACAAATAAACGCCACCAAATATTGTCGAGTAAGATCTTTCCAGAAGCTACGAAATTCTATCTAATAAATTTATGTTTTGGATTTATGTTAGAAACATTTTAGGCACTAGAATATTATTTTTTAATTATTATTTAGTTTTGTCTTTAGTATTTTATATTATTGCAATGTATTATAATTATAGTAAGCTTGTGTATGATTGGATTTCTATATATTAGTCTATGTATGAGACTAATATGATTTTTAATGTTTATTTATGATCTAGCATACATTGAATCTTGATTCAATTGAACTAGTATATATCATTTCCTATGCTACAAGGCACCTCAAATGTGGCAATTGTCATGCAAGAGTGAAAAAAAAGTGATTCAAAGGGCTTTCCATTTGACTATTATAGTATGTCACCCATTATTTTAGTTTTTGAGATAACAGTTTATCCATAATGGAAGATTTTAATGTTTCAATGCAAGTTCTCTCCTCACATGTAAAATCAGTATATATCATATCCTATGCTACTGGCCTTTCATTGGAATTATAAAGTTTGAAAAAGTGGTAGCTACTCCATGTCATCCATTCAAAACAGATTTTTTGTTCTTTATGTAATCATAGTTGCTAGTAACTTATGATTGAGCAAATATATACAAGAAAAAAGAATACTACTATTAGTAGTAGAGATATTTGTAAGGTAGCAAAATTGACTATCACCATGTTCGCTTTTAAAGATCAATTTTATACGAAAGAAGACTAAATCTTCTAACTTAATTAGAAGCCAACCAATAATCGTAGTACTTGAACCATAAATTTGAGTGTGTGATAAACACATCATTTCTGGCTTGGTGCAAGTGAAAGTCAAACAAAAAATACAACTATTAATATTATTTCATTTTTGATCTTGAACTTGAATTTGTGGAATGTAACACACGAGCCTATTGCCTTTATCTTGACAAAAAACTAAATTAAAGAAAGGTACTTCTTGAATGTTAAGAAAAAAATTTATTAGCTAAATCCCATACATGTTTAGTTAAATATGAAGAGTGCTTAACTTTGAAAAAAATTATCTCATAAAATTTTAAAATAAACATCGATGGGATTAAAACCCTACATGTACTGTTATAAGTGGCTAAATTTTCTTGGCTAAACTAGTTTAAAGCTGAAATTTATTATAGAAAAATTAAAATTGCAAATTAGATCTTTAATTTTAAAAAATTGTGCAAGTTTTTAAAAACTCTAACTACATCGCATGTTGTTGTTGCTCTGTTTTTTTCTATATCTTATGATTACCCTACTTTTCACAAACATATCGGCAAAATTATAGATATTCATTTTTTTTCAGTTGATGAAGAACCCAGATACACTACCATTCAAGTTTTTGATTAAGTGAAAAGAAGGTTTGGAAGGGGCCTCGAAACCCTTTTACAGAAAGATAATCAAAAGATAAGGCATTAAAGACTAGCTAGATAGAGAAAAACACAAAAAAGAGACAACTGACAAAGACAAAAAGGTAGCAAGAAGCCAAAAGAGGCAAAGGAACAACACAAAGATAACTAAGGGATAGCCACGAGCAAGAGACCCTAAGAAAGGTTTTTGATAAGCTCCACCGCTTCTTGCTCCAAATGGACCATAGAGGCAGCAGTACTCTTTAGTTCCTCCAACTCCTTGGTATGCTGGGTCATCTTCCTAGTACTAGCTCGAGTTATTTTACCATGACCAGTAGTTCCCCCTTCAAGAGTTAGAACCTTATCCTCACTAGTATCAATAGTGTTCTTTTCCTAATGGATATGTTCCAGTTTGCTAATCATCACACTGAAGTTGTCGATAGAGGCTTTCATAATCTTTTGGCTTTGTTCTCCAATTTTCTTTAGGGTGTTCTCATGGCTGAGAACCCGCTTCTCTAGATCATTGAATGTATCCTCCACAATCTTAAATTGAGAGCCATATGCTCTAGTGATATCCTCTACATCGTTGATGGCTTTAGTCAATTAATTCAGGTAGTTAGGTAGGGTACTGAGCTTACCTATTCCAACAACTTCTAAGGTATCCACTTTTCTAGATGAATCCTCCTATTTGTTCTTCGAACTATCCATCTCCGAATAGACCCAATCAATAACCTTGTATAACTCCATCATCCCACTCTTCATGGTATTCAACATGGTTAAAGGAGATTTTCTACTATCAATGTTTATCTCAGTAGTAGTATTATCCAGGGTCTCCACGTTAAGACCAATACCATTGGGAGACAGAGTATCACCTTCCTTCACCGTCTTCCAATCTTATTCAACATCATCTATCCTTTTATTGCGATCCTAAGGATTGGGTTGACAACATATTGCATGACAACAAACAAAATCCATCTCCATACCTTCTTTATCACTTTTAGCGAGTAGCAGGTTTTTCTGGATTTCACCAAGTTGGTTTTCTCAGACTCTTCCTTTGGTAATCGCTTGATAGCAACTTTGGTGAGCTTACTGTCTCTATAAAAATTTCTGCCTCCCATTAGCATACCAGTGACTTTCGTGATCATCCCTTCTTTAATTTCAACCTTTCTTCCTCCTATGGTAATTTTTCCATATTTCCAATTCTTTTTGAAAATTCTGGTAACGATACAGTTTTTACCTACAATTCTCTCCATATACTCTATCATCTTGGCCATTTCTAGAACGGCCCATGCCTTCGGCTTATCTTTCCATTCATCACAGGAGAGAAACTCAATTCTTTTCCTATTACCTCCCATGGCGTCAACAAACAGATTATTCTTATCCTTCATAATGCAAAACAGGGCAAAACTAGAGATCAAAGTATAGAGCAGGAAGGTCTTCAAAATAGAAATGGGCACCCACAAAGCATGTGGAGTCTTGTCCCCATTAAAAGCCAGCTCAATCTTTGAGCACCGCTCTTTTTGATTTATTATGGCTTTTCATATTGATAAGTAGATTGTCATTATTACTTATCACCCCCTCATAACCATGCACTCTATCATAAATGCAGAAGGCACGAGCCTCATGAGGAAGATCTACCTCACCTCTCTAGCTCATCATGTGATCAAAACGAATGGCCATGTTGGCAAACCAATCAGCAATAGTGTTGATTTCTCTATAATTGTGAGATACAACACACAAATTGAAAGAATTAATTATCTCCTTAGCTTGAGATATGATATTTTTTATGGTCAATGAAGGGGAGGATAGACACTTTAGGCATTGAACAATGTTGTTAGAATCTCCCTCGAGCTAGACTTTAGTAAATCCCATCAATTTAACAAGGGAAAGGGTTTGGTAAACAGCCATGGCCTCGGCTAAGTGGTTAGTCTATGATCCCATGGGGAGTGCCACCACGACAATGCAATATCCAGCCTCATTTATTATCACTCCCCCACACCCCCTCAGCCCTGGGTTTCTGCCCCATTAAAATTAGATTTGATCCAACCAGTCAGAGGAAAGGACCACTTACTACTTTCACTCTTATTTTTCTTGTCATCTCTACCATTCAAGTTATTTGACAAATAAAAATTAAAATATGAGCACACAACATCTTAAATTTCTTTCATTTTAACTATTCTTTTTATTTCCATTGCTTCTCTTAATGACATGGCTGTTAATTGAATATATCATTTTTTTGTTAATTGTTGCTAATAATGATCAAGGTAGTTCTTACTCTTGTGTCCATGTTGGTGTTGACAAATGAAAGTAGGTTATTGGGTTGCATGTTCAAGTGTTTGTGCTAGATCTAAAATGCAACAAATTGTTTGATGTTATATTAGCACAATAAAATGTGATTACGGCACAACTACTTGCCTAAATTTCTCTTTGGGCCTTTTTTGACATCTCAAAAAAATTAATTTTGATGTGGTATGTTATCTTTTTCAACATCTCAACAAAAACCATGTTGATATGGAATCACATCTAAAGATGTGGACTTTAAACTTCAATTCATAGCAAGGGACCTGCCAAATAAATTACTATTAAAAAATAGGAGTGGTTTACAATTTCTATGTAAGATTACCCTCTCTTCATCTCGACTTGTTTATCTCTAGTTCTCCTTGTTTGGATATCTCTTGATCTCCTTCCATCTACCTCTCTCTTTACATCTCACAATCTCTTAGGAAAATAGAAATAATAATTAAAGGATATTAGAATTAATTTAATTTATATTTGTTACCTTATTAAAAATTTATTTATTATAGAATAGTTATATTTGAATTTTTAATTATTTTTATAATAAAATAAAATTCATCTTAAAAGATAAATTAAATTCTTAGAGAGAGAGAAAGAGAGAGAAAATAACTTTTGATTACTCATTTCATGCTAATAATTTAAGGATAGTGTGTATCCTTGGGAAATTATGGTGAGGGTGGAATGTCATGTCATTAGGGAGAGAGATACAGAGATGCAGAGATAGAGGTATATAAATATAATGATAAAAAGGGACAGAGAGAAGAGAGACATATCAATAAATAGAGAGGAAGATGGAGTAATATAAAAAGACAAAAATAGATAGTGATGCAGCCATGGTCCGGTGGGTCCTCAAAAAGAACTGACCAGATCATTCAGCCAGAGTAACACAATGGAAGCAACAACACATAGAAATATTATAGAATTAGACATCTACTTTGTCATATATTGAGCATAGAACATCAGGTACTCAACACTTTACATGCAAGATAACATGCCAGATTACAATACATTTGGAACTCTCAGAGTTATTCGGATCTCGAATCTTGAATTTAGAACCTCATCTAATTGATGTCCTCTAATGACTACAAAAAATTACATATATCCTCCGGAACACATCTGGGTCGACCACAAAAGCTTACATTAACCAAACAAGGAAAATGAAATGTGTAAGATAGGTTGGCCCCAAAACATGAAGAGCCCATCCGCCAAGAACAATCCAAAAGTGCAGACCACAAGGAAGGTTAGCCAAAGGCCTAGGAATATCAAGTATAGTGTCGAACTGATCTTTAATCCAAGAAGTCTCTCCAGAAAAGAAGAAATCTCAAACTTAGACGATAAGCTCAAAATTGCTCCAGAACCCAGAAATAGTTGCTCGAGAAAGAACAACTCACCGAAAAAGAACCCATGTGAACTAGAAATATGGAATAATGCACAGCAACATGCCTAGAACCTAAAAATATAATCCACAATGAAAGATAAACATTTATCAAAATACACTGAATGAAACACAAAAAACTGCTACATGAACTGTGTTTCCAGATTTTTACCTATAGGCTCAATCAGGTAGAGCAACTATGTTTTTTAAGCAAATGGTACATTTCAAAACATTTTATGCCACATTAAGCCATAAAAATGAGAAAATTTTACAAGATTACATGGATACAAATCATTGCATTCATGCATGTAAATGAAACATAAAAGATTTCATAATCTTCTGAAAAATGTAATTTTTATTGAATGGAAGAAAATACATGTGTCTCACACAAGAAGCCATGAGACTAACTTTTCTCATATGATGTCAATTAAAAGATAAAATATGCATAAATGAGAAAATGTAAAAGAAGGGAAGCATGCATATGAGGAAACCAGTCATTGCCTGAATGAGTGGTACTGTTGGTGTGTTTTGTTGCTCCTAGTTGCTTGGCTTTGTTTCTTGACCCGACTCTTGCTTCTAGATGTCCTCTAGCTTCTTGCATAGATGAGAACAATGAGTTAGAAAAATTGTTCTAAGCAATGAATGATTAAGAGAAACAAAATACACCCTAGCTTCCTTCAGTAAAGAGATGCAATGCCTTGTTCAGGACAGTGTAAGAGGGTTTGAAGGTTAAGAGCAATAATGCACAGCGACAAAGTTTAATGTTTGGGGCAACGTTATCTACATCAGCACATAGTCAAATGTATCAAAGATGAAGTTTACGATGAGAAGACAACTTCAGGTTAATATATTTTATCCTCAATCAAAATAACCCTCATGTAAGTTCAATTCAACTTATTAACCTTGAAAGATCAAAGTGTAGACCCGGAGCAAAGACAAAGATACACACAAACACGAAACCCCAAATTTTTAAACTGATAATATGACAATTTTTTCACTGACCAACGACATCCATGAGAGGGTTTCTAACAAAGATCAAACACAATGAAATCATCAAATACAAATTTGCTAAAAGAAACAATCAAATTCGACAGTATAATAAAGAGAGCTATTCATTTTTTTTTAACCTCTGCCGTAGATGACAGTAAAGATAAAAGAGTAGTCACGATTTTAAAAGATCAGTGCAAGAATAATCAATGGTGTAAGATTGTTCAAATAAACAAACATTAACAGTGACTCACAAAGCATTGCATGAAGAATAGAAATTCTACAATAGTCATGTTAAGACTGAGAACTCACCTGGAGCGCATAGCAGCAAGAAGAGTCATTGCAGATCTCATGGCCGCCATGGAGGTTGTCAAAACCTCTCGGCCTCAAGCTTCTTTAGGAATTTTTGATGGAAATGAGATGTTTCATCTCTTTCATCGAATTTTGTTTTAGGGTTAGTTTTTGCCCTAAGGGAAAAAGCCGAACCTTATGTTTTTTGGTGGGATATTTTATTATAATAAAACCTTGTAGTTCATTTCCACCGTGGGATAAGACTTGTGTCTTATGCTTTCTTCAAACTCTTTGCCTCAATACAAGGATCTTTAGGATTGTTTAAATGATTTTGAATCGCTTATTTTCTTTTTGATTCTTGTAATTATTGTTGAATGTAATAGGAGAAATATTCACTAAAGCAGTTAATGAAGGATCTTTATTTGAATATTTTCTTATTTGCATTTATTTTATGAGTCAAGGGGGGGGGGCGGTTTGAGACATTTAAAGAGTTTGAGAGCATGTAGGGTGGTTAAGTTGGTTTGAGAACATATAGAGGGTATATAAGGACTCTTTATGAGCCAGTTTGGTCTTATTATTGCATTTTTGAGAAATTTATGGTTTGATTAAGTCATGTTTGACTTTTTCACACATTTGGAGCACATGTAGAAAGAATATAGGTCCTAGATTTGAGGCATTTTGAATGCATCTGACCCTAGTTTGTTGGGAGTTCCTATTCTTATGGATCTTTTGAAGGAAGATTGGACGATATATTGATGTTTGTAAATCATTCTTGAGTTAGTTCCTAATTATGCAGTTTGGAGCCTTAGTGACTTCTAATAGTCCATTGTCCTCTCTTATTGCCATATTTTTGGAACTCATATATTTTGATATTGATAAAGCTACCTTGTAGACTTGTGACAGTTTGATCTCTTCTTATTCTTGCAGAGTTGTGTATTTTCTGATTGATCGAGTTATCAGTGAAGAGTTTTTCCCTTCCTTATAATTTTGTCTCACTATATTTATACCTTTTTTGCAAAAGTGTCATGTGCAGGTTTCAAGTTATCTCTAAGTTACTGAGTAATCTCATTCAGACCTTCTTGTGAAATATTTATGTGTGTGCATGTCTTGAATAAGTTATATTATCTTATTGTTTTTAGTATAGTTTTTAGAGTGCTTCAACTTTCTAATTATCATAAAATTAGAAATTTTTGTGATTCACATAGTATTTCCTTTTAGTTTGTAGAAGTAGGATTTTGCATTTTTAGTTATCTTGTTACCCTTTTCCTAAAAAAATAGTAGTTTCAAAGTGACCCCATGTTTCTCCAGAAAGCTTAGTTTCAAACTTTGTAGAGAGTGAATTTCTAGGAGATAACAAACTGAACAAGAACAAAACTAATGAATTTTTTTTTCATTGATGCAATATTTCTCATAAAGCACGGATGCTCCTATATTAGACACCCCAGGTAGAAAGCAATGTTCCATGAGTGGAAACTCATGAATGTCAAAAAGGATTCAAAATAAGAACGCTTTGCTTATTTATGATCCAAACATCTTCCTTGTTTGTGAACCGCTTCCTTTCCTCTTTCGGAACCCCATCCATTTTCTCCAAGTTATGTTTCTCTTTGTTCTTCTTTTCTTGCTTCTTATCTGTACACTATCTCTTCTTACTACTTTTCTCTTTACTCTGTAACTCAAATTTGTTTCTACTATAAGACATCATCCGGTCTACCAACGTAAACTTATAGCCATTCGGTTCCATCTGGCTATTAGACTTATCTACTAGATCCTTTTGTAAATCCATGCCACCAATCAAGGTAGCCTCTGTAACCAGCTTCTCATTACTGCAATTCTTCCCAAGACTCAAATTTCTCACTTCTTTCTCCTTCTCCCTCAAGGAATTCAAAGTGAACTTCTACCCATCCTTCTCAATAGTGATCAGGTTTCTTCTACAATCATAAATATATCTTCTATCAAACTACCAAGGTCTACCCAACAAAAAATGACAAGCACTCATAGACACAACATCACATAAGACCTCATCTCTAAAAGATCCAATATTTAAATGCACTAAACTCTGCTCCTTTACTTCTAACTTTTGATCATCTTGTAACCAACTCACCTTTTAAGGACAAGGATTCTTAAGCCTCTGCAATCCAAGCTTCTCCAACATCTCCTCAGATACAAAATTATCAGTACATCCATTGTTCATAATAACCTTACAAGACTTACCACTTGATTTGCATACAGTCCGGAAAAGACTCCTCTAAGTAGATCTGGTATCTTCACTACTCTGCTCCATCAAGTTCCTCCTGAACATAAGAGATTCTCCCTACTCTGGTGCATTTTTAGATTTAGTGACGGTAGCTTCCTAATCCTCATTTGTCACACAATTTCTTGCCACCCCTTGATTGCACTCATAAGTTCTATGTCTGGTCTCTCCACATTTGAAACATCTACCCAAAAATCTTGTGTTGCTACTGCCATTGCCTTTTCTCTATGTCTTCTGATCTAGTTCTTTATTCAACTTATGTTTTTGTTCTTCATCCACTTTCTACTTCTCTGAACTGACACTCATCTTCTCCTTATATCTCTCTTTTTCTCTAGGGTAATTTGGTTGTCTTCTTTTCACTTTCTCCTTAGCTTTCAAAGCATATTGGTAAGCCTCCTCAACTATAGAAATCTTTAGCGTACTCATCTTATCCTGAATGTTAAATGCAAGTCCATTTATGTATCAAACCACCTTCTCCCTATCCATCTCTCTATGTATAGATCTAATCATCACCGTGTAGAATTCCTTAGTATACTCTTTCACACTCATGTTTCTCTGCTTCAGTTTCTGCAACTTCTTGATAAATTCTAATGCATAGTCTCTCAGAATGAACTAAGCCTTCAATCTTGCAACCATCTATCTCCACTTGGTGATCTTCATTTCACCATTCTCAACTATGTTTCTCTACAACTCTTTGCACCATAAGGCAACATGCCCTTTCAATTTAGTTTGTTCGAGCCTAACCCTCTATGGGTCCTTAATATCCTCAAATTCAAAGTAGTCCTCCAACTCTTCAATCCAATCAATCAAATACTCCAAATTCAACATCTCAAAATAGTTCAAAATCTCCACTTTATGTATTTTACTTGCTTGTGCCATTTCTCTCAAAAATATTTCCTCTCTTCCAACCTCCGGTCCTTTAGCCTCTTCCACTTCAAGATCTTCTCCAGCTTCTTCATATTCATCCTCAAACTCCAGATTCCTTTGTAAACCAACCAATGTGTTTTGGATCTTGTTCCTCATCTCATTCTTGAAATCCTCCATCATCTTCTCTACCCTCTGAGGGTTCATCCTTCTAGGCAACATCTCCTCCTTTACTTCGGTGCAACTTCCTCAACTCGGCAATCTCACTGTAGGTTTCAATTGCTTCACACTCACAACCTACCTCCACTCGATGATCTCTTCACCCAAAGGAATGCCTCAAGGTTTGCAACCAGATCTGATACCACTTGATGTAGCCATGGTCTGGTGGGTCCTCAAAGAGACCTGACTAGATCATACAGCAAGAGAAACACAACATCAACAACAAAAACACATATAAATATGATAGAATTAGATATCTTCTTCATCATATATTTAGCATAGAACATCTGGTACACTCACCGGTTATACACAAGCTAACACACCAGATTTCAATCCATCTACATAGATGTCTTGCGACCACCAACTTCAAGCCACAAAAATAAGCAATAACCAGCCAATTTAAGTGACAAAATTTCCTACATGAACCAATCAATTTAATATGGCAGCCATAGATTCGATGGGATTTACAAATATACCAACACATGGAAGCATTGCCTTCGTCATGGGTACTGTTTGCTCTGTTGTGAATCCTCTGCTCTTAAATCTTGCATCTTGTAACTGGACTGATACTAATTGTTAAAACAAAAGATAAATTGGAAACACACAAATTATGCACAACACAGTATTTAACATGGCTCACCAATTTGACTACATCCACCAGAAAGTAGAACAGAGATCCTTGTATTATTATTGCAGCTTCCATACATATGGCTTTGCCATCACATATATACGATAATCTTCAACAAAAGAGAAAGGGACAAAAATAATTTCAAAGATTAAAAGCATTGTCAAGCAAATAGATAAATGCTTGTTTTGCAAGGTTTCTTCATGTTTATGGCAAGTGGGCATTTGGGGACACAGTTTGGGCGAACCCAAACGCAAAGAAAAACAGTAATGAAGTAGACTATCAACGAAGAACAAAAGGCATACCAGAGGTCCATAACCAATAAGTCGATTGAAGTGCAGAGACGTCATGTGATATGCAGAGCTTGGATGTTACGAAGTTTCTTATCTGTGGATGTGGCATGGACTATAGACTATAGTTGGCATACTCTTCATAACCCACATCTTATCTGCAGGAAAAATAATAGAACCCAATTGCCAACTGATCATTTTAGCCATTCTTGCTCTACAGCCTTCTGCACAAACGGTGATCGCCAAAAACGAGTACCCGAGACCACTGTGTTTTCAGCCTTCACTTTGGAAATCTTGGGTTCTTTCACATTGGTATTCTTTCGCATTCGTAAGAGCGAATGCTTCTGCCAGTAATCTGCAATGCCTATCTCAGATTGCCAAAATGCTTTGTATCAAAATCTCAAGTAAAAAATGTACAGATTGTATATAACACATCTTCGAAAATAAATTTATGCAAAAAATTCCCATAGTTTGATTGGCTACAGCCTAGAATAATTGCAGTTTAAATGTTGGTGCCTCCTCTACAGTTCCCTGGCAGGAACTAATAATTTGATAGATTCAGCCTGTTGTACCTCATTCTTAGTTAGAGTGTTTTGTGAAGATTGGTTTGGCTATGGTCAGTGTTGTAGTGGACACACATGTAGGATTTACAACTGTGTCAATTGGTATAAACGAAAGAGACTGTGTCAATATGGTCCAAGGTTTAATTCTTTTCTTCTTCTACAGCAGTTTTTATTGTTGAGATTTTTCTTGGGGCCCGAACATGTTGATTCTATATTGCTCCTCCTGTTACAATACATTCTCATTGATATTCCTACTAAAAGCAAAGCTCTTTATCTTCTGTAACTCTGCATTTGAATCTTTTATTATTAATGAGAATTTTAGGTAAAAGATATTCAGCTTTCCTTCCAAGATGATAAATAAAATCTTGTTAATAAAAAATTAGAAAAAATACAACTCAAGGATAATAGGTGCCAAGGTTTATTCACAATTCAATCAATTACATGTATCGAATGAATGGAAAGGAAATAGTGAATGAAGGGAACACTAGGAGAGGATCCGGTTTTATTTATTCTATTTGACAACGAAATAGAAAAGAAGAGGAACGAGTATGGATTTCAGTGGCTGTCGTTATGCAGAGACTCTGAAGCAGCGGCTTGAACATTAGGATAGAGATTGAGGTCTGATAAAACAGCTTCCGATGGGTATTGTGGCGCTTGGCCGAGTTGCACATGCGCCCACTTCTCAGCCATTTCAGAGGACTTCTGTGCACATGGAACCTGGCATTTGGCCGAGACATGCACCGTAAACGTTATCAACAACACAAGAAGCAGTGTTCTCAGTTTCATATGCATCGAATTCTCCATATTTATTAAGTCAAATGGACACAAAAAAAATTATGTTTCAATTGAATAAGGAGTTCGTAGGTGAAGATCGATATGAAATCCAAGGCAGTGTTGTTATTCATTTATAGAGACACCCCCACCTTTAATGAATACAGTAGGAAACTTTTCTTCAATTAGGCATTCAAACTACTGTAGCGTAGTGGAGACGAAACAATTTACACGCTAGAAGGTTAGACTAACTGACTATGTCTTAAGAAAAGAACAAATAAATGCCACCAAATAATGTCTAGTAGGATCTTTCCAGAAGCTACGAAATACTATCTAATAAATTTATGTTTTGGATTTATGTTAGAAACATTTTAGGCATTAGAATATTATTTTTTAATTATTATTTAGTTTTGTCTTTAGTATTTTATATTATTGCAATGTATTATAATTATAGTAAGTTTGTGTATGATTGGATTTCTATATATTAGTCTATGTATGTCACTAATATGATTTTTAATGTTTATTTATGCTCTAGGATACATTGAATCTTGATTCAATTGACATGTTTTTTCTTACAATAATCACTTATCTATTCGCCATTGCATTGTAGTGTGCAATGGTTACACCAAGGAAATTTTTGTTTAGTTTTAAGAAGATTGATAAAAATGTTAGAAATAATGTAGATAAAGTTGACTCTTTATATTTGAATTTAAAATATTTTTTTAATGAAATTTTATCATTTTTTAAAAGCACAAATATATATTGTAGAAAAAGTTGACAAATTACTTTGCTTTTGTTATTGTAACAATCCGTGCAATTAACAGAATAATGTTCATTTCCTTACACAATTCAATTTTGCAAACTATATGAAATTGGAAGTACGTAATAATAAAATATTATCAGAAAAAAAGAAAATTATTTGTGCTTGTAAAGAAACAAAAAGAGATACAATCAATAAGAAGAAGAAAATAAAATATCAGTTTTGTTACATGCCTAATTTTTGAACATTGAACAACAAGTACGGGACATTGAATACTTTTCAAATCACTCGCTATACTACAAGTTTTTGGGAATGAGGGTTTCATTGCATTTTTTGGAAAACTGGTCGCAATGGACATGGGCACCAGAAGGGGAAATGGAGATTATGCTTTTGGCAAATAACTACTTCATGGTTACTTTCAACTGCATGGAGGATAGCAATAGGGTCTTTGAAGGAGTCCTGTATTTTTACAACCAGGTGGGAATATTTATCAAACCTTGGCATGCGGGGTTTTATCCTTCAGAGGAGCTCCCAAATAGGGTTCCGGTGTGGGTTCGGTTACCACGTCTTCCAGTGGAATGTTGTCGGGAGGATGTGCTACGGATCCTCGCCACTCTGCTTGGGAGGCCAGTGGGATTGTCGTTGCAAACTCTGGGGAGAAAGGTAATGACCTTTGCACATATCTATGTTGAAATAGAACTTAGTAAACCCTTGCCAGATGCTATAGATATGTGTGCAGGCTCATATTCTTGGGTTCAATAGTTAGATTATGAGACTTTACCTTTCGCTTCTGTATGTGTCATGAGTATGGTCATTTACAGCATAAGTGTCCTAGATACAAACTGATGGTGTGACAACCTCAACAGTCAGAACCGAGCCTTGATAAAGTTGAGAAAGGGAAAGCTGCCATGTCGAGTGTGGTAGAGGGTGCTAATGGTTTTGTCTCAGTCAAGATAAAGAACAGGAACAGAGGACAAAAGAGACCCTTACAGGAGAGACGTGAGGAGGATACCTTTAACAGATTTGAGGCCTTAGATGACTTGAGCCATCAGGAAGTAAATTCGGGGTTAACCCCTCTAGATCAGGGTGCATCAAGAGGGGTTCCGAAAAGTATAATGGAGGAAGCTACCCAGACCCTACTAATGGTTGGAAGCCAGTAGATGGAGATGGACTAGATAGTAGGGGTTCAGTTGGGCCTGGCTTTTGGTATTTAGGTGAATCTGGCTGAGGGGGAGGGTTCTCCGATTGCTTTGAAATTGGAACCGGCTAGGGTTGAGAGTAATAAATCTGCCATTCACTTGGGTCTACATCAGAAAGATATTAAGAAAAGTGCTTCAGAGAAGAGCTCAAAGGTTGGCAGAAAGAAGGATCTGGATAAGATCAAATTGATGGGGGAGAATTTGGTTGAGTCAGGGTTAGTGAAGACTTTGGATTCACACTTTTCCAACCCTCCTAAATGATTGTGCTCTCATGGAATGTAAGGGGCTTGAACAATGGCCCTAGACAAAAAGTTGTTCGGGATTTGATTAGGAATCATTCCCCTGATGTCCTTTTCTTGCAAGAAACTAAACTTTCAGTGGAAAGCATGATGGGTCTCATGCCAAAGCTGTGGGGGCGAGGTGAGTGTCAGTGTGTTGGGGCAGCTGGTTCCTTGGGAGGAGTGGCCTATCTTTGGAACCCTTTAAGATTCCACCCTGTCTGGTGGGCTACCTCCAGATCCTCGTTATCCGGGGTGCTATCTAGTCTTGAGACCGGGGACCTCATCTTGTTTTTGAATATCTATGCTCCCACTAATCTTTAGGGTAAGAAAAACTTATGGTCTAATGTTTTTGGTATGTGAAGGTTGGCCCCTTTTCATCCTTGGATTATGGTAGGAGACTTCAATGCCATCTTGGAGTTGAGTGAAAAAGAAGGGGGGTGTAATGCAATTGGAAACTTCTTCTTTCCTTTTCCAGGATAGTATCTCCTTGCTACAGCTAGTTGATATCAAGCCTAGTAATGGTTTGTTCACTTGGAACAACAGGAGGGTGGGAGAGAATTGGATTGCTGAACGGTTGGATCATTTTCTGGTTTCTTGTTTTTGGATTGGCGGGGAGTGGTCCACAAGTTTTGAGATTTTGGACTGGAGAGGGTCGAATCACTAGCCTATCAAGCTAGTTTCGTCTTCAGCTCGGGTGGCCCATTCACCTTCATTCAAATTCCAACTTATGTGGCTTTGGGACCCTTCCTTGTAGGTTCTTGTTGCGGACTAGTGGAGGAAAGGGAGGCCGGCCTTTGGCACTGCAATGTACTCTTTTGCCAAGCAGCTGCAATTTGTTAAGCTTCAGCTTAAACAGTGGAACCGACAAGGTTTCAGGAATATTTTTCTTGAGAAGAAAGCGGCTCAAATTGTGTTGAATCAGATCACCAATGAAATCAAAGAGCATGGTTTGTTTGAGGAATTGCTTAGAGAGGAAGACAGGGTTGTCAAGGCAGTAAAGCAATGGGAGCTTAAGGAAGAAATATATTGGAAGCAAAGAGCTCGTATTGATTGGCTGAATGAGGGGGACAAGAACACTAGTTTCTTTTTCAACTTAGTGAAAGCAAGAAGACATAGAAATTCCATTCCTATTCTGGTTAATGACAAAGGTGAGCAATGCTTATCCTTGCAAGAGATGTTTAGGGAGTCTCTCTAGTTTTTCCAGTCCCTCTTTAGGGAGGACTCTTAGGGGGAAACAGTGGAGGAGAATTTGGTTCTGTCTTGCATCCCTTCTTTTGTCTCGAGGGAGATGAATGAGCAGCTTTTGTGTCCCACTTTGCTGGAAGAACTTGAGAGGATTGTCTCCCACATGAGGAAAGGAAAGGCTCCTAGACCAGATGGGTTCCCGGTTGAATTCTTTCAAGAGTTTTGGGATATAATTAAGCTGGATTTATTGGAAGTAGTCTAGGAGTCCCTGAGGAATAAGCAGATGCTTAGGGCATTGAATGCAACCTTCATTGCTCTAATCCCCAAGTGTGAAGGGGGCGACCGGTTAGGCTAGTTTTGCCCTATCTTCCTCTGCAATGTGATTTATAAGATCATCTCTAAGCTGATAGTGGATAGATTGAAGAAGTGCCTAGGGAATGTTATTTCTGAGGAGCAAAGTGGGTTTGTGTAAGGGTGCTAAATTATGGATGGGGTGGTCATTCCTATGGAGACCATTCATTTTATGGCAATCTCCAAGGAAAAAGCTATGTTTATCAAGCTAGATATGGCTAAGGTGTATGATAGAGTTTGGTGGTCCTTCCTTCAGAAGATCCTCAGGGATTTTGGTTTTGCTAATGAGTGGATCCAATGGGTTATGAGTTGTGTTACATCCATCTCTTTCTATGTGCTTATCAGTGGAGACCATACTGAGCTATTTGGTGCTTCTAGGGGTCTACGCCAAGTGGATCCCCTCTCACCTTATTTATTCATTCCTCTTGCTGAGGGTCTGGGGAAGTTGATTAAGCATAATGTGGGTCTGGGTACTATTTATGGTTGGAGATGGGGTAATGACTTGCAGTTGCAGTCTCACTTGCAGTTTTGTGGAAGGTACAACCCTTATGGGGCTAGCTCAGATTAATGAAGCTACTAATTTGCATAAGGTCGTGGATGTTTATCTTGCGGCTTCTGGCCAGATGCTCAATGAGGATAAATCTTCTATCCTCTTTTTCAACACTCCTAAATCTATTCAAAGGAGGATTGCTCTTATCTTGAGATTCCAAGTTGGCTCCCTGCCCTTGACGTATTTGGGCATCCCTATTTCTCCTGGCAACCCTCCTAGGGAGTCCTAACAGGGGATCTTGGATAAATTCCACGTGAAGGTTGAACATTAGACTCATATATAGTTATCCTTTGCAGGGAGGGTTCAACTGATTCAGTCGGTGGTTCAGGCTCTTTCGATCTATCGATGTATGCTTCAGGTGGGTCCTAAGTGGTTCTTGCAGGGTTTGGACTCTCTGGATAGGCAATTCTTATGGGCAGGTAATCTCACCTCTTCCAAATGGAGTCTGGTCAATTGGGACTTGGTATGTAGCCCGAAGCAATCGGGGGGGCTTGGGTTAAGGCAGTCTATTCTTTTTGGGGAAGCACTTGCAGCTAAATTGTATTGGAGGTGGTATGTTGAGCAAGACCGAGGTTGGGCCAGGATTTTGGCCAACAAATATATGCAGAGGATGCTAATGGAGGAAATCCCTAGATATCCACTTGAAGGAAAGGTCTCATCGATCTGGTACACTCTGAAGAGGGGGGCTTCTCTCATTAAGGTAGGGCTTTTTTGGATTTGCAGAAGGGGGGAAGAGGTCCTTTTCTAGAATGATTCTTGGGATGGATACCCTCCCATCCTTGATTAATTTCCTAACCTTGGAAACCTAGGCTAGAGGTTTTTGGAAGCAGGATGGTCAAGGGTGAGTGACTTTAAGGCTGTCTATAAGTGCGGTCAGTTGGATTTGGAGCGGTAGAAGACTCCTAATGAATGGCTGATTGTTGAGATGGAGGAAGAGTGTGCAGAGTTGCAAGGCATTTTGGCAAATAGACATTGTAGCTCCCTTAAGGGTAGGGATGGGCTTGCTTGGTCTCCAAATCCTAAGGGCATTTTTTCTGTGGCTAGTGGATACTGGGAATTGTTAAGCCGAAGACTTGAGGGAAGAGAAGTGAACTGGTGGAAATAGGTGTGGAATAATGCTTCTTGGCTAAAGTGTAATTGCTTTGCCTGGACTTTAGCTTGGAACATATATCTAACTTGGGACAATATCCACAATCAAGGATTCTTGGGGCCTTCTATTTGTGTTTTGTGTGGTAACAAAGAGGAAGACTCCTCACACCTGTTCTTCAGATGCCCCTTCTCTATGCTTATATGGCACTATTGGTAGGGGGTGTGGAAGCATCCTTGTGTCCATGTGGATTCTCTGGTGGAGTTTTGGAGCAGTTTGGGCAGACCTCCTATTCTATCCTCCTTCCTCCAGACGGTCTGGTATATTGGGCCCATCTTCATTCTGTGGCAGATCTGGCTCGAAAGGAATAGGAGGATCTTTCACGAGGCCAAATTTTTTGTTCAACAAGTTTGGAATAGGATCACTTCTATGATTCGGGAGACAGTGGAAGCTAAATGTGAGGTGAATTTCCCACTAGGTAGAGATGAGGTGAATATTATGAGTAGGCTTGGCTTGCAGGAGTTGTCTCCTACCTCTACTTATGTCAGGAGAGGTAGACGGGCTATGAAGAAGGTGCAAAGGGTGGGAAGGTGGATACCCCCTCAGGATGAGTTTATCAAGATTAACACTGATGGCTCATCTAGGGTTAACCCAGGCCCTACTGGAGTAGGTGGTGTTGGTAGGAATAGCAGGGGGGAGGTTGTTTTCTTCTTTTCGGTGCATAAAGGGTGGCAATCTAATAATTTTATGGAGGGTTTTGCGATTCTCTATGCACTTGAGCGGGCTTTGGCGTTGGGTTGTAGGAAGGTGATTTGTGAATCGGATTCACAAATTGTTGTTAACTTGTTGTCTGATTAGAAGGTGAGTGGGATTTAGTGGCAGTTGGCAGGGATTGTTTAGCAGATTCTCCAAATTAGCTCTTTAATGGAGTAGGTGTCCTTCATCCATATTCCTCAAGAATGGAATAGAGTGGCTGACCGTTTGGCCAAGTGGGCCTCGAAACATGATAGTGATTGGAAAGTTGAAGGTTGGGAGCATCTCTCTGGGTCTTATTGTCATGAATTCTAGAAGATTTTCACTGAGGACATGGATGGTTTTGAAGCTGGTTGATTTGTGGCTGGGTTGGTATTTCTTCTTTGGGGCCTCGGGGCTCTAATTCTTTTTGTAGTGCTTGTCTCTATTCTCAATGAAGTTTTTAACCTTTTAGTCTTTAAAAAAAAAAATTTGAACATTGAAGATTGAATAATTGTAGATAAAGTAATAAAATAAAATAAAAAGGAACAATTACTTTAATGATTTGTAAGTTAACAAAATATAGATTCAAACACAAAAATGATAAATATACAAAAAGATAGGTTTTCATTTTAGTGAAATTGACTAAAGTATGTGGTTGAAGGAGCAAACCTGGACTTCTTTTAACTTTTGCTTGATGATCTTGCACTTGGTAATTCTAGAAATTTTCATGCCGAAAGGGAAAAATGGTGATTGAAAGCACTTTCAGTCAAACTATTATAGTATGCTACCTATTATTTCTTCTTTTTAGATAAAAGTTTATCCGAAATGATAAATTTGAATTCTATGATGGAAGTTTCTATCTCTCACATATAGAAGTAGTATATATCATTTCCTATGCTACAGGCTACCTCAAAAGTGGCAATTGTCATGCGGGAGTGAAAAAATAGCGATTGAAAGGGCTTTCAATTTGACTATTATAGTATGCCACCCATTATTTTTGTTTTTGAAATAACAACTTATCTATAATGGAAGTTCTCTCTGGACATGTAAAATCAGTGTATATCATCTCCTATGCTACAAGCCTTTCATTGGAATTAGAATGTTTGAAAAAGTGGTAGCTACTCCATGTCATTGATTCAAAACAGATTTTTTTGTTCTTTATGTAATCATAGTTGCTAGTAACTTATGATTGAGCAACTCTATACAAGAAAAAATAATAATACTATTAATAGTAGAGATATTTGTAAGGTATCAGAATTGACTATCACAATCTTTTGTTTTAAAGATCAATTTCGTACTAAAGATGATAAAATCTTCTAACTCAATTGGAAGCCAACCAATAAGTGTAGTACTTGAATCATAAATTTGAATGTGTGATAAACACATCATTCCTAGCTTTGTTTAAGTGAAAGTGAAACAAAAAATAATAATTATTAATATTATTTCATTTTTAGCTTGAACATGAATTTGTGGAATATAACACACGAGCCTATTGCCTTTATCTTGACAAAATTAAAAATTAAAAAAGCTACTTCTTGAATGTTAAGAAAACAAATTATTAGCTAAACCCATACATGTTTAGTTAATAATGAATAGTGGTTAACTTTGAATAAATTTATGTCATAAACTAATAAAATAAACATCGATAGCACTAAAACCCTACATACATTGAGATAAGTGGCTAAAACATGTTTGCTAAACTAGTTTAAACTTGAAATTTATGAGAGCAAAACTCAAATTGCAACTTAGATCTTTAATTTTGAAAAAGTGTCCAAGTGTTTAAAAACTCTAACTACATCGCATGTTGTTGTTGATCCTTTTTTTCCATATCTTATGATTACCCTACTTTTGGAAAACTTATAGATAAAAGTATATTTATCCATTTTTTTTTCAATTGACAAAGAACCCGGATACACTACCATTCAAGTGATTTGATAAATAAAAATTAAAATATGAGCACACAACATCTTAAATTTCTTTCCTTTTAACTAGTCTCTTTATTTCACTTGCTTCTCTTAATCATATGGTTGGTAATTGAATAAATCATTCTTTTGTTGATTATTGCTAATTATGAAAAAGGAAGTTCTTACTCTTGTGTTCATGTTGGTGTTGAAAAATGAAAGTAGGTTATTTTGTTGCATGTTCAAGTGTTTGTGCTATATCTAAAATGCAACAAATTGTTTGATGCAATATTAGCACAATAAAATGTGATTTGTGCACAACTACCACCCTAACTTTCTCTTTGGGCCTTTTTTCACATCTAAAAAAAATATGTTAATATGGCATCTTATATTTTTCAACATCTCAACAAAAACCATGTTTATATGGAATCATATTTAAAGATGTAGACTTGAAAATTTAATTCATAGAAGTGACCTGGCAAATAAATTACTATAAAAAAATTAGGAGTGGTTTAAAATTGATATGTAAGATTACCCTCTCTCCATCTCTTCTTGTTTATCTCTAGTTCTCCTTGTTTGTCTATCTCTTTATCTCTTTCCATCTACCTCTCTCTCTACATCCCATTATCTCTTAGAAAATTAAAAATAATAATTAAAGGATATTAGAATTAATTTAATTTATATTTGTTACCTTCTTAAAAAATTATTTATTGTAGAATAGTTATAGTTGAATTTTATTTTTATTTCTATAATAAAATAAAATTCATCCTAAAACTTAAATTAAATGCTTAGAGAGATCAAGAGAGAGAAACTAACTTTTGATTACTTATTTCATGCTAATAATTTAAGGATAGTGTGTATCATTGAGAAATTATGGTTACCGTGGAATTCCATTTGATTAGGGAGAGACATAGAGAGATAAAGAGATAGAGATATATAAATATACTGATAGAAACATATAAAGAGAAGAGACACAAATCAATAGATAGAGAGAGGGAGATGGAGTAATATAGAAAGAAAAATAGGGATAGGGAGAGAGATAGAGAGGAGTAAGAGGAAGATAGAGAGAAATAGAGAGAGATATAGATATCATACAAGAGAGATGGGGTGAATATGAGGGAGAGAAAGAGAGATGGAGAAAATGATATATTAATAGAAATAGGAGAGAGATATATGGAGACATAGATGGAGAGGAGAGATTGAGAGAAATAAGGTGATAGACACAAGTAATAGAGAAAGGTTTAGAGAGAGGGAAAGAGATAGAGATAGACATAAGCAGGAAAAAAAAATGAATGTGTGTATGAGTTAGAGATATGAAATAATATTAATAAAAAATAGCATATCTTACTTTATATTTTTTGTTTGGCTTACACTTGCACAAAGCTAGGAATGACGTGTTTTTGACGCACTCAAATTTATGGTTCAAGTACTACACTTATTGTTTGGCTTGCACTTGAGTTAGAAAATTTCTTTATCTTTAATACATAGAATTGATTTTTAGTACATAGAATTTTATTATCTCTCCCTCTCCCTTTCTCTTCCTCCCTCGCATTATATCACTAATTATTACCAACCACTTTGGTAAAAAAATTTGTAAGATATTGTCATATCTTTGTATTTAAAGACATCTAATACTATACTAAATCACATGATGTAAGAACCTAAAGGTTAAACAAGGAGAATTTATGGAGCATGCAAGTGGCTTATATGAAAATGGTGTAGATTTTTATTCTTTCCTCTTTAGGCTATTATATTTGATGCATCTATTGATCTCTCCCTTTCTTGTTCCCTCCCTATCCCTTATCTATGTCTAATACTCTCTTATTCAATTCATGTATATCTCTATCCCTCCCTTAGTGTATCACCCCCTCTATATCTCTATATCTACTTCTCTCTATTTGTTTAAATCTCATATTTTTTCTCTCCCTTTACCCATTTCTCTATATCTCCTTATATCTCTATATATGTATCTCTCTCTATCATTGATTTAGGCTTTATGTGTTAGTTCTTTTTTTCTTTGTGAAATTGCAAAAAGAAATGTTTGTATTGCAGTGATTTGAGAAACAAAATAAGGCAAATAAATAGAACAACATCTGATGGAAAACACACCGTAAGGGTGGTTGCATAACTGGTAAACTAACTAACTACCACCTTAACTAACAACCTAATGAATTAACACTAACAGTACCCCCTTAATACATTAGGGTTACAAATAAAGTTACTTAAAAATAGAAACTGTACTTTGCCAAGAGGCTTAGTGAGTACATCTGTAACTTGGGAAGAGGAAGGAAAAAACTTGAGTTGAGTATTGTGCTCGAGAACCTATTCCCGAATATAGTGATAATCCACCTCAATGTGTTTGGTGCGTTCATGAAAGACAAGATTCTTAACATTTTTTAAAACACCTTGATTGTCACAGAACAGTATGGGTGGATGATCATCTGAAATATCCATATCAGAGAAAATGCAACAGAGCCAAACCACCTCGTGGACAACCTCCCGAGCAGCTCAATATTCAGCTTCAGTGGATGAAAGAGATGTGACATTCTATTTCTTACTCAACGAAACAGGGCCAAATCCAAGATGAATAATATAGCCTGAGGTTGATTTGCAATCATCTAGAAATCCAGCATAATCTGAGTCAGCATATCCCTGTAAGAAGAATTCCTCATTCTTCTTATAGTCTAGACCATACTCAAGAGTACCTCAGACATACCTCAACACATGCTTGGCTTCCATCTAATGACATTTCTTTGTTTCCTGCATGAAGTGAGATAGATAGCTTATAGCAAAGCACAAATCGGGTCTGGTGTAGGTCAAGTAAATGAGACTTCCAACAAGTTGTCGATATAGAGTCCCATCTACTTGAGGCGAATCCTGGAAATGAGAAAGTTGTAGACCTTTCTCCATAGGAGTTGAGACGGGTTTACAATATACCATGCCAAAATTGTCCAAGAGTGTCTTGGCATATTTCATCTGAGAAATAAATATATGATAATCCTGCTGCCAAAATTCTAAACCAAGACAATAATGAAGTAGTCCCAAATCAGTCATATCAAAAGATTTCTTTAGATCATGCTTGATAGTATCAATGAGATTGTCGAAGCTCCCTGTAATAACCAAATCATCCACATACACCACAAGTATGACAATCTCTATGCCAATCTTCTTGATATACAAATTAGGATAAGAGGGACTACGGATAAAACCATGTTGTAAGAGATGTCCATCTATTTTAATGTGCCAAGCCCGAGGGGCTTGTTTAAGTCCATAGAGAGATTTGATAAGACGACATACCTTGAGAGGATTTTGTTCATCGAGAAAGCCATCAAGTTGGACCATATACACTTCTTCTATAAGATCACCATTCAAGAAGGCACTCTTGACGTCCATCTGATGAAGCTTCCATCCTTGTTGTGCAACAAGAGCACATACCACTCAAATAGTTTTAAGCTTTGTAGTGGGTGCAAAGGTTTCTTCAAAATCAATACCCTCTTGCTGAGCATATCCTTTTGCAACAAGACACACCTTGTACTTGTTGATGGATCCATTTGCCTTATACTTTTTTTTGAAGACCCATTTGTAGCCTATGGGTTCTTTTTCTGGAGGTAGATCAACAAGATCCCATGTATGACTCTTCATTAGAGACTCATATTCAACATACATGGCATGCTTCTAATGAGGTTGACTGAGAGCCTTAGATATGGTGTCAGGTTTAGTACTTTCTTCAATTGAACTCATTAATGCTAAGTTCACTTCATTTCTGGTGTGACTGCGGGTCAGTATCCTGGTAGAAAGATCAAGAAGAGAACTCAAGTGAGAATCACAAAGTAATGATTGCACTTCTTTGCTGGTGTGACTGCATGTCTCTATCCCAATAGAATGTTTGAAATTCTCCACTATACCCAGATCATCCTGGAATCCTTCATCTGCACTAGGTGATTCAGACTCATCATCAGTTGGAGAAAAAATCTTATGAGAGGAGGATGGAGATTGTGTAGGCAAGCGAGAATCAAAAGTTGTTTCATCAAATACCACATCACGACTAACAAGAAGTGTAAGTGTCTCAGGATCCAAGAGACAATATGCCTTGGACTATGAACTATAGCCCAAGAAGATACATGGAAGTGTCTTAGAATCTAGTTTCTTGCATTTCTTAGCTGGAACATGCATATAGGTAGTACAACCAAATACTCGCAAATGAGAAACTGATGGCTTATGGTCACTCCATACCTCTTTAGGTGTTTGATGTTGAAGAACCATTGTCAGAGCCCGATTGAGAAGATACACAATAGTTTGAACTACTTCAACCCAATATTGTTCACCTAACTTGGCTATGGCAAGCATGCAGCAAGCCATCTCTAAAATATTCTGATTGTGCTGCTCGATAACACCATTCTATTGAGGGGTATAGGGAGCAGTCAAATGATGCTTAATACCATGCGCCTACAAGAACTCCTCAAATGCATGAACGTGAATTCCCCCCGCGATCTAAGCAAAGAACAGGAAGAGGCTTGCCAGAGTCACGAACAGCCTGATGGTAGAACTCACGAAAGCGGGAGAAAGCTTCACTTTTCTGATGAAGGAAGAAAACCCAAATCTTTCGAGAGAAGCCATCAACAAATAGCTGAAAATAGTGGCAGCCCTAAAAAGATGCAAGAAAAGGCCTGCAAAGATCAGTATGAACAAGAGCAAGATGCTCGATGGCATGATAGGAACTGAATAGAAAGTCATCGTGATGCTGCTTCCCTGTAAGACAACCAGAACAGATAGGGAACAAAGAGGAGAGCAGAGGAAGACCCTCTACCATGGCATGGGATTGGAAAAGAGAGAGAGAGCAAGCAGGAAGATGACCATATCGGTAATGCCAAAGAGAAGTGGACTCAACAGTAGAAGCACAAAGAGCAATTCCATGAGAAGAGGCAACATCAAGTGCAAAGAGATGACCCTGTTTGAAACCATGAGTAATGATCTCACCATCGCAAGAAATAAGATAGGGCTTAATACCAACTTGAACTTGAAATTCTACCTTAAGTTTGTGATTTAGAAGTTGACTGATAGACAAAAGATTGCTAGTAAAACCAGGAACATAAAGTACATTGGAAAGAGAACAACTGCCTTCAGTAAGAGGGATATTAATAGTACCAATGCCTTTAGCAACATATTCCTTATCATCAGCAATACGAATGAGATCACCAGTTGGAGTGGAATTCAAAGTATCAAACAAACCTTTATCTCTAGTCATGTGTTTACTAGCACCAGAATCAATTAACTAGACATGCCGTGAAGAGGGAGATGTTTGAGAAATAAAGACCAGATTCGGATGAACAACAGAAGTAGGAGCAGGAGCAGACACATCTTCATCGGAGGGCCCATCAAAGATGTCATCTTGCTGAGTAGCAACATTTCCTTGCTGATGTCGTCGACCACGAGATGAACGAGAATGACTATGGCCAGATGTACCTTCTTTACTGGATGCACCTTGAGTAAGACCATTGTACCAACAATGATCAGTATCATGAGTAGGAACATTACAAATAAAACACCATCTAGTGGAAGACTTTGTTGGTGGCATAGGTGGTGATGACTGTATCTGAGACTATGAAGATCGTCATCAGTGTCGACAAGAGACAAGAACTTTTTCCTCAAATTCCTCATGCAATGAGTGAATAGCCTCTTCCTGTTGAAGCAAATTGACAAGCTCTTCAAAAGATACCTGTTGTTTGGTGATATTTAAAGTGGTAACAAAAGTCCAAAACTTGGAAGGAAGAGCACGTAAAGTGATGGGAATGATCATCTTATCCTCCACTATTTCACCAAGAGCCACTCGTTCCGCCCGAAGAATAGACACACGATAGAGAAAATCAGCAACCTTTTCACCGGCTGACATGAGAAGAGTATGCAGCTGAGACTGCGAATGAAGAATTTTAGTCTGACTCTTTGCGTCAAAGATGGTGGAAAGTGCATCCCAGGCTGCCTTGGATGTAGTTGCATCTTGAATATAAGGTTGAACCTCATCGGAGATGCTGAGAGTGATAAGCATCAATGCTTTATTATCAACTTTATCAAACATTTTTTGTTCATTAGCATCAGTTTTGTGTCGTGTGATAGTACTTGAGATAATCTCCCATAGTTCTTCAAATTGAAGAATGGTCCTCATCTTTGTTTTCTAGGCAGCATAATTACATCCTTTAAGAAGCTAAGTGTCGGAGAAAAGAATCTGTGGGGCAGACATGATAAAAACAATAATAACAAAGAGCAAACACAACAATGCTTATTATGATGGTATTGTTTTTAGGGACGAAGAGTCCACATACATGTATGAAAAATAGTCTTATTTTAAGATGACAAGAGGCAAAATGAGAATGGTAAGCACATGCAGTGAGACAGGGACGCTTTGGTGAGCGTTCTACCTATTCTTCATCATCTACATCATAACCGGCTTCAAGTTGCACATTAATCTGTCTGACTTGACAACAAACATCAAACAGAAAGTATTCAAGGAGTCCATTGCAGATTAATTCATCAAACGCAAGGTTTCCATTATTTCAAAGAGAATCAAGCAAAGCGAAATAGAAGCCTATGCTATCTTTCACAACTTGTTGTGCTCCATGATTACTCTCCACACTACATGCATCTTTAGGTGTTGTCGACATTCACTACTCGCCAAGCCAACGTTTATAAAACTTGCTTCTTTTGTATGCACCAAAGACTCAGAACAGAATCACCTTCCTTCAGTGCACTGTTCCCTTACTGGATTTGATACCAAATGAAATTGCAGAAAGAAATGTTTGTATTGCAGTGATTTGAGAAACAGAACAAGGCAAATAAATAGAACAGCATCTGATGTAAAACACACCATAAGGGTGGTTGCATAACTGGCAAACTAATTAACGCTAATGAATTAATGCTAACATTTTGATTGTTAATATTTCTCTTGGGGTGATTCTATATTGCTGCTTGTGGTAAAATACATTCTCATTGATATTCCTACTAAAAGAAAAACTCTTTTATCTTTTGTAACTCTCTGCATTTCAATCTTTAAATATTATTAATAATAATTTTAGGTAAAATAGATTCATCTTTGCTTCCAACATGATAAATAAAATCTTGTCCTAAAAAAAATTAGAAAAAATACAATGATTTCAAGAATACATCTCTGGGGCAATAGGTGCGCCAAGTTTTATTCACAATTCAATCAATTACATGCATCGAATGAATGGAAAGGAAATAGTGAATGAAGGGAACACTAGGAGAGGATCCGGTTTTATTTATTCTATTTGACAACGAAATAGAAAAGAAGAGGAACGAGTATGGATTTCAGTGGCTGTCGTTATGCAGAGACTCTGAAGCAGCGGCTTGAACATTAGGATAGAGATTGAGGTCTGATAAAACAGCTTCCGATGGGTATTGTGGCGCTTGGCCGAGTTGCACATGCGCCCACTTCTCAGCCATTTCAGAGGACTTCTGTGCACATGGAACCTGGCATTTGGCCGAGACATGTGTTCTCAACAACACAAGAAGCAGTGTTCTCAGTTTCATATGCATCGAATTCTCCATATTTATTAAGTCAAATGGACACAAAAAAAATTATGTTTCAACTGAATAACGAGTTCGCAGGTGAAGATCGATATGAAATCCAAGGCAATATTGTTATTCATTTATAGAGACACCCCCACCTTTAATGAATACAGTAGGAAACTTTTCTTCAATTAGGCATTCAAACTACTGTAGCGTAGTGGAGACGAAACAATTTACAGCCTAGAAGGTTAGACTAACTGGCTATGTCTTAAGAAAAGAACAAATAAACGCCACCAAATATTGTCGAGTAAGATCTTTCCAGAAGCTACGAAATTCTATCTAATAAATTTATGTTTTGGATTTATGTTAGAAACATTTTAGGCACTAGAATATTATTTTTTAATTATTATTTAGTTTTGTCTTTAGTATTTTATATTTTTGCAATGTATTATAATTATAGTAAGCTTATGTATGATTGGATTTCTATATATTAGTCTATGTATGAGACTAATATGATTTTTAATGTTTATTTATGATCTAGCATACATTGAATCTTGATTCAATTGACATGTTTTTTCTTATGATAATCACTTATCTACTAGCCATTGCATTGTAGTGTGCAATGGGTACACCAAGGAAATTTTGTTTAGTTTTAAGAAGATTGGAAAAAATCTAAAGTATAATGTAGATAAAGTTGACTCTTCATATTTGAATTTAAAATGTTTTTGGAATGAAATTTTATCATTTTTTAGAAGCACACATATATATTGTAGAAACAGTTGACAAATTACTTTGCTTTCCTTATTATAACAATCTATGCAATTAACATATTAATGTTCATTTCCTTATAGAAGTTAAATTTTCAAACTCTATGAAATTTGAAGTAAGTAATAATAGAAAAGTATAAGGAAAAAAGAAAATTATTTGTGCTTGTAAAGAAACAAAAAGTGATATAACCAATAAGAGGAAGAAAATAAAATATCAGTTGTGTTAAATGCCTAATTTTTAAGCATTGACAATTGAATAATTGTCTCTATAAAGTAGTAAAATTAAATAAAAAGGAACAATTAGTTAAATGATCTGTAAGTTAACAAAATATAGATTCAAACGCAAAAAGTATAAAGATCCAAAGATATAAGTTTTTGTTTTAGTGAAATTGGCTAAAGTAAGTGGTTGAAGGAACAAACCTTGACTTCTTTTAACTTTTGCTTGATGATCTTGCGTTTGGTAATTCTAGAAATTGTCATGCCAAAAGGGAAAAATGGCCATTGAAAGAACTTTCAATCAGACTATTACAGTATGCTACCCATTATTTTTTCTTTTCAGATAAAATTTTATCCAAAATGACAAATTTGAATACAATGATGGAAGTTTCTATCTCTCACATATAGAACTAGTATATATCATTTCCTATGCTACAAGGCACCTCAAATGTGGCAATTGTCATGCAAGAGTGAAAAAAAAGTGATTCAAAGGGCTTTCCATTTGACTATTATAGTATGTCACCCATTATTTTAGTTTTTGAGATAACAGTTTATCCATAATGGAAGATTTTAATGTTTCAATGCAAGTTCTCTCCTCACATGTAAAATCAGTATATATCATATCCTATGCTACTGGCCTTTCATTGGAATTATAAAGTTTGAAAAAGTGATAGCTACTCCATGTCATCCATTCAAAACAGATTTTTTGTTCTTTATGTAATCATAGTTGCTAGTAACTTATGATTGAGCAAATATATACAAGAAAAAAGAATACTACTATTAGTAGTAGAGATATTTGTAAGGTAGCAAAATTGACTATCACCATGTTCGCTTTTAAAGATCAATTTTATACGAAAGAAGACTAAATCTTCTAACTTAATTAGAAGCCAACCAATAATCGTAGTACTTGAACCATAAATTTGAGTGTGTGATAAACACATCATTCCTGGCTTGGTGCAAGTGAAAGTCAAACAAAAAATACAACTATTAATATCATTTCATTTTTGATCTTGAACTTCAATTTGTGGAATGTAACACACGAGCCTATTGCCTTTATCTTGACAAAAAACTAAATTAAAGAAAGGTACTTCTTGAATGTTAAGAAAAAAAATTATTAGCTAAATCCCATACATGTTTAGTTAAATATGAAGAGTGCTTAACTTTGAAAAAAATTATCTCATAAAATTTTAAAATAAACATCGATGGGATTAAAACCCTACATGTACTGTGATAAGTGGCTAAATTTTCTTGGCTAAACTAGTTTAAAGCTGAAATTTATTATAGAAAAATTAAAATTGCAAATTAGATCTTTAATTTTAAAAAATTGTGCAAGTTTTTAAAAACTCTAACTACATCGCATGTTGTTGTTGCTCTGTTTTTTTCTATATCTTATGATTACCCTACTTTTCACAAACATATCGGCAAAATTATAGATATTCATTATTTTTCAGTTGATGAAGAACCCAGATACACTACCATTCAAGTTTTCGATTAAGTGAAAAGAAGGTTTGGAAGGGGCCTCGAAACCCTTTTACAGAAAGATAATCAAAAGATAAGACATTAAAGACTAGCTAGATAGAGCAAAACACAAAAAAGAGACAACTGACAAAGACAAAAAGGTAGCAAGAAGCCAAAAGAGGCAAAGGAACAACACAAAGATAACTAAGGGATAGCCATGAGCAACAGACCCTAAGAAAGGTTTTTGATAAGCTCCACCGCTTCTTGCTCCAAATGGACCATAGAGGCAGCAGTACTCTTTAGTTCCTCCAACTCCTTGGTATGCTGGGTCATCTTCCTAGTACTAGCTCGAGTTATTTTACCATGACCAGTAGTTCCCCCTTCAAGAGTCAGAACCTTATCCTCACTAGTATCAATAGTGTTCTTTTCCTAATGGATATGTTCCAGTTTGCTAATCATCACACTGAAGCTGTCGATAAAGGCTTTCATAATCTTTTGGCTTTGTTCTCCAATTTTCTTTAGGGTGTTCTCATGGCTGAGAACCCGCTTTTCTAGATCATTGAATGTATCCTCCACAATATTAAATTGGGAGCCATATGCTCTAGTGATATCCTCTACATCGTTGATGGCTTTAGTCAATTCATTCAGGTAGTTAGGTAGGGTACTGAGCTTACCTATTCCAACAACTTCTAAGGTATCCACTTTTCTAGATGAATCCTCCTATTTGTTCTTCGAACTATCCAGCTCCGAATAGACCCAATCAATAACCTTGTATAACTCCATCATCCCACTCTTCATGGTATTCAACATGGTTAAAGGAGATTTTCTACTATCAATGTTCATCTTAGTAGTAGTATTATCCAGGGTCTCCACGTTAAGACCAATACCATTGGGAGACAGAGTATCACCTTCCTTCACCGTCTTCCAATCTTATTCAACATCATCTATCCTTTTATTGCGATCCTAAGGATTGGGTTGACAACATATTGCATGAAAACAAACAAAATCCATCTCCATATCTTCTTTATCACTTTTAGCGAGTAGTAGGTTTTTCTGGATTTCACCAAGTTGGTTTTCTCAGACTCTTCCTTTGGTAATCGCTTGATAGCAACTTTGGTGAGCTTACTGTCTCTATAAAAATTTCTGCCTCCCATTAGCATACCAGTGACTTTCGTGATCATCCCTTCTTTAATTTCAACCTTTCTTCCTCCTATGGTAATTTTTCCATATTTCCAATTCTTTTTGAAAATTCTGGTAACGGTACAGTTTTTACCTACAATTCTCTCCATATACTCTATCATCTTGGCCATTTCTAGAACGGCCCATGCCTTCGGCTTATCTTTCCATTCATCACAGGAGAGCAACTCAATTCTTTTCCTATTACCTCCCATGGCGTCAACAAACAGATTATTCTTATCCTTCATAATGCAAAACAGGGCAAAACTCGAGATCAAAGTATAGAGCAGGAAGGTCTTCAAAATAGTACCCACAAAGCATGTGGAGTCTTGTCCCCATTAAAAGCCAACTCAATCTTTGAGCACCACTCTTTTTGATTTATTATGGCTTTTCATATTGATAAGTAGATTGTCATTATTACTTATCACCCCCTCATAACCATGCACTCTATCATAAACGCAGAAGGCACGAGCCTCATGAGGAAGATCTACCTCGCCTCTCTAGCTCATCATGTGATCAAAACGAATGGCCATGTTGGCAAACCAATCAGCAATAGTGTTGATTTCTCTATAATTGTGAGATACAACACACAACTTGAAAGAATTAATTATCTCCTTAGCTTGAGATATGATATTTTTTATGGTCAATGAAGGGGAGGATAGACACTTTAGGCATTGAACAATGTTGTTAGAATCTCCCTCGAGCTAGACTTTAGTAAATCCCATCAATTGAACAAGGGAAAGGGTTTGGTAAACAGCTATGGCCTCGGCTAAGTGGTTAGTCTATGATCCCATGGGGAGTGCCACCACGACAATGCAATATCCAGCCTCATTTATTATCACTCCCCCACACCCCCTCAGCCCTGGGTTTCCGCCCCATTAAAATTAGATTTGATCCAACCAGTCAGAGGAAAGGACCACTTTCTACTTTCACTCTTATTTTTCTTGTCATCTCTACCATTCAAGTTATTTGACAAATAAAAATTAAAATATGAGCACACAACATCTTAAATTTCTTTCATTTTAACTATTCTTTTTATTTCTCTTGCTTCTCTTAATGACATGGCTGTTAATTGAATATATCATTTTTTTGTTAATTGTTGCTAATAATGATCAAGGTAGTTCTTACTCTTGTGTCCATGTTGGTGTTGACAAATGAAAGTAGGTTATTGGGTTGCATGTTCAAGTGTTTGTGCTAGATCTAAAATGCAACAAATTGTTTGATGTTATATTAGCACAATAAAATGTGATTACGGCACAACTACTTGCCTAAATTTCTCTTTGGGCCTTTTTTGACATCTCAAAAAAATTAATTTTGATGTGGTATGTTATCTTTTTCAACATCTCAACAAAAACCATGTTGATATGGAATCACATCTAAAGATGTGGACTTTAAACTTCAATTCATAGCAAGGGACCTGCCAAATAAATTACTATTAAAAAATAGGAGTGGTTTACAATTTCTATGTAAGATTACCCTCTCTTCATCTTGACTTGTTTATCTCTAGTTCTCCTTGTTTGGATATCTCTTGATCTCCTTCCATCTACCTCTCTCTTTACATCTCACAATCTCTTAGGAAAATAGAAATAATAATTAAAGGATATTAGAATTAATTTAATTTATATTTGTTACCTTATTAAAAATTTATTTATTATAGAAGAGTTATATTTGAATTTTTAATTATTTTTATAATAAAATAAAATTCATCTTAAAAGATAAATTAAATTCTTAGAGAGAGAGAAAGAGAGAGAAAATAACTTTTGATTACTCATTTCATGCTAATAATTTAAGGATAGTGTGTATCCTTGGGAAATTATGGTGAGGGTGGAATGTCATGTCATTAGGGAGAGAGATACAGAGATGCAGAGATAGAGGTATATAAATATACTGATAAAAAGGGATAGAGAGAAGAGAGACATATCAATAAATAGAGAAGAAGATGGAGTAATATAAAAAGACAAAAATAGATAGTGATGCAGCCATGGTCCGGTGGGTCCTCAAAAAGAACTGACCAGATCATTCAGCCAGAGTAACACAATGGAAGCAACAAAACATAGAAATATTATAGAATTAGACATCTACTTTGTCATATATTGAGAATAGAACATCAGGTACTCAACACTTTACATGCAAGATAACATGCCAGATTACAATACATTTGGAACTCTCAGAGTTATTCGGATCTCGAATCTTGAATTTAGAACCTCATCTAATTGATGTCCTCTAATGACTACAAAAAATTACATATATCCTCCGGAACACATCTGGGTCGACCACAAAAGCTTACATTAACCAAACAAGGAAAATGAAATGTGTAAGATAGGTTGGCCCCAAAACATGAAGAGCCCATCCGCCAAGAACAATCCAAAAGTGCAGACCACAAGGAAGGTTAGCCAAGGGCCTAGGAATATCAAGTATAATGTCGAACTGATCTTTAATCCAAGAAGTCTCTCTAGAAAAGAAGAAATCTCAAACTTAGACGATAAGTTCAAAATTGCTCCAGAACCCAGAAATAGTTGCTCTAGAAAGAACAACTCACCGAAAAAGAACCCATGTGAACTAGAAATATGGAATAATGCACAACAACATGCCTAGAACCTAAAAATATAATCCACAATGAAAGATAAACATTTATCAAAATACACTGAATGAAACACAAAAAACTACTACATGAACTGTGTTACCAGATTTTTACCTATAGGCTCAATCAGGTAGAGCAACTATGTTTTTTAAGCAAATGGTACATTTTAAAACATTTTATGCCACATTAAGCCATAAAAATGAGAAAATTTTACAAGATTACATGGATACAAATCATTGCATTCATGCATGTAAATGAAACATAAAAGATTTCATAATCTTCTGAAAAATGTAATTTTTATTGAATGGAAGAAAATACATGTGTCTCACACAAGAAGCCATGAGACTAACTTTTCTCATATGATGTCAATTAAAAGATTAAATTTGCATAAATGAGAAAATGTAAAAGAAGGGAAGCATGCATATGAGGAAACCAGTCATTGCCTGAATGAGTGGTACTGTTGGTGTGTTTTGTTGCTCCTAGTTGCTTGGCTTTGTTTCTTGACCCGACTCTTGCTTCTAGATGTCCTCTAGCTTCTTGTATAGATGAGAACAATGAGTTAGAAAAATTGTTCTAAGCAATGAATGATTAAGAGAAACAAAATACACCCTAGCTTCCTTCAGTAAAGAGATGCAATGCCTTGTTCAGGACAGTGTAAGAGGGTTTGAAGGTTAAGAGCAATAATGCACAGCGACAAAGTTTAATGTTTGGGGCAACGTTATCTACATCAGCACATAGTCAAATGTATCAAAGATGAAGTTTACGATGAGAAGACAACTTCAGGTTAATATATTTTATCCTCAATCAAAATAACCCTCATGTAAGTTCAATTCAACTTATTAACCTTGAAAGATTAAAGTGTAGACCCGGAGCAAAGACAAAGATACACACAAACACGAAACCCCAAATTTTTAAACTGATAATATGACAATTTTTTCACTGACCAACGACATCCATGAGAGGGTTTCTAACAAAGATCAAACACAATGAAATCATCAAATACAAATTTGCTAAAAGAAACAATCAAATTCGACAGTATAATAAAGAGAGCTATTCATTTTTTTTTAACCTCTGCCGTAGATGACAGTAAAGATAAAAGAGTAGTCACGATTTTAAAAGATCAGTGCAAGAATAATCAATGGTGTAAGATTGTTCAAATAAACAAACATTAACAGTGACTCACAGAGCCCTGCATGAAGAATAGAAATGCTACAATAGTCATGTTAAGACTGAGAACTCACCTGGAGCGCATAGTAGCAAGAAGAGTCGTTGCAGATCTCATGGCCGCCATGGAGGTTGTCAAAACCTCTCCGCCTCAAGCTTCTTTAGGAATTTTTGATGGAAATGAGATGTTTCATCTCTTTCATCGAATTTTGTTTTAGGGTTATTTTTTGCCCTAAGGGAAAAAGCCGAACCTTATGTTTTTTGGTGGGATATTTTATTATAATAAAACCTTGTAGTTCATTTCCACCGTGGGATAAGACTTGTGTCTTATGCTTTCTTCAAACTCTTTGCCTCAATACAAGGATCTTTAGGATTGTTTAAATGATTTTGAATCGCTTATTTTCTTTTTGATTCTTGTAATTATTGTTGAATGTAATAGGAGAAATATTCACTAAAGCAGTTAATGAAGGATGTTTATTTGAATATTTTCTTATTTGCCTTTATTTTATGAGTCAAGGGGGGGGGCGGTTTGAGACATTTAAAGAGTTTGAGAGCATGTAGGGTGGTTAAGTTGGTTTGAGAACATATAGAGGGTATATAAGGACTCTTTATGAGCCAGTTTGGTCTTATTATTGCATTTTTGAGAAATTTATGGTTTGATTAAGTCATGTTTGACTTTTTCACACATTTGGAGCACATGTAGAAAGAATATAGGTCCTAGATTTGAGGCATTTTGAATGCATCTGACCCTAGTTTGTTGGGAGTTCCTATTCTTATGGATCTTTTGAAGGAATATTGGAGGATATATTGATGTTTGTAAATCATTCTTGAGTTAGTTCCTAATTATGCAGTTTGGAGCCTTAGTGACTTCTAATAGTCCATTGTCCTCTCTTATTGCCATATTTTTGGAACTCATATATTTTGATATTGATAAAGCTACCTCGTAGACTTGTGATAGTTTGATCTCTTCTTATTCTTGCAGAGTTGTGTATTTTCTGATTGATCGAGTTATCAGTGAAGAGTTTTTCCCTTCCTTATAATTTTGTCTCACTATATTTATACCTTTTTTGCAAAAGTGTCATGTGCAGGTTTCAAGTTATGTCTAAGTTACTGAGTAATCTCATTCAGACCTTCTTGTGAAATATTTATGTGTGTGCATGTCTTGAATAAGTTATATTATCTTATTGTTTTTAGTATAGTTTTTAGAGTGCTTCAGCTTTCTAATTATCATAAAATTAGCAATTTTTGTGATTCACATAGTATTTCCTTTTAGTTTGTAGAAGTAGGATTTTGCATTTTTAGTTATCTTGTTTCCCTTTTCCTAAAAAAATAGTAGTTTCAAAGTGACCCCATGTTTCTCCAGAAAGCTTAGTTTCAAACTTTGTAGAGGGTGAATTTCTAGGAGATAACAAACTGAACAAGAACAAAACTAATGAATTTTTTTTTCATTGATGCAATATTTCTCATAAAGCACGGATGCTCCTATATTAGACACCCCAGGTAGAAAGCAATGTTCCATGAGTGGAAACTCATGAATGTCAAAAAGGATTCAAAATAAGAACGCTTTGCTTATTTATGATCCAAACATCTTCCTTGTTTGTGAACCGCTTCCTTTCCTCTTTTGGAACCCCATCCATTTTCTCCAAGTTATGTTTCTCTTTGTTCTTCTTTTCTTGCTTCTTATCTGTACACTATCTCTTCTTACTACTTTTCTCTTTACTCTGTAACTCAAATTTATTTCTACTATAAGACATCATCCGGTCTACCAACGTAACCTTATAGCCATTCGGTTCCATCTGGCTATTAGACTTATCTACTAGATCCTTTTGTAAATCCATGCCACCAATCAAGGTAGCCTCTGTAACCAGCTTCTCATTACTGCAATTCTTCCCAAGACTCAAATTTCTCACTTCTTTCTCCTTCTCCCTCAAGGAATTCAAAGTGAACTTCTACCCATCCTTCTCAATAGTGATCAGGTTTCTTCTACAATCATAAATATATCTTCTATCAAACTGCCAAGGTCTACCCAACAAAAAATGACAAGCACTCATAGACACAACATCACATAAGACCTCATCTCTAAAAGATCCAATATTTAAATGCACTAAACTCTGCTCCTTTACTTCTAACTTTTGATCATCTTGTAACCAACTCACCTTTTAAGGACAAGGATTCTTAAGCCTCTGCAATCCAAGCTTCTCCAACATCTCCTCAGATACAAAATTATCAGTACATCCATTGTTCATAATAACCTTACAAGACTTACCACTTGATTTGCATACAGTCCGGAAAAGACTCCTCTAAGTAGATCTGGTATCTTCACTACTCTGCTCCATCAAGTTCCTCCTGAACATAAGAGATTCTCCCTACTCTGGTGCATTTTTAGATTTAGTGACGGTAGCTTCCTAATCCTCATTTGTCACACAATTTCTTGCCACCCCTTGATTGCACTCATAAGTTCTATGTCTGGTCTCTCCACATTTGAAACATCTGCCCAAAAATCTTGTGTTGCTACTGCCATTGCCTTTTCTCTATGTCTTCTAATCTAGTTCTTTATTCAACTTATGTTTTTGTTCTTCATCCACTTTCTACTTCTCTGAACTGACACTCATCTTCTCCTTATATCTCTCTTTTTCTCTAGGGTAATTTGGTTGTCTTCTTTTCACTTTCTCCTTAGCTTTCAAAGCATATTGGTAAGCCTCCTCAACTATAGAAATCTTTAGCGTACTCATCTTATCCTGAATGTTAAATGCAAGTCCATTTATGTATCAAACCACCTTCTCCCTATCCATCTCTCTATGTATAGATCTAATCATCACCTTGTAGAATTCCTTAGTATACTCTTTCACACTCATGTTTCTCTGCTTCAGTTTCTGCAACTTCTTGAACAATTCTAACACATAGTCTCTCAGAATGAACTAAGCCTTCAATCTTGCAACCATCTATCTCCACTTGGTGATCTTCATTTCACCATTCTCAACTATGTTTCTCTACAACTCTTTGCACCATAAGGCAACATGCCCTTTCAATTTAGTTTGTTCAAGCCTAACCCTCTATGGGTCCTTAATATCCTCAAATTCAAAGTAGTCCTCCAACTCTTCAATCCAATCAATCAAATACTCCAAATTCAACATCTCAAAATAGTTCAAAATCTCCACTTTATGTATTTTACTTGCTTGTGCCATTTCTCTCAAAAATATTTCCTCTCTTCCAACTTCCGGTCCTTCAGCCTCTTCCACTTCAAGATCTTCTCCAGCTTCTTCATATTCATCTTCAAACTCCAGATTCCTTTGTAAACCAACCAATGTGTTTTGGATCTTGTTCCTCATCTCATTCTTGAAATCCTCCATCATCTTCTCTACCCTCTGAGGGTTCATCCTTCTAGGCAACATCTCCTCCTTTACTTCGGTGCAAATTCCTCAACTCGGCAATCTCACTGTAGGTTTCAATTGCTTCACACTCACAACCTACCTCCACTCGATGATCTCTTCACCCAAAGGAATGCCTCAAGGTTTGCAACCAGATCTGATACCACTTGATGTAGCCATGGTCTGGTGGGTCCTCAAAGAGACCTGACTAGATCATACAGCAAGAGAAACACAACATCAACAACAAAAACACATATAAATATGATAGAATTAGATATCTTCTTCATCATATATTTAGCATAGAACATCTGGTACACTCACCGGTTATACACAAGCTAACACACCAGATTTCAATCCATCTAGAACTCTCAGAGTTATCTGGATCTCGAATAATGAATCTAGAACTTCATATAATTTATGTCCTCTAATAACTATATATATATATATATATATATATATATATATATATATATATATATATATATATATATATATATATATATATATATATATATATATATATATATATATATATATATATATATATATATATATATATATATATATATATATATATACTCCGGAACACACCTGGGTCAGCCATAAAAGATTACATTAACCAAGGAAGGAAAATGAAATGTGTAAGATAGGTCAGCCCCAAAACATGAAGATACCATCTAGAAAGAACAATCTAAAAGTGTGGACCACAAAGGAAGGTTGACCAAGGGCCTAAAAATATTGAGTGTGGCACCAAACTAATCCACAATCCAAGAAATCTACAACTTAGACGATAAGCTCAAAACTACTCCAGAACCTAGAATCAGTTACTCCAGAAGCAAAAAATCACCATAAAAGAACCCAAATGAGCTAGAAGTCTGGAATAATGCACAATAACACACCTAGAACCTGAAAATCTGATCCATGATGAAAGACAAATAGCTACTAGAATACACTAAATGAAACACAGAAACTGCTAAATGAACTGAACAAGAACAAAACTAAGGAAATATTTTTGGCTGATGCAAGATTTCTCATAGACCGGGGATGCTCATGTATCAGATAGGGAGAGAGATAGAGATGATTAAAAGGAAGATAGAGAGAAATAGAGAGATAGATATATCATACAAGATCGATGTGGTGAATAAGAGGGAGAGAAAGAGAGATGGAGATAATGATATATTAATAGCAATAGGAGAGATATATATTTGAGATACATATGGAGAGGAAAGAGTGAGAGAAATAAGTTGATAGACACAAGTAATAGAGGAAGGTTAAGAGAGAGGGAGAGAGATAGAGATAGAGCAAGGGAGGGAGAAATAGAGAGTGTGTGTATATGAGTTAGAGAGATGAAATAATATTAATAAAATCTAGCATATCTTACTATATTTTTTATTTGACTTGCACTTGCAAAAAGCCAGGAATGACATTTTTTTGATGCACTCAAATTTATGGTTCAAGTACTACACGTATTGTTCGGCTCACACTTGAGTTAAAAAAAATTGTTATCTTTAGTACATAGAATTGATTTTTAGTACATAGAGTTTTTTTATGTCTCCCTCTCCCTTTCTCTTCCCCCTCAAATTATATCAGTAATTATTACCAACCACTTTGGTAAAAAAATTTTTAACATATTGTCATGTCTTGGTATTTAAAGATATCTAATATTATACTAAATCATATGATGTAAGAAAATAAAGCTTAAACAAGGAGAATTTATTTAGCATGCAAGTGGCTTATATACAAATGGTGTATAATTTGCTTCTTTCCCCTTTAGCCTATTATATTTGCTACATCTCTCTATCTCTCCTTCGCTCGGTCCCTCCTATCCCTTATCTATGTCTAATACTCTCCCATTCACTTCACATATATCTCTATCCCTCCCTTTGTCTATTTCCCCCTCTATATCTCTATATCTACTTCTCTCTATTTGTTTAAATCTCATAATTTTTCTCTCCCTCTCCCCTTTTCTCTATATCTCTATCTATCTTTATCATTGATTTGGGCTTTATGTGTTCATTCTTTTCTTCTTCTACATTTGTTTTGATTGTTGAGATTTCTCTTGGGGTGATTCTATATTGTTGCTTCTGTTAAAAAAAAATCTCATTGATATTCCTACTAAAAGAAAATCTCTTTATCTTCTCTAACTCTTTGCATTTAAATATTTTATTATTAGTGAGAATTTTAGGTAAAATAGATTTATTTTTTCTTTCAAGATGATAACTAAAATTGCACCATCTGTTATTTTGAATTTGATTGGACCATGTTTTATTTACAATTTAATCAATTATATATGTCGAATGAATGGAAACAAAATAGTGAATGAAGGGCACATTAGGAGATGATCTAGTTTTATTTTTTCTATTTAATAATAGAATAGAAAAGAAGAGGAACGAGTATGGATTTTAGTGGTTGTCATTTTATAGAGACTGTAAAGAAGCATCTTGAACATTATGATATAGATTGAGATGTGCCTTGTTCAAGTCTAATAAAATAGCTTCTGATGGGTATTGTGGCACATGGCTAAGTTGAACATGCACCCACTTCTCTACCATTTCAGAGGACTTTTTTGCAAATGAAACCTCACATTTGGCTGAGACATGTACCATAAATGTTATCAATGACACAAGAAGAAGAGTTCTTAGTTTCATCTGCATCGCATTCTTCATAGTTTTTAATTCAAATTGGCACAAGAAAATATTTATGTTTCAATTGTATAACAAGTTCATAGGTGAAGATTGATATGAAATCCAAGGAAATTATTAAATAATTAAATAATCAAATAGTCACAACACCACAAGATGACCACAACTCAATATACCAACACCATAACTCACACCAAGATACTCAACTGACAAGGATGACAACTTAAGCCTATAGTGTATAGAGGGATCTCATGCAATCTCCAACAACTTGCGATTGGGATAAAGACACACAAAGAATTTTTAGATCAGGTGAAGTTGATGTCTAGTGCCTATAATCCTACAACTACCAATAACCATGATACTACATATACAATAATAAATTATAAATTATCAAACAAGTGATAAAGAATCCCAATGTCATCTCATGCTCATAATGAGTGGTATGACATTGTCCCTATCACACATACAGTAGTAAGAAATTCACAAACACCATAGCATCATCTCATCCAATATAATCATAAAGTGGGGTTACCATAATGAAGATTTCATTATAATCTCATAGGCAATGTAACCCATCCAAGAATGGTAAGTGCATTTAGTCTTGGTACTCCAATAGCTTAGATTACTCCATATTAATTTCTTGCAACAACACCTACCCCCAAAACTCAAAGATTACCTTTAGAGGCAACGTCAAAACTTTTTTTTCACCCAACCTTCACTAGGTCTTTCCCATATCACCTTCTTTCTTTGTAGCAAAGTAGGATCAACCCTAGAAGTCCCCTTACCAGGCCTGAACTTCAATAGTGGCCATAATGGCACTTATTTATTTGGTTTAATATTTAACAATAAGTACAAGAATTTTATTAGATGAAATTTTGATAACTTTCAAAATTTTAACATAATAAAAATTTGGTCATATAATTAAAGAGAAGAATATTATTATTTTAAAATAAATATCTTGATATTTATCCTAATTCATATAAGTTATAATTTTACAAGAAATATCTAATATATTAATATATATATTTTAAATTGACAATTAAATTTATGCAAAAATAAATAAATATTAATTATAGATATAATATTTAATTAGCTTTAATATTATATATTAAATAATAAATATATTAAAATTCATGGAGCTCTTTATAAGGCCATGGTGGGCTTCTAGGAAGGATAGTGGATGTTTATGTTTTCTTGTGTATTTTTAATTCCTATTGGAAATGGGTGTTCCGGTTGTTGTTTCAAAGGTGCAAGATCCTCCCCATTCTAGCACTCATAGTTTTAGTGGGAGTCATTCCTCACCCTAGTCTACCATTGGAAATATCATTTTGATATTTCACTTTGTGCTTCAAACTTGTGACATCATCTTGCAAAGACAAATTTTTGTATATAGATATAATCTGGGAATACAAGTCTTCAATTGTTAACAATCTGTTTCTATAGGTTTCATATGCCTTGTTCTACGATCTACTATGCTAGCTTGGATTATAATAATGGTCTTTCATATTTCTGGGTAGATTGAATACAATTCTCAATTGTTTGCCATCGGGTATTTACCCTCAAGCATTTGTCGTTAGGTATCTACCATCAGGTACTTTGTCATCGAGTACATTGGCATTGGGTATTTGCCATTGTGTATCCAACGTCAGGTACATTAGTATCGAGTACATTGCTAACAGGTATTTATCATCGGGTATCCACCATCGAGTGCATTGCTATTGGGTATTTATTGTCGGGTACATTACCATCGGGTATCTACCATCAAGTACATTGGCATCGGGTATATTGTTGTCAGGTTATAACGCCCACCAAAATACCCTAGAGAAATACACTAACTAACATGCAAAATAGAGATGACAATTATTATTTTTAAACATCATATAAACTAATGCTACATATACATTTAACTACTCATCACGAATATAATCATCAATCATGATACGCAGGCATAAATGCAATACAACTACATCAATAACATCTAACTTCCATAGGGTAAATCAACATCATTACTTATACTAGTAAATATAGGAAACAACTTCATAATTACAACCAATCCAGTACACACTACTTATATTATCAACTATTCCCTACATTCACATGTGCAAGATCATTTCTAATCTATCTATCCTAAATGCAATCTTCAATGATGCAACTACCAACTGACCCCCATTAGGTTCATTTGAAGCACCAATAAAAAATGTTCCTAATCTCATCCATTAATTTCTTTTAACATTAAATACAATTCAATAACAATTACCACATTATTAAACCATAGCAATATGAACTAATTACATCATCACAATCATAGCACCAAGTACACATCCATAGATTCAATATCCACTATCCTCATTATTAATCATTCTCAAGATACACATGATACATCATTGCTCTCCCTAATAACATCTACTAGATACATGAATACAGTGTCTTTTACAACAATCATCATAGCTCTCAAATGCATTTACATATACATGTCAAATGAATCACATACAATAATCTTCTATGAATATCCATATATGAACTAAAGAGATAAGAGATCCACATCCATGGAATTCATCCAAGAAAAGAATCCCAATGAAAGAAAGGCACCAACCACTCGACCATGTGGAACTAAAGGATCCACCATTGTGCTAGAAGATGACACAACATCCCACACACACTCTAGATCTAAGCTGACACCTATCAACCAAAGAGGAAACAACTCTACCACAAACCAAGAAAAACATATCAAATAACTAAGAAACCTCTAGAGGTGACTCAAGAACAAGACATAAGGAACTAGGACCAACATGTAGGAAAAGAATGTCATCACATGCTACCACATAGGATACACATGCGGAACTGCCTCAACCTTTGAGGAAATCAAGGTAGTATGGTTTACTCGGTAACCAGATCTACCACCTCACTCCGGTCTCTGATCCATGAGATGGGTATTGCAAAACACATTTATTATCTTTCTTAGATGAGTTACTCTACCCAACCCACCTAATATTAATTATTATATTATCACTTATCAATTACAATGGAAAACCTCCAATGAGCTATCCAAATGGTCTAGATGCCAGCTCTATTACACAAGAATCTTAGTAGTCCATTCCTCATGACTTTGGTAGACTCATGGAAACCCTCCCCCTAATCATGCATGTAGGCCTTAACAACATAAACAATCAAGTAAGATGTCCCACAAAATACAACCTAACTATCCAAGATCAAACATCATAAATACACATTGAGCCAATAGCATAATTCACATAGATCTCATAGATCACACAATATCAGAGATAAAAGAACCATCAACATAGCAAGGTAATACTCATCCTATAATGATACAAATGATTAAATAACACATCAAAATATTACTTCGGACATCCAAGAGTACTCAGAAAATATAACACGATTATGGATAGTAACCCAAGACAAATAGAGAACTGATAAATCCAAATAGAATACTAAAAGATTTGGTAAACTAACTCAGAAGATTAAAATAACCAGATTTGCACATTTGTTTAGCGGGTTAGCGCATATACCTAATTGAAAAACACATCTATTGAGTCCTGCAACACATATATCCTAATCTATGGAAAATTGATCAAATCCTATGACACATTCATAATGTTTCAGTACATTTGAATCACACTGCACTAGATATGAGAAAAAAAACAATGCATTTGATAGGTAAAACAATGCATATACTTAAAGAAATAGCGCATATGTCCTTTTAGCGCATTTTCTTAGAAAACTCAGATAGAACCATGAAACTTAGCAAAATAAAATAAAATGATTCAAGTATAAAAAATTTATAAATAAAGGTTCAATAGAGATGCATAGATCATAGCAAACAAATGATATAAATAAAACACTGAACCATAAACCATAATAAAAGATTTCTCAGAAATGGTGGACACGACATTGAGCCAAAACACATAAAACTACATAGAATAAATAATTTCCCGACTCCTCCAACAACAACAAGGATGTAACAGAAACCAAATCTCAAATCCTATCCAAAGCATAACACACAGGAAGCCAAGAATGCACAGACAATGTTTGTAGAGTTGGCTACTCCCATTTGTGCACAACTACAATACATAATATTTTCCCGAATCCATATAGTTGAAACTATGGAATATATTATATATGATAAAAAAAATAATTTAAACTATACAAACCTATATGAAATATTTTTCCCAAAACTCCCAAGAATACGTAGAAAAGACAATCTTTTTAAAATAGAAAATGCAAGAGCAAGAAATCTTTTGACCTGGTGAAAATTTGAAAATGAAAGGATGGATTTGCTAAAGAAGTTCCAACAGGCCACAATTCAAATTCCTCCAAACAATCCAAATCCAAAATCACAGAAAAACACTTCCCAAGCCAACCCCCAGAATATCATAGTAAAGAAAATAAATAGAAAACTAGGCCAAAACCATACAATATGTCAGCAAATCAAAATAACAACAAAAATAATATTTCTTACCAACCCATAACAAAACCCAAGGCAGAAATAAATAAGATATTATTGAATTAACTTACCCAATAATTCAACCAATAGAATAAGAGGGTAAGTAGAAAGAATATATTAATTATCCCAAAATTTTAAAAAGATAAATAATAATAATACTCATGGGTACAATCTATACAAATCCTAATAAATAAATATAATAAACCAAGGGCTATAAATAAATTAAAGCCATAAATAAATAATCAAAGGCTATATAAGAATATTAATAATTCTTAAAGACAATAAATAATAAATATCCAATGATATAAAATCATTTAATCAATTAATAACTAAATCAATGAATAACATAACACTCCAAGCATTACATCAAAAACACATCCAAGAGATCACTCAACACTAAACAACAACTCATGCAAGACTAACAAGGGTAATCAATCTTACACCTAGAGTGTAGAATGGGATTTTGTGTCATCTTCGATCAACTTGCCATTGGGATAAGACAGACTCAGACCTGTGAATCCAGGTCGATTCTATGTCTGGTACCTTCAAATCATGCATCCACAAAGCCACGATACAACATATACCATATGTAATACAGGCAAGTGATAGAGAATCATAACGACACATCCTGCTCGTAATGAGTGATGTGACATCATCCCTATCACAAAGATAATAGAAGAGACTCACAAACAATCAAGCAATATCATAATCGATCGCACTTCAAGAATTAGGGTTAGTACATCATAAAATATCCTCAGACTATCATAAGAGAGTATTAACAACAAATACAAAGAGATAGATATAAGTTATCAAATGAGCACATAACATCATAATAACCCATATAACAATTCATAAAGTCATCATCTTGTTGGCTTGATCATGATTTTTATATTGGATGACTTTATGTGTTGTCATTGATGACACATATACACACATATGTTCACATTGTCATAGTCATCTTAGTTAAGACAAACAGGTAGTACTCCTAAGTCTTAGTATTGCAAACTAGTATCATTTGTATAGAGAGGTCCAACTGGTATATGTAAACAATCGGGATATGCATGAATGACAATTGTTTTTTGTCATTTTCACTGACACCAGTTTGGAGAGACTTTGGAGATCAATAAAGAGGCAAATGGAGGATAATCGGTCTATGAGTTGGAAGTGGTTAACACTCAACCATTATCCATGTTCCAATAGGTCTCACTAAGTGTGTGATGAGTTATCACTCGTCGTGATGAGTTATCTCTAATTGATGGATTTGGCAGTAATGTGTGATGTGTTATGTAAGATTATCAAGATACACTAAACCTAGGAAATTGCGATGAGGTTCTTGAGCCAACATGAAATCTAATGTCTATAAAATGACATTGTGATGAACTAGTTTTATGATGTGAGATACAAGTGATGAGTTGATGTGATTTATTGAAGGAGTTGCAGAGTATGTCAGTGATGCAGTATTGAGTGAGGAGAAGAGGATCTATACAAGCAATATGTGCTATTTATAGATCATACCACCTGTTGTTTTCTTATCACTACAATAGTTAAATCTCCTAACCGAGTAAGCTCTCACAAGCTTCTTTGTACAAATCCTCTAACTAGGTGATCCATTAGTTTGGGTTTGAAATCCTCTACTGAAGTTACTCCTAACAAGGTGCTACCTTTGATCAAGTATAGCTCCTAACAGGGCTTTGGGATCTTTAATAGGATACACTCCTAGCAGAGCACTTTGTAGACCTTAATCAGTCAATTACCTATTTCTGCAGATAGCTAACTTGTGATTCCCATCTCACCGTGGTTGCATGCATAGTTTTAAGTAAACTGGTGTATTGTTCTTACCGGTCTGTCTTTAAAGTGGTATTGTTTTTGCTATCACTGATTCACCCCCTCTCTCAATGCTTTCTAAGTCTATAAATTGGTATCAGAGCCTAAATTCCTTAAGGATTAATCACTTGGAAGGAAACCCTAAAGCCAGTATGGGAGATATGAGTTATATAGAGATGGCTAGAGTGCTAGATGCAACCAAGGAAGAGCTTGAAACCCTAAGGGGCAGATTTAAATCTTCACAAGTTATAAGGAGTGACTGATTGAGGAACTATTGGATATCACTGACAATAGTTCTTTCGATGAGGCCAACATTGATGCACTGGTTGAAGAAGTGGTAAAACTGAGTGGTGAAAAGCTAAACCTGAGGAGGGAACTTGAAGCAAGGAGGGCAGCTGAAGACCTAATCAAAGAGAGAGATCATGAGATTGCTAAGATCAAGCAGGAAAATGCATCTTTCCATGAACGTTGGCATGAGGAGAAGGAAGAGAAATAATCTTTATAGTTAGATCTTTAAATGGCAATTTCTCTGAGAGAGACTCAAACAAAGCACAATGAATATCTTACCAAAGAGATTATTGAGGCTAATAGGAAGCTTGAAAAATTTAATAAGAGTTCTTCTATGCTGGATGAGTAGATCCAATCTCAGAGGATGAAAGGTGACACATCTGGACTCAGATTCAACACATCTGAGAAAGGAGAATCATTCGGTACCAAGAGCAACGTACACAAAGATAAAACTTCTCCTAAGGCTAAGAAGCCTATTGGTAAGAAAGTTTTCAAACCTATTTGCTTTATCTATCACAAACCTAGATGTACTACTAATGCGTGTTGAAGAAGACCTAATGTGAACACAGGCTATAATGCTAATGCTAGATATGTGTCTAGAAGATTTGAAGGTCATTGTTACATATGCAACATTTATGGACATAGATTAGTTGAATGCAAATATGGAGTGAACAATTCAACACCTCACATGAATCCAAGACCTATCAATGATTGGAGAAGGACCTATGACAACCGAAGAAACATGAACTAGAAAAAAGCCTTTGTCAACTGGTTCAGTCCATATGAGATGGAAAAGGTAATATTTTTGATTTGCACAATTTGCAATAATTATGGACATGTGGCTATGAACTACAGAAGGAGAACTGGAAGAGGTAATGCAGGACCTTGGAGAGCATCTAGGATGGCCATCTATCATTGTCAAAAACTAGGACACATGGCTAAGTTTTGTAGAACTAAGAAGAATAGACCGATTAACCACTATGAAGATCAAAAAGGTAACCAAAAGGTTGATGTTGAAGAAACTAGAGTGGAGATGAACAAAATCTAAAAGAAGAAAAGTGAGAACAAGCCTACAGAAGAATCTAACCCTTCACTTAGTGTGGAGAATCCTACACCTGAGAACTGAGCTTTTCATCAAGCCTAAGGGGAGCATAGTGGTAAACCTACGTTCGGACCCCTTGAAGAATATATGGTAAGATATTTTTTCATTTCAAGTTGTATTATGAGAATTCTTGATATTCTTATCTATCAGTTTTCTAAGGATTACCAACCGGTTATATACCTATTGGTATAGGTGAGATTGTTACCCTATCAGTTGTGCAATTAATACAGTGGGTAAGTTTATAAAATAAAGTTTTACTGAGTTACGTTTACCCTAATTGCATTTGAAGAAGAGTTTTTGAGCACCTGTAGATCGAAACAAAGAATTGTTAGTTGATTGTGAATGGATTTGTGCTGCAGTTCAAAAGTTGAATCAGATTCGAAGATAAGAAAAGGCAAAATGGGTGTGCATTCGAGAGATCAATCGGAAACCTTGCCAGCATGAAGATAATAAGGTATTCTTTTTTAATCTCTCAAATCAAGATTATCCAGAATGGCATCGTCTATACTAGCAAAGAGACTTATGATTACTGTTGAATCAATGGTGTCTATGGAATAAGATAAAATAGAATCATATAATGCATTGTCTTAAGTTCCTGATGGTGTGATGATCAAAGGTGATTTATCCAACTATATAGACTATAAAATTGAGGATCTAGGATCACTATCAATTTATTCACAACTCAAACCTTTGTGTTATAAGAATGGGAAAATCAAACCCGAATACATTAGGGTTTATGAAAAGGGTTTTCATAATGTGGCATATTTTCTTGAAGATTTTGAGGAAGAGCATGTTAGGATTATCCTTTGTCATGCATATGGAGAGAATATGTATCTTGATAGGTCGCACATAATCACAAAGGAAGAAATTCATGCAGTGACTAGTTTCTGGAAAATCGGTAAAGTAACAAAACTAAGGACAATTTCAAAAGAGACTATGATTGCACTGACTCTAACCATCGTTGATGGTCATGCTATATCGATCAACAACATTGCAAATCTAGCGGTTAGATTTGCAACTATGGTCATTGGTTATCGGATATTCCACTCTAGTAGGATGAATAGTGTACCATCGACTATTGTGCATGCCGCCTACATGATGATTATAGAGAATGCAGATTATGACTTGTGTGAGGCAATGAGAAGACAATTGATGCTGACCTTAAAATGAATTAAGAATGACAATAGTAAAAAATTCAAATATGGTCAATGGTCGATTGGTCTATTCTTCTATTTTTAGAATTTCCTACCAGGAATTGGTGATGTTGAATGGTCTAAGGACATATCGGTTACAAATCAAATCAAAAATAGCATTAAGGCTGTGAAGAACACATTTCCTGTTGCCATGAACATATATTTCAATGAGTTTCAAAAGAAGATGAGCATAAGGTTAAGGCTACCTGATGAAGTGGTGAAACACTTTGAAAAGGCATTTGTTTCACTGTAACCACTGATTTCTGCCTTATGGAGGCCATTGAACCCAGGGAGGAAGAGAATGAAGAAATGAGTTATGAAGTCAACTATGACTTATTTATTGGTTGTGCCAATAGTTTTTTGGCATCTCCTAAGGATAAGAAGAAGAAAAAACTGGGAACTTACTAGGAAAGGAATGCACCTACTCAACCCAATAGTGCCAAAGAGAAAAAGAAGAAAGTTGAGCAAGTAGCTTTAGTGACCACCGATACAAGGGTGACAAGAAATATTCAAGTCAAAAAGGAACCGGTACCCAAAGTATATGCAAATAAGTAGACTGCAACAAAGAAGAGAGGTAGACATCTCAATCTTCAAGAAGTATCTGAGGATACTGACACTGAAGAGGAACCAAAGAAGGTGAAATTGACTGGTAAGAAATCCAAACCAGTAGGAGAAATTTCAAAGGAAAGTACTCCTATTAATGTTACATCATACAAACCAATGACTGATTTTGAGAGGACATTAAAAAAATTAGGGGAGAAACGGTTTGATAATGTGAAAGAGTATTTTGATTCATTTGATGATGGTCAGAAACAACAAATTGTTCAAGAGGTAATCAACCATCTATGTCAATACAATCAGTTGCCTCAAGATATTGAGAAGGACATTTTTGATTCTTTGTATTCTATTCTTGCAAATAAATGGAAAATGGTTGTAGAATAGGATCAAGAAATTATTGATAGAGTTTTCATTCAATAATTCCTCGAGTTATCTAGAGATGAATTATTAGCATTGCTTGATAATGTAATATCATTTAAGTAGAGGATTTGGTCAACCATTGGAGATCGAATTAGGTGTATGTAAGAGGATTTAGTCCTCTGGTATTGAGCTTAATTGGAACTATACTCAGGCATAGGAGATGCTATCTTTTGCAGTACAACACTTCTTGGGATTGTAGTCTAGATTTCTTTGTAGTCAAGGAGGCTCCTTTTGTGATGAGCAGTGTACTCTAGGATGTTGGCCTTCTTGCAAGTGCAGGCCCCTCAATTATAATTAACATACTTACTACAGAAGTATTATCTAACTATGGGTAGGCTTCTCACCATTTTTTTTCCCTTCACTTGGTTTTCCACGTACAAATCTTGGTGTCACGTGGATGGTATTTATTTTGTGATTATTGTTTATGCTTAGTTGGTTTAACTACTATTCCAATATTAATGTTTTGGGTTCCAATATTAAAGTTTAAATTGCCAATAGTTCCGGTAATATGTGACAACTGATTCCCCCCCCCCCCCCCCCCCATCTTCTTTGTCTTCCAGTTATTTGAACTATCTAACATATCTATCTCTCTCGATGCCTCTCTCTTTGTCTCTGTACACATACACATACACATACACATACACATACACATACACATACACATACACATACACATACACATACACATACACATACACATACACATACACACACACACACATATATATAACTTCCTCTCCCTCTCCTTCTCTATCTCTCTCTATATTTATCTATCTCCCTTTATTTCTATCTTCAAAAAATATCTCTAGATTATCCAAATTCCTAAAATCATACCATGACATAAATTTTCAAACAAAAATATTGTTTATTTGCATGAGATAAATCTCTAATATCATATGAGAACTGGGAAACTAGTCGAGATGAAAATTACAATTACAAAAATGAGAAACACTAAAGGATAAAATCTAATATATTAAATAACTTAGGAACATGTACATATATAGAAGATCACTAGAAACTAGAATAAAAAGTAGTAGTATCTAGGTTATACCTAGAGGATATTGTATGCAAAATTTATATACTTCCGAAATCATTATCTTAACAACTAAGTATCTAAAAAACATATCAATATGATTATATCATGTAAAATATTCTATAGTCACAAAGTGCTCATAGAATTGTAATCAAAGTGTCATCATTAGATAATAATGTAAAAATGGTGAACATATTACCACTAATTATGAGTATGTATACTCACCACAAGAAACAATTATAATAAATAGAAAGAAGTCTATAAGTGCACCTATGCAACACAACACCCACTAGAATTCTGTACAAAAATAAATCCAAAGTTCCTCAATGTATCATCAATGAAATACAAAGTTATGAATGCATACCATCCTTAACACAACGAATAACATGAGTGAGCATATTACATTGGATCTCACAATAATAAAAATATATATTACAACTCATTCTCAATGGCCATTCTATTATCGCCATCCTTTATACAATTATAATTTTTATTTCATGACAATATAGTCATTTCATGGAGGTAGGGAAACCCCATATTATAAACAATTAGAAATGGGCTTCACATCTTCTAATCCTTGTATGTAACACTCTAATTTGTGAGAAAATCATCCATACAGTTTGCTTGTCTTAACACACATATTACCAAAAATAACATAGCTCTATAAAAGTAGGTTTGAAAAAATGGGATTCTTTTACTTCATAGACATGCTGAATACACTCTATTTAAAAGGTTTGAGCAATTAACAAGAATTGCTCCATTATGAGGCACAATCAAATCAATTGTAAGATTGAAGCTAACAGTTTTCTTGGATATATTTTATGTAATGATAGTGACTTGAATTGTGGAAATCTATACAATAATAAAAAAATAAATTACAACTTGATATCAATGACCATTCTATTATCATCATGTAATGCCCCGCCAGGAAACCCCTATGGGTTTAAATTAAAACAATCAAATAGAGTGTAAATTTTTATTTTTTTATAGTAATTAAGAGTGTTAACGAAGAGGTTGCGATATTAAGATAAATTGAAGTTAACTCAATTCATTATTAGACACGACATTAAAATACAATGGGGATTACCTGTCAACTTAGATATCACAGCGGAAGGCTCAGCCAACCCTAAGGAGTTTCCTAACGCGATTACACAACCTTACACCTAACTCAACTTGCGTCATTAGATCTATTAAACTGGATAACTTAATTACGAGATAATGCATAGTCCTTGATTAAATATGTGTTCAATGGTTTAACACCTTATATCTTTAGGAAGCATTCAATTACTTCGATGGTTAGGAGGCCATTGAGGAGATTATTTATTCAACGCACTTTAATTCATAATTACTCTAAGAGGCCCCCAAAATGGGCTCATGAATTCCATACCTTGGGTTGTGGTATCCATTCACAATTGATTTCATCCTTTAATGTTTTAAGAATATGCCTAATGAGGTTCATTCATTCAAGGTTAAACTATGATTAGTAAAGCGAGGGTTTCATCATTTGATTTTAAAATATTCACCCACATTTGTTATCTCTTTTTTTTTTTATATTAAAAGCATGGTTAATGAGAGAGATTTATTTCTTAAGGATTAACCACAATTAATAGAGTGAAGTCCCCTCATTTGGTTTCATGCATATTCAACTAATGAGTTGTAGTGCTTATACGAAGGGTAAGTTATGAGTAGCCATAGATCTCATTTGAATTTTTAATAATGTAATAAATGGACTAACTTCATTAAGTTGGATATGCATTAAACCCTCGAGAGCATCCTTCAATTTAAAATATCGTTAACGGGATTACATTCATCATTTCAAGGTTCGAATAATTCAGACCATAGTGATGTTCTTCTATTAGGATTAGAATACAATTATCTTTTTGCATATCTCTTCTTATAAACGAGGTTAATATGAGATGGTACATATATTATATTAAGATTAAGGTTTAAATAACTATACCAAAACTTCCTTTTTTTTAGATCCATTTCAGCATTCTATTAAGATGTTCTTTTTTTTAGATCCTTTTTTTCTAGGGGATAATTCTATTGAGTCTTTATTTTTAGTAATCATCCTCTCTGTCAACAATCCTCTATGGCTTCTTAAATCTTAAATCCTAGATCATCATTCTCCAAAGGGTGACACAATAGAGGCTCTATTTTCTCCTCCAAACTCTTCTCTTCTTCTCCTTTCTCTCTTTAATTCCTCCAAATAAACACATTGATTGGGCTTCCTCTAAAGAAATGGCACATAGAGAATACAGTAAGAAGCTTGGGTAATCATGGGCTCAAATTCATTCACTACATGAAAGAGGAAAACACCTTGGAATCCCATCTACCCAATTTGCGGTGAGCCCAAGTCTAAAACCGTATAGTCCTTGCCTTCTGACTACATAGATGTCTTGCGACCACCAACTTCAAGCCACAAAAATAAGCAATAACCAGCCAATTTAAGTGACAAAATTTCCTACATGAACCAATCAATTTAATATGGCAGCCATAGATTTGATGGGATTTACAAATATACCAACACATGGAAGCATTGCCTTCGTCATGGGTACTGTTTGCTCTGTAGTGAATCCTTTGCTCTTAAATCTTCCATCTTGTAACTAGACTGATACTAATTGTTAAAACAAAAGATAAATTGGAAACACACAAATTATGCACAACACAGTATTTAACATGGCTCACCAATTTGACTACATCCACCAGAAAGTAGAACAGAGATCCTTGTAAGACAGATAAAGAGATGCATATATAGAGGGAGAAATGTATATAGATAGAGTGGGGAGAGAAAGATAGAGAGAGAGAGATGCATATATAGAGGGAGAAATGTATATAGATAGAGTAAGGAGAGAAAGATAGCTCAGTAGAAAGGAAGATAGAGTGAGAGAGGAAGAGGATAAAATTGATAGACAGATAAAGAGATGTAAAGAGATATATAGATGGTGAGATAGAGTGATAGAGATATAGAGATATAAGGAGACAAAGAGAGGGAGAGATGGAGATATGGGAAGATAGAGGAAGAGATAGACATATATTGGAAGAAGAGCGAGAGATAGATATATATAAGAGAAAGGAAGAGAGAGGTAGTGATAAAAAGATAAATAGTGGGATACAAAGGGAATGAGGGAGGGAGAGATAGGAAGAGATATAGATAGAGGAAAATATAAAGAAATGAAGAGGGATAGCGAGAGAGATAGAGATAGAGAGAGGGAGGGAGAAACAAGGAGTGTGTGTTTATGAGTTAGAGAGAGAGAATAAGAGAGATATAAAAATAAAAATTTAACAATAATTATTCTACAATAAATTAAATATTAATAAGACAAATGTATTAATTAAATTAATTCTATTATCTTTTAAAATCATTATTTGTAACTTCATAAGGCAAAAAAAAAATTAACTTAGTGTAAATTAAACCTTAAAAGAAGAAGATGATGATTAGAATAATTAAATAAAAAAAAGATAGAATATCCTAATAAAAGAAGATTAAATTAAAATATATATTCTTATTAAAAAAGATAGAAATAAAAGATAGATTTGTAATTCAAAAAATAAGTATTCTACAATAATTAAAATTTTAATAAGACAAATAAGTATAAATTAAATGAATTCTAATAATTCTAATAATTTAGAATTATTATTTGTGATTTCATTAAAAAAACATATATAATTAAAGTAATATTTTCACTTAATTAAAAATCAATCATTTAAAAAGGTAGAAAAAGTAGCTAATTCTTTTTTTTTTAATAATTGTCTATTCCATTTGTCAAACTTCAAAAAAATATGGAATATCCAAATAAAAGAGGATAATATTAAAAATTATTAGTAAAAACAAAAAATAGTAGATTTTTCATTTTGTCGAAAACATGGAACCTGGCATTTGGCCGAGACATGCACCGTAAACGTTATCAACAACACAAGAAGCAGTGTTCTCAGTTTCATATGCATCGAATTCTCCATATTTATTAAGTAAAATGGACACAAAAAAAATTATGTTTCGAATTCTCCATATGTAATAAGGAGTTCGTAGGTGAAGATCGATATGAAATCCAAGGCAGTATTGTTATTCATTTATAGAGACACCCCCACCTTTAATGAATACAGTAGGAAACTTTTCTTCAATTAGGCATTCAAACTACTGTAGCGTAGTGGAGACGAAACAATTTACAGCCTAGAAGGTTAGACTAACTGGCTATGTCTTAAGAAAAGAACAAATAAACGCCACCAAATATTGTCGAGTAAGATCTTTCCAGAAGCTACGAAATTCTATCTAATAAATTTATGTTTTGGATTTATGTTAGAAACATTTTAGGCACTAGAATATTATTTTTTAATTATTATTTAGTTTTGTCTTTAGTATTTTATATTATTGCAATGTATTATAATTATAGTAAGCTTGTGTATGATTGGATTTCTATATATTAGTCTATGTATGAGACTAATATGATTTTTAATGTTTATTTATGATCTAGCATACATTGAATCTTGATTCAATTGACATGTTTTTTCTTATGATAATCACTTATCTACTAGCCATTGCATTGTAGTGTGCAATGGGTACACCAAGGAAATTTTGTTTAGTTTTAAGAAGATTGGAAAAAATCTAAGGTATAATGTAGATAAAGTTGACTCTTCATATTTGAATTTAAAATGTTTTTGGAATGAAATTTTATCATTTTTTAGAAGCACACATATATATTGTAGAAACAGTTGACAAATTACTTTGCTTTCCTTATTATAACAATCTATGCAATTAACATATTAATGTTCATTTCCTTATAGAAGTTAAATTTTCAAACTCTATGAAATTTGACAAATTACTTTGCTTTCCTTATTATAACAATCTATGCAATTAACATATTAATGTTCATTTCCTTATAGAAGTTAAATTTTCAAACTCTATGAAATTTGAAGTAAGTAATAATAGAAAAGTATAAGGAAAAAAGAAAATTATTTGTGCTTGTAAAGAAACAAAAAGTGATATAACCAATAAGAGGAAGAAAATAAAATATCAGTTGTGTTAAATGCCTAATTTTTAAGCATTGACGATTGAATAATTGTCTCTATAAAGTAGTAAAATTAAATAAAAAGGAACAATTACTTAAATGATCTGTAAGTTAACAAAATATAGATTCAAACGCAAAAAGTATAAAGATCCAAAGATATAAGTTTTTGTTTTAGTGAAATTGCCTAAAGTAAGTGGTTGAAGGAACAAACCTTGACTTCTTTTAACTTTTGCTTGATGATCTTGCGTTTGGTAATTCTAGAAATTCTCATGCCAAAAGGGAAAAATGGCCATTGAAAGAACTTTCAATCAGACTATTACAGTATGCTACCCATTATTTTTTCTTTTCAGATAAAATTTTATCCAAAATGACAAATTTGAATACAATGATGGAAGTTTCTATCTCTCACATATAGAACTAGTATATATCATTTCCTATGCTACAGGGCACCTCAAATGTGGCAATTGTCATGCAAGAGTGAAAAAAAAGTGATTCAAAGGGCTTTCCATTTGACTATTATAGTATGTCACCCATTATTTTAGTTTTTGAGATAACAGTTTATCCATAATGGAAGATTTTAATGTTTCAATGCAAGTTCTCTCCTCACATGTAAAATCAGTATATATCATATCCTATGCTACTGGCCTTTCATTGGAATTATAAAGTTTGAAAAAGTGGTAGCTACTCCATGTCATCCATTCAAAACAGATTTTTTGTTCTTTATGTAATCATAGTTGCTAGTAACTTATGATTGAGCAAATATATACAAGAAAAAAGAATACTACTATTAGTAGTAGAGATATTTGTAAGGTAGCAAAATTGACTATCACCATGTTCGCTTTCAAAGATCAATTTTATACGAAAGAAGGCTAAATCTTCTAACTTAATTAGAAGCCAACCAATAATCGTAGTACTTGAACCATAAATTTGAGTGTGTGATAAACACATCATTCCTGGCTTGGTGCAAGTGAAAGTCAAACAAAAAATACAACTATTAAAATTATTTCATTTTTGATCTTGAACTTGAATTTGTGGAATGTAACACACGAGCCTATTGCCTTTATCTTGACAAAAAACTAAATTAAAGAAAGGTACTTCTTGAATGTTAAGAAAAAAAATTATTAGCTAAATCCCATACATGTTTAGTTAAATATGAAGAGTGCTTAACTTTGAAAAAAATTATCTCATAAAATTTTAAAATAAACATCGATGGGATTAAAACCCTACATGTACTATGATAAGTGGCTAAATTTTCTTGGCTAAACTAGTTTAAAGCTGAAATTTATTCTAGAAAAATTAAAATTGCAAATTAGATCTTTAATTTTAAAAAATTGTGCAAGTTTTTAAAAACTCTAACTACATCGCATGTTGTTGTTGCTCTGGTTTTTTCTATATCTTATGATTACCCTAATATTCACAAACATATCGGCAAAATTATAGATATTCATTTTTTTTCAGTTGATGAAGAACCCAGATACACTACCATTCAAGTTTTTGATTAAGTGAAAAGAAGGTTTGGAAGGGGCCTCGAAACCCTTTTACAGAAAGATAATCAAAAGATAAGACATTAAAGACTAGCTAGATAGAGCAAAACACAAAAAAGAGACAACTGACAAAGACAAAAAGGTAGCAAGAAGCCAAAAGAGGCAAAGGAACAACACAAAGATAACTAAGGGATAGCCATGAGCAACAGACCCTAAGAAAGGTTTTTGATAAGCTCCACCGCTTCTTGCTCCAAATGGACCATAGAGGCAGCAGTACTCTTTAGTTCCTCCAACTCCTTGGTATGCTGGGTCATCTTCCTAGTACTAGCTCGAGTTATTTTACCATGACCAGTAGTTCCCCCTTCAAGAGTCAGAACCTTATCCTCACTAGTATCAATAGTGTTCTTTTCCTAATGGATATGTTCCAGTTTGCTAATCATCACACTGAAGCTATCGATAGAGGCTTTCATAATCTTTTGGCTTTGTTCTCCAATTTTCTTTAGGGTGTTCTCATGGCTGAGAACCCACTTCTCTAGATCATTGAATGTATCCTCCACAATCTTAAATTGAGAGCCATATGCTCTAGTGATATCCTCTACATCGTTGATGGCTTTAGTCAATTAATTTAGGTAGTTAGGTAGGGTACTGAGCTTACCTATTCCAACAACTTCTAAGGTATCCACTTTTCTAGATGAATCCTCCTATTTGTTCTTCGAACTATCCATCTCCGAATAGACCCAATCAATAACCTTGTATAACTCCATCATCCCACTCTTCATGGTATTCAACATGGTTAAAGGAGATTTTCTACTATCAATGTTCATCTCAGTAGTAGTATTATCCAGGGTCTCCACGTTAAGACCAATACCATTGGGAGACAGAGTATCACCTTCCTTCACCGTCTTCCAATCTTATTCAACATCATCTATCCTTTTATTGCGATCCTAAGGATTGGGTTGACAACATATTGCATGACAACAAACAAAATCCATCTCCATACCTTCTTTATCACTTTTAGTGAGTAGTAGGTTTTTCTGGATTTCACCAAGTTGGTTTTCTCAGACTCTTCCTTTGGTAATCGCTTGATAGCAACTTTGGTGAGCTTACTGTCTCTATAAAAATTTCTGCCTCCCATTAGCATACCAGTGACTTTCGTGATCATCCCTTCTTTAATTTCAACCTTTCTTCCTCCTATGGTAATTTTTCCATATTTCCAATTCTTTTTGAAAATTCTGGTAACGATACAGTTTTTACCTACAATTCTCTCCATATACTCTATCATCTTGGCCATTTCTAGAACGGCCCATGCCTTCGGCTTATCTTTCCATTCATCACCGGAGAGAAACTCAATTCTTTTCCTATTACCTCCCATGGCGTCAACAAACAGATTATTCTTATCCTTCATAATGCAAAACAGGGCAAAACTAGAGATCAAAGTATAGAGCAGGAAGGTCTTCAAAATAGAAATGGGCACCCACAAAGCATGTGGAGTCTTGTCCCCATTAAAAGCCAGCTCAATCTTTGAGCACCGCTCTTTTTGATTTATTATGGCTTTTCATATTGATAAGTAGATTGTCATTATTACTTATCACCCCCTCATAACCATGCACTCTATCATAAATGCAGAAGGCACGAGCCTCATGAGGAAGATCTACCTCGCCTCTCTAGCTCATCATGTGATCAAAACGAATGGCCATGTTGGCAAACCAATCAGAAATAGTGTTGATTTCTCTATAATTGTGAGATACAACACACAACTTGAAAGAATTAATTATCTCCTTAGCTTGAGATATGATATTTTTTATGGTCAATGAAGGGGAGGATAGACACTTTAGGCATTGAACAATGTTGTTAGAATCTCCCTCGAGCTAGACTTTAGTAAATCCCATCAATTTAACAAGGGAAAGGGTTTGGTAAATAGCCATGGCCTCGGCTAAGTGGTTAGTCCATGATCCCATGGGGAGTGCCACCACGACAATGCAATATCCAGCCTCATTTATTATCACTCCCCCACACCCCCTCAGCCCTGGGTTTCCGCCCCATTAAAATTAGATTTGATCCAACCAGTCAGAGGAAAGGACCACTTACTACTTTCACTCTTATTTTTCTTGTCATCTCTACCATTCAAGTTATTTGACAAATAAAAATTAAAATATGAGCACACAACATCTTAAATTTCTTTCATTTTAACTATTCTTTTTATTTCTCTTTCTTCTCTTAATGACATGGCTATTAATTGAATATATCATTTTTTTGTTAATTGTTGCTAATAATGATCAAGGTAGTTCTTACTCTTGTGTCCATGTTGGTGTTGACAAATGAAAGTAGGTTATTGGGTTGCATGTTCAAGTGTTTGTGCTAGATCTAAAATGCAACAAATTGTTTGATGTTATATTAGCACAATAAAATGTGATTACGGCACAACTACTTGCCTAAATTTCTCTTTGGGCCTTTTTTGACATCTCAAAAAAATTAATTTTGATGTGGTATGTTATCTTTTTCAACATCTCAACAAAAACCATGTTGATATGGAATCACATCTAAAGATGTGGACTTTAAACTTCAATTCATAGCAAGGGACCTGCCAAATAAATTACTATTAAAAAATAGGAGTGGTTTACAATTTCTATGTAAGATTACCCTCTCTTCATCTCGACTTGTTTATCTCTAGTTCTCCTTGTTTGGATATCTCTTGATCTCCTTCCATCTACCTCTCTCTTTACATCTCACAATCTCTTAGGAAAATAGAAATAATAATTAAAGGATATTAGAATTAATTTAATTTATATTTGTTACCTTATTAAAAATTTATTTATTATAGAATAGTTATATTTGAATTTTTAATTATTTTTATAATAAAATAAAATTCATCTTAAAAGATAAATTAAATTCTTAGAGAGAGAGAAAGAGAGAGAAAATAACTTTTGATTACTCATTTCATGCTAATAATTTAAGGATAGTGTGTATCCTTGGGAAATTATGGTGAGGGTGGAATGTCATGTCATTAGGGAGAGAGATACAGAGATGCAGAGATAGAGGTATATAAATATACTGATAAAAAGGGACAGAGAGAAGAGAGACATATCAATAAATAGAGAGGAAGATGGAGTAATATAAAAAGACAAAAATAGATAGTGATGCAGCCATGGTCCGGTGGGTCCTCAAAAGGAACTGACTAGATCATTCAGCCAAAGTAACACAATGGAAGCAACAACACATAGAAATATTATAGAATTAGACATCTACTTTGTCATATATTGAGCATAGAACATCAGGTACTCAACACTTTACATGCAAGATAACATGCCAGATTACAATACATTTGGAACTCTCAGAGTTATTCGGATCTCGAATCTTGAATTTAGAACCTCATCTAATTGATGTCCTCTAATGACTACAAAAAATTACATATATCCTCCGGAACACATCTGGGTCGACCACAAAAGCTTACATTAACCAAACAAGGAAAATGAAATGTGTAAGATAGGTTGGCCCCAAAACATGAAGAGCCCATCTGCCAAGAACAATCCAAAAGTGCAGACCACAAGGAAGGTTAGCCAAGGGCCTAGGAATATTAAGTATAGTGTCGAACTGATCTTTAATCCAAGAAGTCTCTCCAGAAAAGAAGAAATCTCAAACTTAGACGATAAGCTCAAAAATTGCTCCAGAACCCAGAAATAGTTGCTCTAGAAAGAACAGCTCACCAAAAAAGAACCCATGTGAACTAGAAATATGGAATAATGCACAACAACATGC